>NC_090446.1:173372844-173676094 GCF_031143425.1 Pleurodeles waltl | reverse complement strand
TGCCGGACAGAAGTTGCGACAATATCTCGGACGAAACACGTTGAGGTCAAAGACAAAGTTTTGGCAATTTTCAGTGCCGAGCCGGAGGGTGGGTCATCCGAGCCTGTTTACAGAACCAGCCATGGCCTGGTGGCAGTCCGTCAACCTTGCTAATGGGCTTTTTGAAAGTCTTGGAGGGGGCAGGAGGGGCCAAAGTCGTCACGGGTTGCGCCAGTGTCCCCTTGTGGCTTTCAATATCTGACTGAACGCCGGAGTCCAGGATGGAGAAGGCCCCCCCCCTCCTGTTCTGGCTCCTCCCGGGCATACTCCTCCCCGAAGATGTCCGGATTGTCTTCCGGAGTTTTGTGCCTCATCTCTAGTCAATGGGGTCTTCAGTTGAAGGGTCTTTTTCGATCTGAAGGATCTACAGATGTCGCAGGTGGCTTTTGATGGTCAGGGGAGAGGCACAAGTTACACACCAGATGTTGGTTGGGAATTTTGCATGCCACAGAGGACGGAATCGAAACAGCATCCGTTTGTTCAGCGCAGCATAGTGCTCAGTGCTACGTGCTGAGGTAGGCCTGAAAGGTCAAGGGCACACGGAGGGCGTGTGGTTGATTCTTGGACCAACAGAGTGAGACGAACACGAGAATGTAGGAAAACAAAATTGAAATCAACACCGTTGATGGAGCGACAGAAAGGTTCTGAAACCGGAGTGAGGGGAAGACAGAGCTAAGACACATGTCCAAACCAGATCACGGAGAGAAAAGAACCTAACAAAGGAGTCTATGCCCATGCGCAGTACCACCGAGGAGGAGGAGTCACTTGATCATTGGACTCAAAAATGCTTTTTTCAGCATTCCAAACCCAACATTAGTTGGCAGAAGTATGCAGAGCATGTGTATCTACTGCCACACATGCCATCAAACATGTAGTACATAGAAGCAGGGACTTCAAGAACCTTAGTACATTGTACATGGGCCAACTGTCACTGAATACATTCGACCAGTCTTCTACATGTGCCAATTTGTTTAGAGTGTTATGATTAAAGTGAGAGGTAATTAATGAGCCTTCTTTAAACTGAGTTGCCAAACTATGGTAAATGTGGAAATAATTGGTCCACGCTAACAGAAGCACCCTATGTAGAGGGTAAAATACCATCTCCCAGCTTCAGCAACACAAGATGACAAAGAAGCGCATTGGCAGTAGCATTGGCGTGTGTGTGTGTGTGATTACACATTAGATGTGTAGATACAAAGCTCAGTTATGGATGCTCTAACTTCGGTTAAAACTACTCTAAATTAGTGGCAAGGACATTTTACTTCATTTTATTTAATGGGGTATTTATAAAGCAAACATTACTGCATGAGTAGCATAGTGCTGAACGTACAACAGGCTACAGAGAACTAGTCCCTAACGCAGGAACAGTTAGGGGTTGAAGAAGTTACTAAAAGCAACTGTAAGAAGGCAGCCCTTCATGTGGAATGTGAATACAATGTAAAGGGTCCAGGGATTACTCAGTGAGCGGACAGGGCTTGCTATAAAATCCCAATCTACTCTAATGAGGGGTAATGTGGTCGAGCAGCCTTAGCCTTATCATAGAGTTCAAGACATCTACAAACACACACAATATTCAATAAATGATACACGACTCAAGAAGGAGATCCTCACCCATTTATAAAAACAGCAAGTATTTGTATATATGTATATATGTTTAGGCATCAGAGAGTAATCATTCAATGTAAGGAAAAGCCTCCTTGGCATGGTTACCCCCTGACTTTTTGCCTTTGCTGATGCTAAGTTATGATTTGAAAGTGCGCTGGAACCCTGCTAACCAGGCCCCAGCACCAGTGTTCTTTCCCTAAACTGTACCATTGTCTCCACAATTGGCACAACCCTGGCACTCAGGTAAGTCCCTTGTAACTGGTACCTCTGGTACCAAGGGCCCTGATGCCAGGGAAGGTCTCTAAGGGCTGCAGCATGTCTTATGCCACCCTAGGGACCCCTCACTCAGCATATGCACACTGCCTCACAGCTTATGTGTGCTGGTGGGGAGAAAATGACTAAGTCGACATGGCACTCCCCTCAGTGCCATGCCAACCTCACACTGCCTGTGGCATAGGTAAGTCACCCCTCTAGCAGGCCTCACAGCCCTAAGGCAGGGTGCACTATATCACATGTGAGGGCATATGTGCATGAGCACTATGCCCCTACAGTGTCTAAGCAAAACCTTAGACATTGTAAGTGCAGGGTAGCCATAAGAGTATATGGTCTGGGAGTTTGTCAAACACAAACTCCACAGTTCCATAATGGCTACACTGAAAACTGGGAAGTTTGGTATCAAACTTCTCAGCACAATAAATGCACACTGATGCCAGTGTGCAATGTACTGTAACATACACCCAGAGGGCACCATAGAGGTGCCCCCTGAATACCAACCCAACTTCCAGTGTAGGCTGACTAGTTTCTGTCAGCCTGCCACACACCAGACATGTTGCTGGGCACATGGGGAGAGTGCCTTTATCACTCTGTGGCCAGGAACAAAGCCTGTACTGGATGGAGGTGCTTCTCACCTTCCCCTGCAAGAACTGTAACACCTGGCGGTGAGCCTCAAAGGCTCACCCCTTTTGTTACAGCACCACAGGGCTTCCCAGCTAGTGGAGATGCCCGCCACTATGGCCACTGCCCCCACTTTTGGCGGGAAGGCTGGAGGAGAGAATTAGAAAAACAAGGAGGAGCCACCCACCAGTCAGGACAGCCCCTAAGGTATCCTGAGCTGAGGTGCTTTTAGAAATCCTCCATCTTGAGTTTGGAGGATTCCCCCAATAGGATTAGGGATGTGCCCCCCTTCCCACAGGGAGGAGGCACAAAGAAGGTGTAGCCACCCTCAGGGACAGTAGCCATTGGCTACTGCCCTCCCAGGCCTAAACACACCCCTAAATTCAGTATTTAGGGGCTCCCCAGAACCTAGGAAACTAGATTCCTGCAACCTTAACAAGAAGAAGGAGTGCTGACCTGAAGCCCTGTAGAGAAGACGGAGACGACAACTGCCTTGGCCCCAGCCCTACCGGCCTGTCTCCCAACTTCGAAGAAAACTGCAGCAGCGACGCATCCAACAGGGACCAGCGACCTTGAAAGCCTCAGAGGACTGCCCTGCATCCAAGGACCAAGAAACTCCAGTGAACAGCGGCCCCGGCTCGACCTGCAGAAAACCAACACCTCAGGGAGGACTCCCCGGCGACTGCGAGCCCATGACTAACCGGAGACAACCCCCCCTGAGCCCCCACAGCGACACCTGCAGAGAGAATCCAGAGGCTCCCCCTCACTGCGACTGCCTGTAACAAGGGACCCGACGCCTGGAACCAACACTGCACCCGCAGCCCCCAGGACCTGAAGGAACCGAACTCCAGTGCAAGAGCGACCCCCAGACGACCCTCTGCCTAGCCCAGGTGGTGGCTGCCCCAAGGAGCCCCCCCGTGCCTGCCTGCATCATTGAAGTGACCCCCGGGTCCCTCCATTACTTCCTATACAATACCCGACGCCTGTTTGCACACTGCACCTGCCCGCCCCTGTGCCGCTGAGGGTCCCCCCCAGTGCCCTACAAAACCCCCCTGGTCTGCTCCCCTCCCCCCCCACAGGACACAGGTACTTACCTGCTAGCAGACTGGAACTGGGGCACCCCTGGTCTCCATAGAAGCCTATGTGTTTTGATCACCTCTTTGACCTCTGCACCTGACCGGACCTGAGTTGCTGGTGTGGTAACTTTGGGGTTGCCTTGAACCCCCAACGGTGGGCTACTTATGCCCCAACTTTGAGACTTGTAAGTGTTTTACTTACCTTCAAAACTAACCTTTACTTACCTCCCCCATAAACTGTTGATTTTTGCACTGTGTCCTCTTTTGAAATAGCTTATTGCCATTTTTACAAAGACTGTACATGATATTGTTTTCATTCAAAGTTCCTAAAGTATCTAAGTGACGTACCTTACATTTAAAGTGTTTAATGTAAATCTTGGACCTGTGGTTCTTAAAATAAACTAAGAAAAAATATTTTTCAATATAAAAACCTATTGGCCGGGAGTAAGTCTTTGAGTGTGTGTTCCTCATTTATTACCTGTGTGTGTACAACAAATGCTTAACACTACCCTCTGATAAGCCTACTGCTCGACCTCACTACCACAAAATAGAGCATTAGAATTATCTATTTTTGCCAATATTTTACCTCTAAGGGGAACCCTTGGACTCTGTGCACACTATTTCTTACTTTGAAATAGTATATACAGAGCCAACTTCCTACATTCAAGTAAGTACATTTTTTTTTTTTTTTTAAATGGGAAGTCTTTTTGCTTTAAAAAAGCGGACACAGAGCAGTTTGAGTTCTCCAATGTTATCCTATGGGAGGAAAAACAAGTTCTGCAAAAGTTACAATAACTTACAAGAGCAACCTCCTGGGGTTAAGGTGAGTAGTAAGCAAGGTCCAAGGCAGCACCCTCAGCGGCACGGGGGAGGCTGGGTGCAGTGTGCAAAACAGCGTTGGGTGCCCAATGCATTCCAATGGAGATCAGTCACTGCGGAAAGAGGCTGCATGCTCTCGCCAGGAGGCCAGTCAGACTGAACCAACAGCAGGGCTTGGTCCTCAAGATGCTCGGGCACAGGTAGGCACCTTTTGCTCTCCATGGCTCACGGGCGACGGTTGCAGAAGTGTCCTTAGGTGCCAGGTTTTCTTGAACGGAGCAGTCACAGTAGAGTGGGGCTGCATGCAGAGGCTGCAATTGTCGTCTGGGAGTCCAGGAGGAGTGAAACTATGATGGACTCAGACTCTGGAGAGCTTGGGAACTTTGTTGGCACCAGTGGTCCACTTCAACTCGGGTTTTGGCAATTCCAAAGACTGCAGAGTCCCTTCTCTGGTGTTTGTCGGAGGACAGGTTCACTGTCCTTTGGAGGCCGAGTCTTTTTCAAAGGCATACAATCCTCCAGGGTTTCTGGAGTCATAGCTGTAAGATGAGTCCACTTTGATGCAGATTTCGTCGAGGGATGCAGACAGGCCGGCGGGGTTGGTACCAGGTCAACTGCTTCTTTTTCTCCTCTTCTGCGGCTCTTCTTTGTCTTTGGTCTTCTTAGATCCGGATCTGCTCTCTGGTGCCAGAGGCTCCCCGAAATACTGAATGTAGGGTTGTTAGGGGTGGGTAGGGTAGTAGCCAATAGGCTACTGGCCTTTGGAGTCACTACCCCTCCCATATGACAACCACCTGTGGAAAGTGGATATAGCCTGTCCCAGAATTCCTGAAAAATTGTGTCCACCTCGCAGTAGCCCACCTTAGGTGTCGTACTAGCCTGGGGGTACACATCTAGCTGACTAGCTAATTTTTCCCACCTGCCCAGGTGCCAAATGGGCTCTAGACGAGAGGAGGGAGTGGCTTCCTCTCCTGTGAGGGGAGCCGGATTCACATTTCAAAGGCAACAGCCCTTTGAGGCTTGCCGCCTTCGGAAGGCTAATCAGCAGGTCATCCTGTGGGAGGGCGTGTTACACCTTCTTTCTGGACAGACTTTTCTCCTGGGATCCTCACCCTAGCGGTCTAGAACAGTGTCTCGGGTGGCAGGCTGGCAGAACTGGTCAGCGAGCACACCAGAGGCTGGTTGGGTTTCAAGGGGCACCTCTAAGGTGTCCTCGGAGTGCATGAATTGGTAAATTCAATATTGGCATCAGTGTGGGTTCACCAATACGAGAAGTTTGATACCAAACATGTAGCTGGGGAAAGCGTATTGACCAGTGTCCAGCAAACGCATTTAAAACGGCTTCCCTCGTCACTCACTATGTCAGAGAATCTCTCGCGCAGATATGCCCTCCCTTGTAATATAATGCACCTTGCCTCAGGGCTGTAAGGCCTGGAAGAGGGGTGACTTACATCAATTGCATGCCGTGTTCAGGAGACATGGCAACCAGGCTAATTGCCACGTTGTGTTTTCAATTTTGGCTGCAACAAGACATGCAGCCTGCAATGGCAGCCTGTCAGGTGCTTGTTGAAGGGTCCATTAGGGTGGCACAATTTGTGCTGCAGCCCTTAGGGACCCTCTTTAGTACCTCAGGCCCTAGGCACCAGGGGTACTAGTTACTAGGAACTTACAGAGAGGGCTAATTTGCCAATAGAGGAAACAATTGTACAGTTTAGGGAGAAAGAGCACTGGCACTGGGGATCTGGTTGGCAGGGACCCAGTGCACTTCAGTCAAAGTTGCATCAAATACCAGGCTAAGAATGTGTGTTTGTTTGGGGGAGGGGTGTGTAACTGCAACAAAAACCCAGTTCTGCATAGCAACTGTGAAAAAAAAGTAACATGGAACAGTAGAAAGAATAGGACAGTTAATACCCTGTTTTCCGATTGGGACTGAATGAGTTTTTAGAGCTTTAGAACGGTTGAATCGAACCGGAGTTCTTCCAGGTAGCTGATTCAAGGTCTGAGAGCTCAACAAGAGAAAGCCTGGTTGAGTAAGCTGGTGGCAGGAATAAGTAATTCAAAGACTTAAAGACTGAGGGGTCTGCACATTGTGTCAGTTTTCATTCACAAGAGCCCATAGAATTTTCATGGCATCTGGGATTGTGAAAACCTTCCGCCAAATAAACTTATTATTTCTCACCTGTTCCAGTAGCTGCGCACGCACAGATATCCTTTCCCATGAGTCCGACAGGAATACATGCCTTCTGGATGGGGGTTGGATGCTTGAAGCTCATAGCTGTTATAGACTGCATTTAGAATACAAAATATGCCCAGAAAAAGATAAGAAACCCCCAATAATCAATGTTCCACAACCACTTTTCAATTAGTGCTCCTTCACAGCGTTCCTGCCATGGGCTTTGAAACGCATTATAAATAATACAATTGTGTCATCCAAATAAATCTAGGGTGTGCACGTGGGAAGAAGGTAAGTGCTATACAAAAGGCAGTATACCATTCTAAATAGCTAGTGTTTTAACCTGTTTGGGGGTCAGCACTACGCTGTCCTCTGTATACCCCAATGCAAACACTGCCATTGAGATCGTCAGTTCCTACAGTAAGCCAATTCAGTGCCCTGCACAAAGCCTCCAAACCTGGAGACTGTTTGTAGGCGGTCCTTCACAATATCATAGAGAGTCTTCAATCTGTCCCCATGTTCTTTCCTCAGACCCTGTCCCTTTAACACGATCCTACGTTTTCTATGAAGCTCACCAACTCGGTAAGTAAAAACCATCTGCTCTCTCTGGTCAATCTTTTAAGATTTCTTTGACAAACATCTTCCTCACTCTTCTCCAATTTGTACTTGCAAACACCTTCACTCCCAGCAGACAATTACCCACATTCCCTCCACAAACTAAAAGGCGTTCCACTCTCTTACCTAACATTCTGCTATTCGGAATGTGATCGCTTTCCTACAGTCAACTCACTCTCACTTACACAGCCGTCCCTGACATCCTGCATTAAATACCACCTAAACTCCTGGCCCATAGAAAAAGTAACCTCTTCCACTTGCTGCAGCCCTACTTTCCAATGAACACCATAGTAAAACCAATGACAAATTAAATGGGTACTTACCAGTAGTAGTAGTTTTGCAGCTTGAAGGTTTTCAGGTTTCACATGCCGGGCATTATTCTGCCATCTCGTGGTTGGGTCTGGAATTGTCCACGTTTCCTTTTCTAGTTTTTTTGCGGGCATCGTCAACCATCAGTTGGTGCCATGTCCGTACCCAGAAGTTCCTGTACGTGGTAGCTATCTTCAGATTCTTTTTTCTTTTTGTTTTTTCGTTCAGTCTCTTTCTAATACTCTACTACTCTTTCTCATACTAATACATGACCTCCTTCCCACCTGTTTGTCTTGTTCTCATTTCCGGGTAGGTTGCATGTGAATCTAGAAAACTTTTCAAGCTGCAAAACTATTCCAACTGGTAAGTAACCATTTCGTTTTGCAGCATGAATCCTTTTCTGGATTCACATGCTGTGTATTAGATTAAGTAGCGGTTTCTACTTCCCTGGGTTGGTTGGGACGAAATGAGGATGAGTTTACAAACAGGTGTTGCAGCACCTTCTGTCACATGTGTGATTCCTTAATCATCTGTATGTCCACACAATGATGATTGTTATATGTATGTGGAGATGCCCAAGTTCCTGCTGCGCAGATAGTGTCTATGGGCACATTTGCCATGAATGCTAGAGTTGCGCCCTTCTTTCTTGTTGAATGAGCTTCAGGAGAGAGGGTAGAGTTTTCCCTTCTGAGGAGAGGCATGTTTGTATTGTTTCCACAATCCATTGTGTGATTGTTCCTTTTGTAGCATGTGAACTTTTGCTGTATTTAGTGTATGAGATTAACAAATGGTTCCACTTACAAAACTGTTTGCTCTCTTGTAGATAATACATTAGTGCTCCCCTGACATCAAGGGATTGCAGAGTTCTTTCTAGATGTCCGTGTGGTTTCTTAAAGAACACAGGCTATTGAATGCTCTGACTGACAGAAACCTGCTTATTACATTTAGGTAGGAATTGAGTGTTTGCTCTGAGAACTACTTTGTCTTTAAGTATCTGTATGTACCGTTCTTTAATTGTTAGTGCCTGAAGTTCACTTACTCTCTGTAGCGATGTGATTACTATTAGGAAGGCAGTTTTCATTGTGATATTTCAGAACTCAAATGGTTTTGTTATCAACTGCGTTAATACTGTATTTAGGGTCCACATAGGGGCTGGCACCTTCCTGGAGGGGTTTTCTCCTCTTGGAACCTTTTGACCACTGGTGATGTGAAAAAAACGTTTACATGATGGTGTTAGCCACAACTGCTGCCAAGTTTGCCTTGAGGGATGAATAGTTAATCCCGCTGTCCAGCAGTTAGGTAAAATGGATTAGCACTGCTTCTGGTCTCGATATTGTTTCTAAAGCATTGTTCCTTGTGCACCACAGGCGATACCATCATTTTGTTGCATATCATTGCCTCATTGCTGGTTTTCTTGCCTCCCTAAATATTTCCATGGTTCTAGGGGACAAGTTCATGTGTTTGAATTCTATATATCCAGACGCCAAGCTGCTAGATTGAGTGTTGCTGGTTCCTGATGGAACACTTGCCCCATCTGCAATGTGAGAAGTTCATAGCCATCCCTGGTGGAATGAGTACACTTGCATAGGTCATGAGAGAAATGCATGATGCTATCATGCCCATCAGTTTCATGACTGTCCCCACTGTCAGAGATTGCCCGCTCAGGTAAAGGCGAGTTTGGTTTAGGATTGCCTGCACTCTTTTGAGTCGGATATGCTTGTGCTACCTTTGAATCTAATCTTGCCCCTAAGAAAATCTTTTATTGCTATTACTGCAAGGATGATTTCTTGTGGTTTATGGAGAACCCGAGCTTTCGTAGGGTTGTAATCACTGATAGAATGTCTTTTTTACATTTTTTCCTTTGTTTTTGCCTTCACTAACCAGTCATCCAGGTAAGGGTAGACGTGAAAACCCTTTCTTCCTAGGAATGCTGTGCATTGATAGTGTACCTTCTTAAGCACAAATTTGAGATAGCTTTTGTGCACCGGATTCCTGGGTATGTGTAGATAAGCGTCCTTTAAGTCATTGGTTGCCATGTAGTCCCCTTTTTGCAGCACTGTCATTTTGAAGTGCTGTGTGCAAATTAATTTGTTTATAAATCCGAGGTACAGCATTGACCGTAGCGTGAGGTCTTATTTCGGCACTAGGAAATAATGTGAATAATTTCCCTTCAACTCCGTTGATGGTATCCATTCGTTTGCATGTTTTTGTAAGTGTTCTTTTACCTCTCTCCTTAGTTGTAAAAGTTCTGCTTCCTGATACATTATTTTCTTTGGTGGGTTTAGGGGTTGAATCTTTGTTAGTTCTACACAGTAGCCATGGCATACCATGTTTAAAACCCAACTGTCTGCAGCGATTGTTGCCCATTCTTGTGAGTACTGTGCTATTTTGCCTCCCCCCGGTGTTGTGTTGAGGCCTGTTCTTAAGTCACTTGGTGGTTGCTCGTCCTCTGGATGTTTGTCCTTTAGCTCTTCCTTTACCACAAAAGGGCTGTCTTGCGGGGTGCTGCCACTGGTAGCTGGCTTGTTGGGTAGCCTGGTGTGCACTGCTCAGGGTTTGCTATTGTTGATGCTGCCCTGTCTAGAAGAATCCCCTTCCTGTGGGCCTTTGGGGTGTGTTTCCTCCCCTTCTGAAAGTGCCTCTGTAATGTAGAACACCCATTACCTTTGCAGTTTCATTGCACTTCTTTAAAGACTCATCCACCTCTTGACCAAATAATGCATCTCCAGCGAATGGTTATTTACGCCTGTACCTCTTCTTTGAAGCCTGAGATCCTGAGCCAAGCATGTCTCCTAAGGGTTGTACCTGTACACATTTGTGTAATGGCTGTTATCAGCTGCATCCAGTGCTGATTTTCGATAGGTGTTGGCGAGGTTCTTTCCCTTTTGGATGATTGCCTTTGCTCTCTTTTTATTGTCCTCTGGGAGCTTCGTCATTAGCTCCTCAATCGCGTCCCATTGTTGGTGGCCATATCTTATGAGGAGCAGTTCACAATTTGCCATTGTGTCGCAGCCTCCCTTTTCATCTTCCTCCCTATCATATCCTGTCTCTAGCTTTCCTTCTCAGGGGGTGGACCTGTGGACGTATGTGCATTACTCCCCCTTCTGGCAGTTGTGACAATGATAGAATATGCAACTGTGTTCCCCTGAATATATCTGGGAGTCCTCTGAAGATGGTTTGTACTTTTTTTCTACCCTTAGGGTAACACCTTTAGCTGAAGCTGGCTCCTTAAAGGCTTCCTTGCCCTGGTCCAGAACGCTAGGAAGCATTGGGAGGTATAGGTTTCCTTTGCTTGATGGCATAAAAGTTTCAAGGAGAAAGCATGAATCTCCCTTCTCTTCCTCTAAAGGCACTCCTTAAGTTTCAGCTGTCCTCTTTACCAGGCTATTGTAGAGTGTAATGTCGTCAGGTGGTGGAGGCCTCAAGGGGTAGTTCTCAACCTCCTCTTCTCGGCTCTCTGTAGAGGTCATTCCGTTAGTCCTCGAAGCCTCCTACTGCCTCCTCCCCTTAGGGGTCATAGTCCTCTTCCTTCTTTGTGAGGATCTGGTGTCACCCTGGCTTCTAAGGCAGCCTCTTCCTCTTCGACACCTGTGATCGTGGAAGGCTTACTTAGAATCCTGAATTCCTTTAGTGCATCGTTGAACTCCTTTCGCTGACAGAGTGCCGCCATTTCTACCTCTAACCATCATCGCTTCTTTTCCACCTCTAAGGCTCTTTCGGCGTCCTGCGTAGAAGATATTCTCTTTTTTGGTGTTGGTGATTCTTACCTCAAAAGGTTTTGTGATTTCCTTCGGGGCCTCTCGACCCGTGGTGGTTTTCGTCAATTGACAATCTGCCTTCCTTGGTATCCCTAGTTGGGAATTCGGGGCCTCTTTCGTTCGCGGCGGACCCTCGATTGTTGTTTTCCTAGACGTTGGGGCTGCCTTGTGCGAGGTTTTCTCGGGAATCTTAGTCGCCGAGGTTTTTGTCCCCCCCCCCCCCAACTCAAGGATTTCTATGTCTGATCCTCTGTGGGCTGACGGTATACTCAACCTTGCTGGAAAGGCCCAGCGACGCCTGTAGTTTCTAGCTGTTGTACATTGCTGTGTGGTGTTCCTCTCTCCATTTTCAGCGAACCCTGAGAGTTTGCATCACGAACATTGTGCAGGCCTCGCAGTCCTCATCCCTGTGGTCTCTGGAGGCAAAGCTTACAAACTTTGTGCAGACTGTGAGTGAGAATTTGAGGTGGCAATTAGGGAAAAATTTAAACGGGGGTGTTTTCAATGATGCCTACCTTGCTTCATTCCCTGACCACGTGCAACTTCCGACGGGACCCCCCGTCGAGGGGCGAGAGCGAAGGGCCCTTTTCTCAATACAGTTCTCTTTTCATCTCTTGTTCAACAACTTGACGGTTGGTTCCAAAAATCTTCACTTTTTGTGATTTTTGACTTACTTCCAACACACTTCAGAGCTCCTTCTGTTACTTGCAGACCCAACGGCGTAAAGAATCTGAAAATTACTACTACACACAGGAACTTCCGTGGTGCAGTCTGACATCACACAGGGGTCTGAACTAGTACAAAATGGTGGTTGACAATGCCTCGAAATAAACAAAGAAAGAAAGAAATGGGAAAAGGAGACAATTCCGGACCCACTTAATGGAGGAATAATTCACAGATCATGAATCCAGAAAAGGATTCATGCTGCAAAAACGTTTGTTGCGTTTTTCCCCAGACCGTCCTCAACACTCCCAAAAGAAAATCTTGCCAGACAGCCCTCTCTCCTCTGCCAGACAGCCAACCCAGCTTCCATCCACCACACCGCCTTCCTGCAGTCATTTCAGACTAGCCCTCAGACCCAACCACAAGCTCTTCTGACCATACACACCTCCCACACTCTTTTCCTACCTTCCACCAGAGACTAGATGTTCTCTTTCTCTCATTCTGCTCCCATGCACATTACCTCAACTCACCACCAGCTAGCACTTCCACACCCACCATAAAGTTCCCTCGGGCTCTTCACCCAACAACACTTCCACACCCTCCTCCAGGCAGCATTCAGGCGCCCTCCACCAGACAGCACTGAGCAGAAAGCTAGCAACATCCAACTAAGCGCGCCCTTAATATCTTCATCATACAGTACTCTATAGCACTTTCTCATAAATAAGACCACCCAACTCCTTACCTTTAGCAGAGGTCTTGAGAGATTCATGTCCTGGAATGACAGACTGTCATCAAACAGTGATGCATCCTCAAAAAATCCTTCAGGCCCCTAAAGAAAGCAAAGAATGTGATGTCGTGTCCTAGATTTCAAATGCCTCTGTTTCATACAGTATTTAAAGTATGCCAGACAGCTCAAATTCTGCATCCACCCACAACCTTTACTGGATTACCCATAATCAAATAATCAAATATACAATATTGTAATTACAATCTCTCATTCAGCTACTACAGCTGCAGACTGTGCAGGCTGCAGTGAAGAGAGTTGAACTATATGACAAGACTGGACAAATGCAAGGTTGGTCTGTGGCTTGTACACATGTGTTTTCTCCCACTGCATTGCTTCAGAACAAAATAGATGCAAAGCTCATGCTGCATCACACATTACATATCACATACTCTAGGGAAGGTTGGGCTCTAGTTATGGGATAGTGGGGTTCCCCATAACTAGGTTTGTGGTGCACTGTATTTAAGATTCTTAAAATGATAGGCAGTTCTTCCAAAGGGGTCACAGGTAAAGACACCTGCACCACTATACTACAATGTAGCTGCTATCAAAAGCCAATCCTTCCACAGTCTACTATGAGGGGGCAAAAGTCACCATCCACTATGCACAAGGATTGACTTTCAGTGTTCCTCCTTACTGACAAATGCCCAAGCTCATAACTGAAGGCCACACAAAACCATGGAACCTCCACGATGGATATGCAGAGTACCAAATTCATTGTCAGTGCCGGATGTCGTCGTAAGGCTGGTGAGGAAAAACTAACAGGGCAGTACAGCTCATCTTTTTAAAGCAGGGCTTAAGACTGCAGTCATTGAGTAATGTTTTTAATATGCAGAGGAACTCAGATGAAATACGGATCAACTGTGCAATATCGAGAGAAACTAGGCTGAGTGGACACATGCCAACAACCTTCAAGATTATGATAGAATAACAAAAAGACAGTACAATGATCACTAGGAACAAATCAGAAAATGCAATAGATCTATGAAAAAATGCTCTGTTTTGGGACAAAACAGCTGCAGGTTAAATGAGCTCCATGCCCAACAGGTCTCTCTTGAAGATGCTGAGCACCATTGTGAAAGGGAAGGAATAGACAAGTCTTCTGTGAACTGCAAGCACTGCTGATTTCAAATGAGTGCAGAGTAGGGGTTAAAAAATTAACCCTAAATGTTTCTCTTTTTGTGGTAGTATGGGTGTAGGAAGTTGGCTCTGTATATACTATTTCAAAGTAAGAAATAGCATGCACAGAGTCCAAGTGTTCCCCTAAGAGGTAAGATAGTGGCAACATTAGATAATTCTAATGCTCTATTTTGTAGTAGTGTAGTCGAGCAGTAGGCTTATCAGAGGGTAGTGTTAAGCATTTGTTGTACACACACAGGCAATACATGAGGAACACACTCAAAGACTTACTCCAGGCCAATAGGTTTTTATATAGAAAAATCTATTTTCTTAGTTTATTTTAAGAACCACAGGTTCAAGATTTGAAGTAAATACATAAAATGCAAGGTACTCCACACAGGTAAGTTAGGAACTTTGAATAAAAGCAATGTCATATTCAGTCTTTGTTAAAATGGCAATAAGCTATTTTGAAAGTGGACACAGTGCAAAAATCAACAGTTCCTGGGGGAGGTAAGTAAAGGTTAGATTGTGAGGTAAGTAAGACACTTACAAGTCTCAGTTCCTGAGCATAGCAGCCTACCGTTAGGGGTTCAAGGCAACCCCCACACCAGCAGCTCAGGGCCGGTCAGGTGCAGAGGTCAAAGAGGTGCCCAAAACACACAGGCGCCTATGGAGAACAGGGGTGCTCCGGTTCCAGTCTGCCAGCAGGTAAATACCTGCATCCCCAGGGGGGCAGACCAGGGGGGTTTTGTAGAGCACTGGGGAAGGGAGGGGGCGGGGGGTAGGCACACAAAACAAACCCTCAGCGACACAGGGGCGGCCAGCTGCAGTATGCAAAGCAGGTGTTGGGTTTTAGATAGGGAACACTGGAGGGACCCGGGGGGTCCCTCTAGCGGTGCAGGCAGGCACGGGGGCTTCTCGGGACAGCCACCACCTGGGCTAGGCAGAGGGTCGCCTGGGGATCACTCCTGCACTGAGGTGAGGTTCCTTTAGGTCCTGGGGGCTGCGGGTGCAGTGCTTGGTCCAGGCGTCTGGTCCCTTGTTAGAGATAGTCACGGTCAGGAGGAGCCTCTGGATTCTCTCTGCAGGTGTCGCTGTGAGGGTCCAGGGGGGTCGTCTCGGGCTACTCACGGGGTCGCAGTCACCGGGGAGTCCTCCCTGTGGTGTTTGTTCCGTGGATCTCGAGCCAGGGGCGTCGGGTGCAGAGGGTGAAGTCTCACGCTTCCGGCGGGAAGAGTGAGTTCTTGGAAAGTTTCTTCTTTGTTGCAAAGGTGTAGCTGTGGTTGAGCAGAGTCGCTGCTCACAGGAGTTTCTTGGTCCTGGGGGTCAGGGCAGCCCTCTGAGGCTTCAGAGGTCTCTGGTCCCTGTTGGATGCGTCGCTGGTTGCAGGTTTTTGAATCGAGAGACAGGCCGGTAGGGCTGGGGCCAAAGCAGTTGTCTTCCGTCTTCTCTGCAGGCTTTTAGGTCAGCAATCCTTCTTTGTAGTTCAGGTTGCAGGAATCCGATTTCCTGGATTCCGGGGTGCCCCTAAATACTACATTTAGGGGTGTGTTTAAGTCTGGGAGGGCATTAGCCAATGGCTACTGTCCTGGACGGTCGCTACACCCTCTTTGTGCCTCCTCCCTGTGGGGGGGGGGGGGCCACATCCCTAATCCTATTCGGGGAATCCTCCAAAACTAAGATGGAGGATTTCTAAAGGCAGGGGTCACCTCTGCTCAGGGCACCTTAGGGGCTGTCCTGACTGGTGGTTGACTCCTCCTTGTTTTTCTCATTATCTCCCCTGGACTTGCCGCCAAAAGTGGGGACTGTGTCCAGGGGGCGGACATCGACACTAGCTGGAGTGCCCTGGGGCATTGTAACACAAAGCCTGAGCCTTTGAGGCTCACTGCTAGGTGTTACAGTTCCTGCAGGGGGGGGCGAGGGAAGCACCTCCACCCAGAGCAGGCTTTGTTTCTGGCCTCAGAGGGCACAAAGGCCCTCACCCCAGGGGGTCAGAAACTCGTCTCTCAGCAGCAGGCTGGCACAGATCAGTCAGTCCTGCACTGAAGGATTGGGTAAAATACAGGGGGCATCTCTAACATGCCCTCTGAGTGCATTTTTTAATAAATCCAACACTGGCATCAATGTGGGTTTATTATTCTGAGAAGTTGGATTCCAAACTTCCCAGTATTCAGTGTAGCCATTATGGAGCTTTGGAGTTCGTTTTCACAAACTCCCAGACCATATACTTAATATGGCCACACGGTACTTACAATATCTAAGAATAGACTTAGACACTGTAGGGGCATATTGTTCATGCAGCTATGCCCTCACCTGTGGTATAGTGCACCCTGCCTTAGGGCTGTAAGGTCTGCTAGAGGGGTGAATTACCTATGCCACAGGCAGCATTTTGTGGGTTTGGCATCCTGAGGCGGATGCCATGTCGACTTTGCCTTTTTCTCCCCACCAACACACACAATCTACAGTGGCAGTGTGCATGTGATAGGTGAGGGGTCCCTTAGGGTGGCACAACATATGCTGCAGCCCTTAGGGACCTTCCCTGGTCACAGGGCCCTTGGTACCACTGGTACCTTTTACAAGGGACTTATCTGTGTGCCAGGGGTGTGCCAATTGTGGAAACAATGGTATATTTTAAGTGAAAGAACACTGGTGCTGGGGCCTGGTTAGCAGGGTCCCAGCACACTTCTCAGTCAAATCAGCATCAATACCAGGCAAAAAGTGGGGGGGTAACTGCAACAGGGAGCCATTTTCCTACAATGGGTGAGCAGTTTAGGCTTATCAGACGATAGTGTTAAGCATTTATAGCACACAGGGAGCCAGTAAATGGGAGACACTCAAAGAAATCTGAAATCAATTTACAAAAATGACAAAGATTATTATATACATTTAGACACCAAGATCATCATAATCAGGTAAGTAGTTTTCGAGTGATCAATGTTTAAGTCACAGGAAAACACACTTATACTGGGATTCAAGCAGTAATGTTATGTTATCCTATGGGGAATAAACAGACACTCAATATGGTCACTTAGCAACGACTTACAGGACTGTTTTCCTGGACTTAAGGTGAGTATGGGGCAAGGTCTTAGGCAGCACCAATAGGTCCCCTTGCGAGGCACTAGGGTGTCTGGGTGCACAGGTGCATTTTGGTGTCAGGTGCACCGTTCAATTCAATGGGAAACAGTCATGTGACCATGGGGCTGCAAGTAGGGCCTGGGGTGAACCCAAAGGGGGGCTCAGGTCTTGAGGATCTTGGGCACGCAGGGACTCTGTTGGTCCACAAACTCAGACTGGGGGGGGGAGGGGCTCGTGTGCAATGGTGCCCTGAGGCATCAGGTCCCACTGCTGAAGACTTTCATGGTTCTCGATCCCTGAAGGAAGGGGCAGCAGACGGTGACTGGGGGACCCATCTGGCCAAACCCAAGGGGTGAGCAGCTTTTGAAGGTCTCAGGACTCTGTTGGCTTCATCCCCTCCCTTGGACTCTGGCTGTGGGGCTCAGAGGCAGTGGTGCTTTGAGGCTCGGATTGCAGTGGTTAGAGATTCAATCTGTTTCTTGGTGACCTGGTGCAGAGGGGAAACAGGGCATGGGGCCACTATCGTGACTGGCCTTGTGGATCCTGATGTCCCTTGACAGTAGGTCTGCGCTTGTGCTGCTGGAGTGCAGATTGGCCCACCAACAAGCCTTGGTTGCTGCAAGGGGTCTAGTACCCAGAGTATAGATGTAGGGAGACTCTGGGAGGGGGCAGAGTCTCTGGACTTCAATGAAGTCACAAGGCTGAGCTCCCAGTAATCTTCTCCTGGCTTGTTGCTCCCTCGGAAGGCCTGATGGCCAATGGGACAGAGTTCTGGACTTTGCGAGCTGTGCCTGAAGATGCAGGGAAGCAGCTCCCCTGCTCCAAGGGAGATGTTTCACGGTTACTGAGGTGCTGAGCAGTCCTCGAAGGGTTGGGGAGGTTGTCCAGCTCTTCGTGAATTTGGTCCCAGTGATTGTCTAAGTGGAAGCAGCCTGCCAGGGTTTGGCTTCATTGTTTGGTGCAGATCTTCAGCTATTGATCTATTGGTCTTTCTTCCTCGGTTCCCCAGTAGACGTAGTCTTGACTTGATCTGCTTTCCTGGTGTCTGGAGGCCTCCTAAATAGTAAATGGGCTACTTACCTCCAAGGCCATTACGTCCCTAGATAACCATTTTCTGTGGGGAGTGGGCATCACCCCGATACAGAGTTTCTAATTCCAAACACACAAGATAGTGGAATTATCCCTTTCGTGTTCACTTCGGACTGTCCACCTTAGGGGTGTGCTCAGGCTGTAAATGTAACACGCCTCTTGACTAGCTAATATTCCCGCCTGTCCTAGTGAGAGATGGGCCTTAGGGCATGGGGTTACCTCTCAGTTCTGGGGGACGATGGGGGTCACATATCAAAGGCAGAGGGGACTTTGAAGTCCCTTGTGCTGCTATGAAGATTTACTAGCCATCCTGCAGGAAGAGGTGCTAACACCTCCTACAACAGCAGGCACTGTTTCTGACCTCTGAGAGCTGGGGCTCTCTCCTCTAGAGGGGTCAGAAACTTGTTTGTGGTGGCAGGCTGATCGATACTAGTCTTCTAGCTTACTAGGCACATGGGCGAACAAGGAGGATCATTGAACGAACCTTTGGCCTCCTGAAGGCCAGATTCAGGTGCCTCCATCTGACAGGTGGATCCCTGTACTACTCACCCAAGAAGGTCTCCCAGATCATTGTTTCATGTTGCACAACCTGGCCTTGAGACGCCAGGTGCCTTTTCTGCAGGAGGATGAGCCTGGGGATGGTCGTGTGGCAGCGGTGGAGCCTGTGGGCAGTGACAAAGAGGAGGCAGGAAGAAGATGTGGATAACAGAACTACACTAATTCAACAGTACTTCCAGTGACACACAGGTAAGACACTGTAACTTCACCTTCCATTGCAATTTTGTGTTGGACATTGAAAATGGCAGCCTGAATTCCCTATTTCTATGGCCACATACTGTACCCTTTGGCATCTCTATTTTCAGATCTCTGTGCCCCACTCTGGCTCCTGGTGTGTTTACTGCTCCCCACTACAGGTCATACCTATGTAAATATTACAGTGCATTTGAATTGCAATGTTTACAGTTTGTGAAACTAATACATATGTCAAACAATCGACAGACTCCATACTTGAATTTGTTTAAAGGGTGTTTATTTAGGTGCTAATAAGTGGAGGGGATATTGCAATGGGCTGGGTTGCTGATGGAGGTTCCAGGGTAGAGTCCAGTCTGTTTGTGTCACAGGTGCATTGTCCAAGGGGGCATAGAAAGAGGAGCAATGGCAGTTCAAGGTGGACAGGGTGACGGAGTGGGACACAAGGGTGACAATCAGGAGAGTCTTCTTTCCTGGCGGGGGTCTTGGCAATGTTCTCTGGCATCTGCCTGGATGGCAGGGACCGTTTGCAGGGTGGTTCTCCTTCTGCAGGTGGTGGGTTGCTGGTGGCCTGTTGTTCCTGTGGCGGGGCCTCCTGTCCACTAGCGTCAGCGGAAGTGGAGGGCTGTTCATCGGTTGGCTAGTGTCAGGGACCCATTGGTGTGCCACTGCCTCCCTCATGGTGTTGGCCATGTCTGCCAGCACCCCTGCAATGGTGACCAGGGTGGTGTGGATGTCCCTCAGGTCCTCCCTGATCCCCAGGTACTGTCCCTCCAACAGCCGCTGGGTCTCTTGCAACTTGGCCAGTATCTGGCCCATCGTCTCCTGGGAATGGTGGTATGCTCCCAGGATGTTGGTGAGTGCCTCAGGAGAGTCGGTTCCCTGGGTCTGTCCTCCCACTGTCGCGCAGCAATCCTCCCAGCTTCCCTGTTGTCCTGTGCCTCTGTACCCTGAACCATGTGCCCACTGCCACTGACCCCAGGTCCCTAATCGTCCTGTGTTTGTGGGGTTGCCTGGAGTCCCTGTAGTGGTGGACACACTGCTGATTGACATGTCCTGGGGACAGAAGGATGGGCCCGCTGGGTGGGTGGGTGCTGTGGTGGTGTTTCCTGAGGGGGGAGGCTCTGTGGTGGGTTGGGACTGTGCCTGGGTAACCAACTGTCCAGAGGTCCCTGATGGGCCAGGTTGGTCATCGTGATCCAGGCGTGCAGAGCTGCTGTCATCACCGTGGGCCTCTTCTGGGGGGGACTGGATGTGGCTGGCACCTCCTCTCCGGTGACGCCGAGTGGGGGTCCTTTAGAGATGTAAATGCAGTGTTAATGTTTCTGCGTGTGCCATCTTGTGCATGGGTGTGTTTCCCTCTATGGTTGTTATTAGCAAGGCAGCTTTGGCTTGTGTGAGTTGTGATTGGTTTGGCTAAGTGATTGTCACTAGTGTGCATGCTGTGGTGATGGGTGCCCATGCAGGTCTGTGATGGGGGTCCATGCATTGTTGTTGCATGCAGGGCTTGGTATTGGGATGGGTGGGTTGTGATGGTGGGGTATATGTGAGGTGGTGGGGTGATGCGGGTAAGGGTAGGGGTTGTTGTTTGTGATGGCATGCAGGTTGGGGGGTAGTGATAGTAATAGAGAGTTGACTTACCAGAGTCCAGACATCGTGCTACTCCAGCCAGGCCCTCAGGATGCATGATCACCAAGACTTGCTCCTCCCATGTTGTTAGTTGTACAGGAGGAGGTGGGGGTCCACCGCCAGTCTTCTGTACAGCTATCTGGTGTCTTGCAACCACGGAACGTACCTTCCCCCGTAGGTCGTTCCACCTCTTCCTGATGTCATCCCTTGTTCTTGGGTGCTGTCCCGCGGTGTTGACCCTGTCCACAACTCTCCGCCATAGCTCCATCTTCCTTGCAATAGATGTCTGCTGCACCTGTGATCCGAATAGCTGTGGCTCTACCCGGATGATTTCCTCCACCATGACCATTAGCTACTCCTTTGAGAACATGGGATGTCTTTGTGGTGCCATGGGTGTAGTGTGAATGGAATGTGTGAGGGTGTGTGGGGTGATGTGTTGGGGTGTGTGCTGTGAGGTGTCTGAATGGTGTATGGGTGATGGTGTTTTGTGGCTCAGATTCAGTGGGTGCTCCTGGCTTGTCTCTCTCTCTAAGTTGTCAAAATCTTTGGGTCGTAAAGGGTTGTGAGTGGTGTGTGTTTTATAGTGATGTGTGTGGGTGTGGTGTGTGTATGTGTATGTGTGTCGGGTGTGTGTAGTTTGAATTGTCCAATGTGGTGTCGTTTTGTTAGTGAGTGTGTATTTTGAGCGTGGCGGTGTGTCTCGCCAATGGTTTACCGCCGATGAATGTCCGCCGCAGTGATTCGTGGGTCATGATGCTGTGGGCGTATTTCTGTTAGCGTAACGGTGTGGGTTTTGGTACCGCCATTTTATCACTGACCTTTGGGCTGGCGGACTTGTGTGTGTGTGTGTGTGTGTGTGTGTGTGTGTGTGTCTGTATAGTGCGGATTTATATGTGTGGGTCATAATACGGGTAGAGGTATACCGTTGCGGTATGTTGGCGGCAGTCAGCATGGCAGTAAGCAGCACTTACCGACAATGTTGTAATGAGGGCCAATGTCTCTTTTTGGAAACAATTCCTAGTGTCAGGGAACTCTAGGTGTAACTGGTGCCCCCATTATAGGGTGTTAGTTTCTAGCACAATTATGTCTATAATGTTAGCGCTGGCATACTAATGGTAAAGTTTGACACATGATAATCATTCTTAGACTAATCACAGAACAAGGGCTGCTATCTTTACTGTATTGCAAGCATACTTGGTTCAATTGTGTCCATCTTTCACATAATTATGAACATTTTTAGGTTTCGCTTGCTCGCTGTGCTTGCGGAATCTTTTGTGAAGGAAAAAAAAAAAAATCTTAAAAAGGGGCTTTGAACCTGCCCCTTACTTTCCTAAACTTACCATTTGTTCATTCCAACGTCAATCTCATTTACTTGCTTCTCATTGGCCAGCACGTTGTCTCATGTCATCTGCTTTTCAGTTCCTGCTCTATTTGCTCTGGATTTGCCGTTGATGCCAACTGTACTAAGTACAGCTTTCATTCAGTCATTGTTGGACGGTGACCGGTGACCTACCACTGGCTGCTTCATTGTGCAGGTACTTTTTTTTTATTTTTATTACATTGCAAGGCACTTGCAAAGCAATTTGCCTACACGTTACACTTTGAGAGGGCTTTTACATTGTGACTGTGAGAAAAATTTAACACTCATATGCACTACTTACCAAACCAAATCGCCCCACAAAAATATTTTTTCCGCAGACTTCTTGAGGTATATTGAGGTCTTTCCACAGATGTGTTCCTTTTCCAAGAAGCAGGAAGCCTTGGGACGGGCTGGGAAGAGGAACGTAATATGATCCTACCAGCCGGCTTACCTTCTAGCATAATAAAATGTTCTGCTGAGGAATAATTATCTCCCAGTGATGCAGAGGCACTCAGCTGATAGAAAAACAGGGGATTTCCTGTTTACAAATTCTACACAACACCCACCAGCAAGGCCGTGTCTGTGGATGCGTGCCCTTGTCTTGTGCACACTGCGTGGTACTAAGGCTCTGCTTGTGCATGCCTGTCCTCTTTGAATGCACAATTAGAAGTGCAAAGACTGCACAAGTGATCTCACCTCCTGGTTGATGGATGCTATGCTGCTCTGTGCACACCTCCCATTGTCTCAGACACACTATTCAGTTCTGAGGCAATACACGTGCATTTGTGCCTTCTGCTCTTATACAGAGCGTTTATTAGTGTGCTTATCTGAAATGCACACACCAAAAATAAATCAAAATTTATTATGATTCCGCAACATCGAAAAGTCATGCAAAAGGGAGAAAAAGTCTTGAATGGGTATTTTATTTTCAATGTAAAAGGTATTTTACGCTGGAAATGTGCACTTTTTTCATCACAAATAGTGATTTTTGCCACTTTTCGTCAGTGTTGACCGCGTCATAGCGCTATTATTTTCTTCAGTTTCAGCCATCTTACACAGCAGGGTGATCACTGCTGTGCAAACGTCTACAATTTTTGACAAGACAATAGGCGTAGGCAAAACCTATTGGCTTTGCCAATGCCTGTTATAATAATGGCCTTGACAGATATGATGTGGGGATTCTTAACATTATAGAGTTATACGGTTCCTACTCAGATAATAGGACTGCATATTTAGGATGGAAGAGCTTCAGAATGTGGGGGATGGAGTCCATCCACACCATCACTAGCTGTCGGGCCAATTCCTGACTAGCTCACAGTGCCTCACCAGAACCGCCAAACCTCCAGGGGTGGAATGTGGTTATAGCAGTCTAACCATGATACTGACCCCATTCCCAGAGAAATCTTGAAAATAGATCTTACCCTTTTGTGATATTAGTCATGTATGCCCAGGCAAGACACAAAAAGATGCAAGATAAGTTTTCAGTACATTTATTGAAACAATTGCAATCTGGCATATGGAGAGTGAGCTGCAATAATTAGATAGATGAAACAAAGCAAAGTAATCAGCATAACAAACAAGGTAAAGAGGAGAAACAATCCAACCAAGGTGTATGTGGTTCTAGACATTCTGGACGTTCCTACCTAACCCTAAGTCTATGCAGAGAGCATAGTCGGTGTACCCTTCTGCCTGGCCTGATCTAAGAAATTAGCCCCAACCCCATATCTGGAAGCAGTGTCAGGAGTCGGTCTGTGGTGAAGTGACAATCCTCACTGGAGGCTTGAAGGTTAGCGCCAGCAAGCTACAAGTCGCACAGCATGCGTCCCAGGATGGTCGCGGCTGGAATGCCCTCAGTCCCCTACCAGTCAGTGCACCGTTTATAATAAACCATACTGTGTTGGAGGCACAGCTGATGCAATGCATAAGGTGCAGAGTGTTCTTAGCTTTGGACACAAAGTACTGACTACATGTCATGCAAAGGCTAACTAAACAAGCAATCATTGCTAAAAGCAGCATTACTCAAATTAATAAAATATGAAATGTAAAACAAAGCTAAAACAGGGGTGATCAACTCAGGTCAAAGAGGTCCTCACACCACCAGTGGGCAGTAATGGCACAACTGTGGACCTGATATTATGGTGAGAATTCTTGGCGTACTGTAGGCATCTTTGGCTCACCCTGGACATCCCTGGCATGTGATGGTAAAACCTAGGCAGGTGGGGCAGAATAGGTCTATGTGATGCATATGTACTAGGGAAATCACAAGCTGAATTTTAGAGGCCAAGCATGAAATCTGATTTCTGGGGCAAAAACTGGGTTTTTTGTTGAGAAAAATACAAGATTTCCTTTGAGAGAATTAATCTAAACTTAAAAGAGCATACTTGATAACATAGTTGGGAGAAAACAATGTATTTTGAGAAACTGATATGCAAATGTTTGAAAACAAAATGAATGAAAATCAAAAACACACTTAAGCTTCTCTATAGTTTATAGATTATACCAAATTATGGAGATTTATAACTTTGTAGTATTTTCTTTGTGTGAGTGGGCACTTGCTGTAGCAGCTCTTATTTCATTAGTAATGTGGACATATTTTATTACGATAAAGCTTTTCCTGACATTGCAGTTAATAAATCAGTCTAGCGCATTGTGATTTCTGGTGTTCTGCTACAATATGGAATTATAAATATTGCCCAGACAAAACATTAGATCTAGAATACAGACTACCACAATATCATGAATGTAAGTATATATAGTTAAGTATAGTTTTATTTACATTCCTAACTACACATGTATTTATCTTGAAAACTTTATACATTTTCAAGGTAAGTATGTGTGGAGCTCATGATAATAACACTATACGTACCTACGAATATGTATCTTTATGATATTGTATTAGTCAATATTCTCCATATCACATTTTGGCATCACACAATATTGTGACAAACATCTTGATGGTCACTATTAGTAATCCTGCAGGAATGGTCAATATTAGTCTCCGATGATTAGGACCCAAATGGATTCTCGGAAATTAGGGTCATGTGGAGACCCAGATACATTTAATTGTAACATCAGCTCAGACAAGAATTTAAAACGGTTGGGGTGTTTTTTTTTTTTTTTGATACTTTCAAATACAGCAATCAAAGAAATGTGAATGAGGAACCCTTAAAAGATCCATTAATGGAGAACATATTCATTTCATCACCAGGTTTAATAATGCAATCTCATTAGCACCTTAGGGTTGTGACTTGTTCAGAGCCTGGTCTCACTGCTTTTCGCATGGACTTGCTGCCTAGACATAGCTGGGGGCCCAGAGGAGCATTGGGAAGACATAGAAGAGGACCCTGAAGAATTGGTAGAGGTCATTGATACCTCTCTGGAAAGCCTGGCACTCCTGAGACAAAAAAGAATGCAGCTCATGGCACAGCGTTCTGTAGTGCCCCCAGTGGGGGAGGAGACGAGGCCTGCGAATAAGGACTCGCAGAAACGGTCAGAGGGCAAAGGTAAAGCCCAGCCATCTGCTTAGACCAGTACCAGCTCCCCGCCTTCTGACGCTTTTGAACGGCTGCACAAATCATTTCTGAAACTGCATCTAGAGACCCTTGCAGACCAGGACAATTCCCATCCTAGGCATAGCACCCCCCTCCCAAAGGAAGATTCCTATTCCCAACTGGATTCAGATGATAATGCCGGGAAGGCTCAGATAATCCAGATGGGGATTCGGGCTGAAGGAAGCTGGCCTGGTGTGTGGTGGACAACCATGGTGCTGGCACCTTATGCCAGGTCCAGGCAACCCCTATTATTGAATGAAGACAGTGTCTAGGAAGCCAGGACTCTCCAGGGATAAGTACCTGGTCTTCCCAAGTACTAACAACAGTACTTAGAAAAGGGACTTTGCAAGAACAGGACCAGACCAGAGGAACCCAAAGGTGGATTCTGGAAGAAGAGGACCTGTAAAAGAAGGAGACAGAGTCAAGTCCATGAAGGAGTGTCCAGACGAGGCAGGAGTCACTACCCACCCTTCTGTGGATGAAGATCCGGGTCGACGGGGGAGGTAGATCAGCTGTAGAGCCCAGGAGCTGCAGAGAAGTTCTTGGAGTCATGTAGATGATGCCCCACGTCGGTCACCGGGTTGCAGTTGGTCAGTGGCCAGGAGGACCACCAACAAGCCTTGGCAAATGCAAGTTGGAGCAAAAGAGGAGTTGCAAGGTTGAAGAGGACCACCAAGGTGCAGGGGACTCAACCCTTGGAGTGGAGTCCCGGCTGACCCTTGGCAGTCAGGAGAGCCAGAAGAAGCAGTTGCAGCCCCCACAGGCAACCCACTGGCAGCAGGCACAGTAAGTTGTAAGATCCAATCAGCACACCTGGAGAGGAGCCTTTGTCATTGGAGCAGTAGGGAGGAGACGGTCCTTGGAAGGTTGAAGTGCTGGAGGCTTGGGCTACTTGGGACCTGAAGATCCCTTGGAGTAGGAATCAACAAGCCTTGGTGCCCGGGGCACAGGGGTACTGTCCTGAAGGAGAGACAAGGGCTCACCGACTCCTACAATGGACAGACAACAGAGTGGACCAACGGGACCACTCCGGACCACCACCTGTGTTGTAGGATCCACGGAGCTGGACTTCATTGCTGTAGGTGCCTGCAGATGCAGGGGAGTGACTCCTTTACTCCAAGGGAGACTCCTTCTGGCTTCCTGGTGCATCTGAAGTCTTGCTGATCCCAGAGGATGCACAGCCGTGGAAATGTTGCAGTTTCTGGAAGGAGTCAGTGTTCAGCACATGTACCTAAAATGGCTTCTCTGTTCACTTACTATGTCCAAGAATCGACAAAGACATAGCAGGGGCATATCTGCTCTAGCAGATATGTCCATACATGTAATATAATTCAACCTGCCTTAGAGCTGTAAAGCCGGCTATAGGGGTAACTTGCAAATATTAAATGCAGTGTTTAGGGGGCATGACACAGGCTGTGTGCCATGTTGTGTTTTCGCTTTTCGTTGCATCAAGACACGCAGCCTGCAATGGCAGTCTATAAGTCCTAGGAGAGGGGTCCCTGAGGGTGGCACAATACATGCTGCAGCCCTTGGGGACCCTCGTTGGTACCCATGCCCTAGTTACGAGGAGTACCATTTACTAGGGACTTACTGGGGTGCCAAAAGTATTGCCAATCGGGGAAAATTGCAGTTTTAGGGGAAGAGATGTGGCACTGGAGACATGGATAGCAGGAACCCAGTGCACTACTAGTGAAAACTGCATCAATTTCCATGCAAAAAGTGGAGGTGACCAAGTTAAAAAAAAAAAAAAAAGGTACAGGAAGACGTTAAAGAAATAGAAATTCTCCCTCCACCATGTAGGATCAGAGATCTACTATCATCATCCATTCAAGTAATTTTCCTGTACCCGCTTCTTTACTAAGCTCTTCAATGACTGAAGGCTCTACATCTCAGGAGGAGCTTGACATATAGTGCAAGAGATCTCCCTTTCACCAGAGGCCAGGATGGAATTTCAATGGTGGCTCAATCACATGCATGTATGCATGGAACGGCAAGGCCATCTTCGGGACACCCCCAGATTCAGTGATCGAAAGATGACAGTTGTCATGGATGGGGCGCATGCTGTGGGGATATTACTACAGGAGGACAGTGATCCGAATAATCGCTGCATATCAACTGCCTGGAACTTCTAGCTGGTTTGTTTGCAATTAGAAGTCTGACTGGTGGTGGACAAAGCGTCCTGCTCCATCCTGTGAAAGATGGGCAACATCTCTGCAGTGCATTACACAAATCAACTCAGCAACACAGGGTCCTAGCTGATCTAACTAAAGAGTTCTGGAATCACTGCTTGCAGAACGATCTGTTCATTACAGTGGAGTATCTGCCAGGGAAATTCAATCAGACGGGGACTGGCAATCCAGACACCTGAAGGATTACAGTGTGTAGAAGCTGGATCCTCTTCTCTTCCAGACGTTATAGACCACTGGAGTCCGTATCAGGTGGATCTCTTCACGTCAAAGCTCAATCATCAACTGCCTCAGTTCTTCCATTGGCACCCCGATCCCCTGGCGGAGGCGAGGGATGCCTTACTCCAGGACTGGAGCCAGTTCAAGGGATATGCGTTTCCTCCCTTTTCCATGATCACCAGGCTCACAGCGTTAGTACGTCGGCAGAAGTGATCTTAGCAGCACCTGTCTGGAGGTCGCAAGTGTGGTTTTCAGCTCTTCTGGAACTTTTTTATGGATTTTCCAATCACTCTTCCCCGGACTCCTCAACTTCTGACAGATCATCTGAACTCACTGTACCAACTGGTTCAGGATGGGACTCTCCAATTGATGGCCTGGAAGACTGCAGGGGATGTTGGGAAATCTCAGGACTTTTGTTCGGAAGGCCTGGGCTGACTCTACAGTCAAAAATTATGGATCAGTCTGGCATCAATGGTCACACTGGTGTCTGGACAGAACCTGGATCCCAGGTGGGCAGATTCAGGGCAGTTTGACACCTTTTTGTCAGCATTTGCTAACAAGAGTCTGGCATTTTGTACTATAAATGCATGCAGATATGCCATTTCTGCGTGGCATGGACTTTGGAATGGCATACCTGTAGGGGAACATCCCTTGGTTTGTAGGCTACTGCAGGGCGTTCACCTCTCTGTTCCTCCTGAACCACGTTATTCCTCATTTATTGTATGTAAATGCGGTGCAGAGGATGTTGGTATCTGTAAGGAAATGCCTCCTTGGCATGGTTGCCCCCTGACTTTTTGCCTTTGCTGATGCTATGTTTACAATTGAAAGTGTCCGGAGGCCTGCTAACCAGGCCCCAGCACCAGTGTTCTTTCCCTAACCTGTACTTTTGTATCCACAATTGGCAGACCCTGGCATCCAGATAAGTCCCTTGTAACTGGTACTTCTAGTACCAAGGGCCCTGATGCCAAGGAAGGTCTCTAAGGGCTGCAGCATGTCTTATGCCACCCTGGAGACCTCTCACTCAGCACAGACACACTGCTTGCCAGCTTGTGTGTGCTAGTGAGAACAAAATGAGTAAGTCGACATTGCACTCCCCTCAGGGTGCCATGCCAGCCTCTCACTGCCTATGCAGTATAGGTAAGACACCCCTCTAGCAGGCCTTACAGCCCTAAGGCAGGGTGCACTATACCATGGGTGAGGGTACCAGTGCATGAGCACTGTGCCCCTACAGTGTCTAAACAAAACCTTAGACATTGTAAGTGCAGGGTAGCCATAGGAGTATATGGTCTGGGAGTCTGTTTTGCACGAACTCCACAGCACCATAATGGCTACACTGAAAACTGAGAAGTTCGGTATCAAACTTCTCAGCACAATAAATTCACACTGATGCCAGTGTACATTTTATTGCAAAATACACCCCAGAGGGCACCTTAGAGGTGCCCCCTGAAACTTAACCGACTGTCTGTGTAGGCTGACTAGTTCCAGCAGCCTGCCACACTAGAGACATGTTGCTGGCCCCATGGGGAGAGTGCCTTTGTCACTCTGAGGCCAGTAACAAAGCCTGCACTGGGTGGAGATGCTAACACCTCCCCCAGGCAGGAGCTGTAACACCTGGCGGTGAGCCTCAAAGGCTCACCCCTTTGTCACAGCACCGCAGGACACTCCAGCTAGTGGAGTTGCCCGCCCCCTCCGGCCCCGGCCCCCACTTTTGGCGGCAAGGCCGGAGAAAATAATGAGAATAACAAGGAGGAGTCACTGGCCAGTCAGGACAGCCCCTAAGGTGTCCTGAGCTGAGGTGACTCTAACTTTTAGAAATCCTCCATCTTGCAGATGGAGGATTCCCCCAATAGGGTTAGGATTGTGACCCCCTCCCCTTGGGAGGAGGCACAAAGAGGGTGTACCCACCCTCAGGGCTAGTAGCCATTGGCTACTAACCCCCCAGACCTAAACACGCCCTTAAATTTAGTATTTAAGGGCTACCCTGAACCCTAGAAAATTAGATTCCTGCAACTACAAGAAGAAGGACTGCCTAGCTGAAAACCCCTGCAGAGGAAGACCAGAAGACAACAACTGCCTTGGCTCCAGAAACTCACCGGCCTGTCTCCTGCCTTCCAAAGAACTCTGCTCCAGCGACGCCTTCCAAAGGGACCAGCGACCTCTGAATCCTCTGAGGACTGCCCTGCTTCGACGACGACAAGAAACTCCCGAGGACAGCGGACCTGCTCCAAAAAGCCTGCAACTTTATCCAAAGGAGCAGCTTTAAAGAACCCTGCAATCTCCCCGCAAGAAGCGTGAGACTTGCAACACTGCACCCGGCGACCCCGACTCGGCTGGTGGAGAACCAACACTTCAGGGAGGACCCCCGGACTACTCTACGACTGTGAGTACCAAAACCTGTCCCCCCTGAGCTCCCACAGCGCCGCCTGCAGAGGGAATCCCGAGGCTTCCCCTGACCGCGACTCTCTGAAACCTAAGTCCCGACGCCTGGAAAAGACCCTGCACCCGCAGCCCCCAGGACCTGAAGGACCGGACTTTCACTGCAGAAGTGACCCCCAGGAGTCCCTCTCCCTTGCCCAAGTGGAGGTTTCCCCGAGGAAGCCCCCCCCTTGCCTGCCTGCAGCGCTGAAGAGATCCCTTGATCTCTCATTGACTTCCATTGCGAACCCGACGCTTGTTCTAACACTGCACCCGGCCGCCCCCGCGCCGCTGAGGGTGAAATTTCTGTGTGGGCTTGTGTCCCCCCTTGTGCCCTACAAAACCCCCCTGGTCTGCCCTCCGAAGACGCCGGTACTTACCTGCTGGCAGACTGGAACCGGGGCACCCCCTTCTCTCCATTGAAGCCTATGCGTTTTGGGCACCACTTTGAACTCTGCACCTGACCGGCCCTGAGCTGCTGGTGTGGTAACTTTGGGGTTGCTCTGAACCCCCAACGGTGGGCTACCTTGGACCAAGAACTGAACCCTGTAAGTGTCTTACTTACCTGGTAAAACTAACAAATACTTACCTCCCCCAGGAACTGTGAAAATTGCACTGTGTCCACTTTTGAAATAGCTATTTGTGAATAACTTGAAAAGTATACATGCAATTGAAATGATTCAAAGTTCCTAATGTACTTACCTGCAATACCTTTCAAACAAGATATTACATGTTAAATTTGAACCTGTGGTTCTTAAAATAAACTAAGAAAAGATATTTTTCTATAACAAAACCTATTGGCTGGATTTGTCTCTGAGTGTGTGTACCTCATTTATTGTCTATGTGTATGTACAACAAATGCTTAACACTACTCCTTGGATAAGCCTACTGCTCGACCACACTACCACAAAATAGAGCATTAGTATTATCTCTTTTTACCACTATTTTACCTCTAAGGGGAACCCTTGGACTCTGTGCATGCTATTCCTTCCTTTGAAATAGTACATACAGAGCCAACTTCCTACAGTATCTTAATAAGATAACCAATACTTGTCCCGCAACAAATTGACAGGTTAGTTAGCCATTCTTTTGTTTCTTATATCCTGTAGGAGGGTCTCGGATGTCCAGGCCCTCAATGATACTGCACGTATGTTTAGGCCCGACATGGTGCCATTCACTTCACCATTTCCAGAAGGACCAAATCTAATATCAGAGTAGTACATTCTCCATTTTTTCCAGATCACACTAACCTATGTGTGGTTCGTTGCCTATGAATCTATGACCGAAAAATATCAGCCTTAAGGTACATAACTCTTTTTGACTCTTAAAAAACATTCAAGTTGGTGTTGACAACGACCATTGCCCAATGGGTTTGGTGGGTGCTCCAAGAGGCTGGTATTTACACAGCTATTTTTGGAGCCAGCTGGGCTGTGGGGGTGTGGGGGGGTGGGGGGGGGGGCGGCTTCAAAGACCACTTCCCTTGTTGGCAGTCTAGAAGATATTCTCGGAGCATCAGATTGGTCTTCAGACTCCAAGTTTATGACAGTCTATTTCAAACCCATCAAAGGCATTGCTTCTCCAATTGTCAACCAGCTTTAAGATAGCACAATTTGAGCCTCCGGTTCTGACATAAAATTTCAAATGTACTAGCTATTGTGAAGGAAAGTTTCAGTTCTATTAAGGACACGGAGGCGAGGATTATACAGCCCAAACTTTTCTTATCATATGCCTGTTCTCCCGCATGCTATGGGTCCATCTACAGGAGTAAGGATGAATATCTTTGTTTGATCATTAGAAATGATAATATAACAACTCAATTGCTTGAGTTGTTATATTAATTGTCTGGTAAAAGTAATTGTATTTGATGATGTATTCTTCATATAGTTTTGCATACAGCATTGTATTGATCAATCTCTTGGGACATTGTGGATGCTGTTCTTGCAGTTCAGCTTTCTAGGGTCTAACCAGAAACGGGTCTATTGAAGAAATGTCGTTGAAGAACTCTTCGCACACAGAGTGCTTTTGCTTGACACTGCTTATATGTATAGGATCCTCTCTATGGCTTTTGGAATTTTCTTTCTAAACACTCTTGGTAGCTTTCTGTTGATGTTTAAGGCTGCTGGGTGGTAAATAAAAGGAAAGAGAAAGCATAATACTTGTCTTCGTGTCCTTAATACAACTGAAACGTCCCTTCACGATATCTAGGAAATTTTATATTCACTAACCGCCATTTCTTCTCCCTCTTCCTTACTGTCCAATCCAGGATAATCGTGATTTGTGCTGCACTTTAATAATATAGGAGGCCACCACCCACTTCTCTAGAAACCATCAAGACTCTTCACAGGACAGACGTTCTCACTCAGCACCATTACAAAATCCACACCCTTCTGCATAATTTATGTATAACATATGAGAAAACTGACAGTATGTGTTTGAAAGATATATTGGACTCTTAGTATAACATTAATTTTTAACACATTTATGTGCTGCAGGCCCTCAGGTCTTTATATGTCAGATTTCGGCGGTTAGGCAAATTGTTCGCTCTGCAGACTTACTTTGTTCGTTAAGTTCAGATCCAATTACCAAATCAAGTTTGATTCCTACCTAAATGGGGGGAGTAGTTGTGTATTAGCCACTGTTTCCGGTGGGATTTTTACATTTAGAATCCCTGACACTTGTCCAGTTGCTCTAGATCTGATAGTATGAAGACTTGGCGTCAGGGAAAGTAAACCATAATCGGAGAAGAGATACTGCTGGTGCTCCAACTTAGAGAATGGTATCTCTTTAATGTTGGTGTAGGCCTTTCTTTTTATGGCCTAGGCTTTCACCATTAAGACATAAGAGGCTGGGGGAAGGGGTCTTACAGCTTTGTCTGCTCTGGAGCAGGAACCCCGGGTAGGACTCTGTTCTTTCACTGACAGATGCGCTGGGGCACTTTTATCCACTCTTCCAAAGGAATCCACTGCTGGGGCACTTATATCCACTCTTTCACTGGAATCCACTCTCATTTCTTCTCCTAGTCTGATCTGGCCAGCGACAGCCTCAAGAAACCTCCAGCTCACCCAGTCAAATGCTTTGACACATTTCCTCTCGCTTTGCTCACTGCCCCTGTATCCACCTCAACCAAGTGTCTTGGAGGGCTGAGTATTCTAAAACGGCTGCTGCTGGTGTTGGTAGCACTGTCTCTAGGGGGAGTAGAGACAATGGCATTTTGGTAAACCCTCTGGTATGTGCTTACAAAATGTAGATTGAGGCATAGAGTTCTGAAGGGAAAACAATGCGCTGTTTCTTTCTGTGAACTTCTGAGTCTTCTCAAACATCTCATCGACTGTAGGCTGAAAAGATGCTCCCCACCGAAGGGGCACGTTAAGTAGATGTTGTTGCACTTCTGGCTTAAAGCTAGAAATTAAGTGCCAAGCATTACCCTGCAAGAGGACACTGGTGTATATATCCTGTGAGGCTGCGCCCAAAGCATCCACTGCACACACTATATTTGCACTGGAAATTACCTTGCCCTTGGCTGCCAGTTCCTGGTCTCTTTTCCTGATGACCTCAGGGAGATGTTTGTTGAGCTCCTCCAGTTTCTCCCAGTGCTGGCGGTCATATGCACAGAGCAAGCCAACAGAGTTGGCAATTCATGAATGTGTAGAGGAGCTGCCAATCAAACCTGATGGCAGATGAAAACAATTTGAGGTAGAGTCTTGGTCCTGGTGCATTGTGGACATGAAAACAACTTAAAATAAAAATAACCTGGAAACATCCAGGCCCAACAGATGACAGGAGTATACAGAGCGAGGGTATCTACAGCTGTACGTGCCACCAACATTATGGTTCTCACTAGTCACCGCTCTCTTTTCATGGAATAGACTTTTTTTTATCTATTTTATTGCTCCAATCCAGTGTTGCTTTCAAACATAATGGTAAAGGAACGTACACTTTCTATTGTCAAACAAGGATGTTCAAACATCAACTTGAGTTGTAATGCGTCATACAGTCAGTGAGGTGCAGACAGAGTATCTGCTGTCAGATTACATGCATCATGCTCACTACCCCTGCACAATCTATAAATCTACACCTTCCACACAACCATCTCCTGCCTCCTAACACGTCCTCTCCTAAACTTGCTTGTATCATTCCCATTCCATGTATTTTATTGCACCTCCCAATATCCCTAATTCACATTATGCCAAGTTTCTTCTTACCTCTGAAGTCCAATCTCACCATAGCTACCTACAATGATCTCCCATATTATCAATCCCAAGTGCTTCCACCCTTAATGTTTCCAATAGTACTGATTTCAATTATGAATTAAAGTGCATAGATTTTCTACAGACCTCTGCACCTGCCTTCTTCTTCCTCTTCTGCTCCTTTACTTTCAGAGTGTCTGTAAGCATGGAAACCAGGGAAAGAAATAATAAGTGTAGGCTAGGTTAAACAAGAGAGGGAAGCAGAGAAACAAACTTGCACATAGCTAAAGGCAGACTTTTTCACACAGAGAAGGGACAGAAAAGAGCACATCTCTGAGCCACAGTCAGATGATCCAGCATATCGGTCACAAAAGAGGCACCGATAGAGACAATGATGAAGACTGTGTGGGGGGGGGGGGCATCTAGCTAATGGCAATAATTTCGGTCATGCGCCATTCTCAGTAGATATGGGCTACATTTGATCATACCGAGCTTTGATATATTACAGAAATCTGATCTCACTTCAATTTTGACAATGTTGCAGTTGGTATAGACCTGTAGATGTTGAAGACGTGTGTTTACTGGGATCTTCTACAGGAACAGGTACGACAGATGTGTTGCACACTGCCTTTGTTACATTGTAACTAATACCAAAAAATGTATGTATGCAAAGATGAAATGTGTTGGTGCCATTTCACAATAGGGTCTGCATTTTACCCAGGTTAGGGCTGCTGAAATGCAAGATTATGTTCAAGAACTTTGTGGTGTAGTAAATTAAAACAGGCGAGCATGGGGGAGAACTAAACACCGGAGAGGACGATCCAAGAGTGGTTCACATACCACAATCTGGAAACTAGGGGTGGAGGGGATGTTACCATGTTAGTCACAAAAGAACACCCAATATTAGTCATGCTTGCACCTAGCTCTATGGTTATTATTTTTGTAGGAAACTAACTACTCATCCAAAGGCGGGTCATTTTGTGATTCTGAAGGAACTCACGGGTCTGCTCCGGCCTTAAAGGTAATTACAAGTGTGAAATCAATTTAAGAATATTACAATCAACTCTGCCCTACCAAGGCTTGGAGGGACTAGTCAAATCATAATCCCCACACTGGTAGAGGAAGCAACATGTCCTCATGCCCCAAACATGCTTAAGAGATGATAAACGTTTGTTATATTTCATGAATTATGGTAAGCTGTGAACAGAGTCTGTATTAACCCCAAGGCTGGAAAGAGAACTGCAGGGTGAACTCTATACCTGCTTTTGTCAACACGCTCTCATCTGCGGATGAAAATTCAGATTCAGAAATGTCGTCCTCTTCATCTGCTGCCACTTCCTCTGCCTCCTCATCACCTTCCTCCATGCCACTTTCTCCCTCCTCTCTTTCTTCTTCTTCCTCCTCCTCCTCCTCCTCCTCACTCTTTACTTCCTGCTCTTCTTCATCACCTCCGGTCTTCATTTGCTTGGAGTCTTTAGATGACTTTTCCTGGAAAAGACCGCAGATATGTAAAACTATAATACCAGAGGGCAGTGACAAAGCCATTTGGTCTTAAACCGGAGGGCATCCAAAAACGCATGGATTTCAAATGCTTCAAAGCTCTGTTAACTTGTGCTGTAACACCATACTTTCTGATAATATCCTAATTAAGGGCTTCCCTGAGCTTCTATTCAATCTACACAGACCTCCCAATTAAGTTTAAGGCCACCTTAAAAACGGAGCCATCTCTACTGACAATCGGATGTCCCCATGTACAGTCACTCACTATCCCAAATAATTCAGCCCTCTTCCTATTCTGCAGCAATCCAGAGCCTGGCAGTCCCTGCTTAAATCCGCTGTTTGTGGCCCAATGCTGCCTTTTGGTCCCTGCATCCATGCAGTCCCTGCTTGGACAAACTGCTATCATGCTGTGCACCAATGCCCTCTGCTGCACCTCCCCAGCTTCTTTATACCACAGTTTTGCGCCAACCACCCTTTGCTGCCGCATCCTCAAATGCTTTCACTGGCTGCTACTTTCCAAATGGTATTGTGGGGGTTAAAAGCCTAGGCTTTATTTCAATGACATTCTAGTTCTTTACACATTCAGTGACCCACATGTTCTACTACTACTCAGTGGCACAAAAACTCTGGTGGCATGCCATTTTTCTGCAGCCTCTTGCTACCCTTCAGTGTCATTATTGTATTCGTTCAGAAATCCCACAGTTCCCTTTTATGATATCTAGCAGGTACTTTGTTTCCTCACCTGACTTTTTCTTTTCTTCCGCACAGTTTCAATTTTTTCATCCAGTGTTGTTGCTGCTCTCTGCATATGAAAAAATATATATTGTTAAGTTACATTTATTTCCCTATGCAGGTAAGCAAATGTCTCTTTTAGATAGTTTTCTTTAGAGTGATAAACAGGATGTTGTACTCCCCTTTACTTGAGTCCCTTCAAGTATACTAAATGAACAGACTCTACCCTTTTCATGGTCTCAGACAGACTTAACAGGTGTATGGAACCCCATAAATACTTAAAACGTTTACAAAACAACACTGAAACCCTAGACATCTGCACCGTCAGAAGGAATCTTCGCAAGCACATTCTAGGAAGCAGTGTATGAGTACACAGGAATATCCTAGGGAGCGGTACCAATATGATCCATGATGTTAACTTTTTCAGAGCACAATAACACCGAAAAGGTTTTCTTGCCAAGCAGTGTGAATGACATGATGGGTAGCTAATCTCAAAAAATGATTTATGTTTATTATAGAAACAGAAGGGGAAGCGCGTCAGAAGTCCCAGGAGGTGTGTCAGGGGCAGGAGCCCTTTAAAACTAAAACAGCGCTCCCGCCGCGCGGGACGTGCCCGGGCGAAGCCCGGGCCAAGGACGGGCCCGTCCTTGCCCGTCATTGCCAGGAAGAGGCAGGGCTGGGCCACCCCCCTGACATTCATCCAAAGTCGTTTGGATTTGGCAACTCACATGTATGGCTGCCTGAAGGTACTGTCTTGACATTTACCCCTAAAAAAGGTCTTTTTATAGAGGGCCCTAAGACGATACTCTCTCTTTATTGTTGTAACTCTTTTATCATTACCTGATAGATTTCGGAGTGGGGCTAGGCTGGGCCTCTGCCTCTTCACATTTTGCAAGAGGTGTGTTTGTACCTATAGTGTAAAATTTATAGCTAACGTTGTCATACGAGAAGATAATAGTACTAACTAGGTCTACCCCCACCAGTCCTTCTTTTAATTTCTTTCATAAATACATATTGTCGACTGGTTCATAGAGCCGAAGCACTACATAGGCGGCTCAGGTCATGGGAAAACGTAAGGCATCAGAACCCCCAAGGGGGAAGGAGAAATCTATAAAAAAAAAAAAACTTAGGAATGCGGGTGAGAACTGCACTATAGCTGAAATTGATGATCTTATTGAGGAGGTAGAGTCACTACTATGTAGCAGGGCCACCATCCGGGAGGGTCCCGATAAAAAGATTACCTCCTACTATACGAAGAAAATTGAACCAGAGGATGATAAAGTGATAGAGATTATTTGCCAGCAAGAGGGGGAGATATCTTCTGATACTAGGTCTGGCAGCCTTAAGGATACTACAACTCGATCCATACACCCATGTATCATTGATAATACTAGGAAGAAGGGCCATACGCAGGAGTGCGAAGCTGTGGGCTCCAATAAATATGCAGTCTTGGCAGAACTCGATAGTAGTAATGTACAGAATGCACAAGAGGGGGAATCTGTGGATGAGTTACACCCATTTATCCCAACTGTACAGTTAGATAGAGAGAGGACCTCTCCTCTCAATTTAGAACCAGTGAAACCTCTAAAACACAAAATAAGAACTATAGCAGACCTTTATGACCTATTCACTGGATTAATACAGGAAGTTAGGGATTTGAAACTTGAAGTAAGAACCTTAACAGATATTGTGGAAAAGGAGGGGGGTAGGGGTACTCATAGAGCTCAGTGTGAAAAGGAGTCCCCCCCTTATATCATTCCATCCACAAGGTAGACCCACATGTTCTCAAAATTTGAATATTAACCCCAACCCTACCCCAGCTATAGCTAAGATTTTACATCAACCACAGGGATGCATGAGAGGGGTAAATGGGGAAAATACTGGTTTACGTAACTACCCTAGAAGAAATGCTAGTGATCTATACCAGGAAACAGGGAATCCACGAAGTGAACCCCGTTTGGTAAAAGGACCCCAAAAAGGAAATCTGGAACCTACTCTGAACCCCTATTCCCAAGTATCTAATGATCATAACCATTACACTATATGGAATCAATATTCTGAGGAGGATAGGTTTCCTATTAGGACCAATGTTGTTTATCTGTTAAATGTTCCAAAATTGCCCTTAAATAGCAGAGAAGACGAGGATTCCTTAATAAATAAGCTTACACACTGGATTAGGGCCAAAAGACACTGTTTATCCATAATGCGTTCAGATATCAGGGGGGCAGAAAGAATCCCAGGAGAGAAGGGGCAACATGACGTTATTGCACTAACATTTAAGGATGGAAGATTAATCAGAGGCCTGATTGACATGGAACAGAGAACCCCCGCCCCCAAAATCAATGCCATGAGGTTTAGTTTGGATCCATTAATTACCAAACCCCGAGTCCAGAGGCACAAGTACAATCACAATGAGGGATTGCAAAAGAGAAATGGTGATTCCAATCTTGAAAGAGTAGATTGACTAACCCAGATAGATCAGGCACAAGTGGGACCAAATGGGGACCCAACAGTAGGTGAGCCCCCCGAAGGGAATGATCTTCATGTTACAGGGGCAGGGAGTGTAGTGGAGTCTTTGCATAGTAGGAAAGATTCGACAGCCTATCTGAGTCCCACTTCCAACGTCACGACCCCAAACGGAAGGGGTCCTATCACCATGATCTCCTGGAATGTAGCTGGCTTAAAAAATAAGCTTATAGACCCCGAATGGCAGGACTATATTGATCGATATCATGTCTATCTCTTTCAACAGACCTGGCTTAAAGATCCACCGTATAAACTAGGATATAAAACCTACTTTATTAGTGCAACTTCAGCTGCCAGAGGGAGACCGTCTGGGGGGTTGGTTGTATGGGTGAAAATCTCATTAAATGCCGAGATACGTATGCAAGCCACTGAGTCAGAGGACATTTTATGGTTGGTAGTGGGGAAAAAAAAATAAGATAATAACGCACTTGTTCAATTTATATATAAGACCTAGAAGGACAAATTTGGAGTCTCTTGAAATAACTCTACTAGACGACCTGCTCAAAAAGATCCCAGTAGGAGAGACAATTATGATAAGGGGTGACCTTAATTGTAATTATGAACCTATAACTGGATTTGAACATATAGCCGAAGAAGAAGATCGAATGAGAGCAATTCCTTACTTAACAACAGAAAAAACAGTTCCGGGCACAGTGGCCGCACTGCAACTCATGGGCCTTACATTAAAGCACGGACTGAGGGCGTGCAATGGCAGAGTAGGTGAAGGAGGCCTTAATTTGGATACCTTCCAGAGAGGCAACTCAACCTCAAAAATAGACTACATTTTGCATAGTATAAGTACATGGGGAAGATTAGCGACTTTTAAAATAGATAATAGAAGGGATAGCGATCACTTCCCGTTAATAACTGAACTCAGGGCCCACCTTCTAGATTTGGAATATACAGAACACGATAAGGTGGAGTTACAACCCACCTTCAGTAACAATAGAAGGGTTGTAAAATGGCCAGCAATACTAGGCAATCTGGATACTATGACAAATATTTACAACATATTTTCTGATCTCCTGGAGCCTTATGCAGAAAACAAACCTATTGACATCCCTATTATGGCCATCAATCAATCAATGAGTATTGCATTAAGACCCGTCTTGACCAAACAGCCACAGAATAAGCACAAAAAGGAGAAGGTGCAAACCACCCCAAGCAGTCCATGGTACACTATCAAATGTAGGGAGAGGAAAAGAGTATTGATAGAGGCTCTAAAGCAAAAAAACCAATTAGACGTACAACAGGCAAGGGCCAGCTACAAGAAAACGCTGGCAACTGCCCAAAGCAACTGGGAGGATCAAAAATGGCAAGACCTGCTGGCAGCAGCAAAAAGTAATGATACTAGGATCTTCTGGAAAATAGTTACCCATGGTAGTAAAGAGGGGATATTCACTACAGATCATCATATAGAGCCCAAAACATGGGTTAACTATTTTACACATCTTTACTCTGACCCCCATACCCTCAATTTCTATCCCTCAAGACATAAAACCGTAGCTACTTGGGGCATCTTACCCGAGTTACAATTTAGTCTGGAGGAGACGGTGAATGCCATTGAAGCAATCAAGCCAGGAAAAGCCCCTGGTTTGGATAAGATCCCGGGGGATATGTTTAAACATAGCATAGAAATTTGGGCACGTTATCAAAATCTTTTAAGTAACGCTATAGCAAGGGGAGGCTTAATGCCCGAGACATGGAAAGGGGCAGAAATAATCCCAATCTACAAAAAAGGATCCAGGGAAGACCCAGGGAACTATAGACCAATCAGTCTCATAGATGTCATGCAAAAAATCTACGCTAGACAGATGCTGAATAGAATCAGTAGTTGGATAGAAGAAAACAGCATATTGACCATATATCAAGCAGGCTTCAGACTGCAGACGAGTACAGTTGACCAGGCCTTTAGGCTATTGACAATAATGTGGAAATATACTAGACTAAGGAAAGGTCACCTCTATATCGTGTTTGTGGATCTGCGTGCAGCCTTTGATCTGGTGCCAAGAGACTCCTTATGGGCAGCACTAGGAAAACAGAGCATGCCAGGGAACCTCCTGGGCCAGCTAGAGAGGTTACATGAAAACACATTTTCAAAGGTTCGGTGGGGGCCAAAGGGAGAGTTGACAGACCCAATACCTATCAAGAGGGGGGTGAGACAGGGCTGTGTGCTTGCCCCAACACTTTTCTCATTGTACATTAATGATTTGGTTCATCATTTGAAACAAAGTAACCATGACTCACCAAGATTGAACGGTGATCCAGTCCCCGCCCTCCTTTTTGCAGATGACACCATCCTATTATCTCAAACTCCCATGGGTCTGCAAACTCTATTAGACAAATTCAGTGAGTATTGCAGCTTGAAGGGATTAGAAATAAATACAAACAAGGCCAAATACCTGACTGTTAACCCCCATAAAGCTCTCAAGAGAAACATTCGGATTAGAGGGCAGGCATTGGAACGAGTAAATAACTTCAACTATCTAGGGATACTGCTTGATTTCAAATTGTCATGGGCACCGCACATCAATAAAGCTGCTATCTCCCTAACTCATAGTTCCATGGCAATTAGCAAAAATTACAAATGCTCAAGGTCTAGCATTGTGTCACCAGTATTTGAGATCTATAGGTGCAAAGCACAGGCTGCTGCTCTATATGGCGCCGAACTCTGGGGATTTACAAAACTCACCCCATTGGTTACTCAGGAAAATAATTTTATGAGGGGGGTACTGGGTCTCCCTCTATCCACTCCGCTGATTCCTTTAACCTATGATATTAACATGAAACAAATAGGTAAATTGGCAGCCTTGAGGCCCTTGCTCTACTGGTGTAGACTTTGGACAATCCCTGAATTGATCCAATACAGGCAAGCACTAATTGAGATCATGGATTTGGACAAGGCCATCTCCCTCCCGTGGCTCCACTATATAAAGGCAATGCTTTTACAACCTAGGGCTGAAATTTTATTGGGATGAACCGCACACACTCACAACACAATCAAAGATCCGACTAAAGCAAGTATTCTGGGACTTCACCCTTAATAGCCCTCTCTATAGCAAGGAACTAGGTAGACTAACCCTAAGTTTCCTGGATATCAAACCATTACAGAGTGCTGAGGAATGGATCGATACTATCCAACCTAGACGAGCAAAAGTTTTATTTATGAAGCTTCGATATGGGACTCTACAGGTTAAGGCCTTTACTTTTAAATGGGGCCTCTTGAATGGGAGAAGCCATGAGGCGACTTGTGAGTTGTGTAATATGGAGACTCCTGAAATGGCGGATGTTCTTTTAAACTGCAATGCCTATGATAAACCAAGGAGGAAATGGATTCGACCTATTTGCAGGAACGTTGGAATCAGGAACTGCAATGAAGCAGCAAGATTCCTGAGATCCAGCACAATACCATATGTTGTTTTTGGTCTAAGCCGGTTTCTACTAGCAATTTCATTCATTAGAGACAAGGCGGGCCTGAGGCTATAGGCGCTTTAACTCATGTAAAACTCCCACAGTCAAGCTACGGTCCCCAAACTGATAATTGGGAGCCACCTTTGGTAATCCAATGGTCTCTGGTTATACAATCAGCCAAGGATATATTTAGCCCAGGGGATATTGACAATGCCCGGGAAGTACTTGAATTATAATATTATCTTGCCCCCTGGCATAAGGACCGTAGTCATTGGGAGGTTGTTCAAGTTACCTAGAATGGTCATTTGACACCTATGAAACTAGTTCTTAGATCCAGTTATTTATTTATTTTTATTTTTATTCTAAAAAATCCCCCCTTAGCTAAGCAAACAAGTGATGGCACAGGAGGCAAATTTTATGGGTTTTATAAATGAAATCCTGTAATTGATTCTTATTTATTGTTTTTAAGACCAACACTAGATAGTTTGTTTAGTAGTTAAGTGAATATTAATTGCTGTTGGAATAATGTGCCTTTTGTATTACTTGATTGTATCCCTTTTATGGCCTTTAATTGAATATAGGCATGTATGAAAGAAGGAAATTGTTGGGCCCTAGGGACTGCCAACCAGCTCTTAAAATTAGCAAAATAACCCCTCATGTGATGGTGGTAGGCATATTGCCAAGATCTCTAGAGGCAGTTTGATATGCTAGAGGCAAATGTTCTTCCAAAAAAATCACGAATCCTATTTTTACAATGGTCACTTTTTGTGCTAGTATACAGTTACTGCTACTAATAGTGAGGTAACAATCTTAATTGTTTTTTGTACAAAGATTCGTATTTATAGGTATTTTATAATATTTTTATGGTGATTTGTATGATGATGTGTATTGTGTATTTTTATAGTGCTTTTATTGATCAATTGCTTATTCTTATAACATTCATATTCACAACTTGCCTATCTGTATTGTATGGCCCTGGGGGAGTCCTGGTCCTGATCTTTTTTTTTTTCTTTCTTTTTTTTTTTAAACATTATGATGGGTTTGTTTTTATTGATTTTTCTAAAGTGTTTTCGTTTCCCTTTTAGAAATGTAAGAATTTTGTCAGTATGCTTTTATGGTATTGTTTTGCCGAAATAAAGCTGAAACAACAAGAAACAGAAGTGATTAAACGTAAGCTGAACAATAAAAGGCAGAGGGAGTGAGGGAAATGGCCATAATCAGTAAAAGGGGATGAGTGGAGCAGCCGGGCAGTGTAAGAAAATGGTAGCGATCCAAGACAGCTCCTTAGATCGAAGCAATTATCCTTATTAAAACATTATAATGTTGAGATCTCCATTAAAGACAATGGAGTAGCTCTGGGCTTCTAATGGCTGGTACAAGCCCTCAGTTCCAACATTCAAATGTTCGTCTTTCACAGCAACAGCTGTGAACAAAGCCCTTACGGAGCTCAGGGGATGCCAATTCCCTCGAGCTCAGCGAAGTTTTATTTTACTAATTAGAACATTCTCCTCTGATAGGGCGGAAGGTTCTAATGGCTTTGTAGCCTGCCATAGCTGGGCTATACTGGCCATTAAAGGCCTGCTCTAGTGTCAAAGGCCCGAGCTGAAGGCAAAGGACTTTAACACTGGTGCGGGCTTTTAACTGCCAGTAAAGCCTGCTACGGTGGGCTATAAAGCTATAATAATTATCTGTTAAACTACACTATCATCATTCATAAATATCATATACCACCCCATAACTGCCCTTACAACAGCAGACTTCTGCAGAAAGGAGTCCAGCGTTTGGCTTGGGGATCACACGTCAGTGGAAGTGAACCTGTGCGGAGACCCGTACGCCAACTTGTGGGCATCACTGTGGAAGTCTGTGGGCAAGCTTGATGCACCTTCCTACGGCGCAGAGCTGGACGGCCTGCTGAGAGGTGGGGCAGGGTGGTGTGACGTCTGCCAGAGTGAGGCTCAGGGGGCAGCTGGTTCAGGGGGAAAAGTGCAGCAGTAACACAACTAATGTAACCTGCTTGGACTCTCCTCCCAAGGGCCACCAAGACCTGATACATTTATTAGCAACTTTAAAGGATACAATGCAAGTAGACTGCACCTGGGCCCCCTGCTCAGATATAGCTAATCTACGGGAATGGTTGGCAGCTTCTTACCATACACAAGCATAGATTTATTTATTCTAGACTCTGGGGTGGGGAAGCCAGCCAGATCGTGATTCCCGTGGCCCCCAACCAATCCTATCTCTCCTATCCCCAAGAGCACACCATGGACGAATACCAAACAATCTAGACTGGTGTTTGATGCCAAGAAAAGCACCAAGCATACGGACTTTGAGGCCGCCGCCCACTCCCGCTCAAGCGATCACAGCTCATGGTGATCCTATTTCGTAGGGGTACATCAATGCCCTCTTATTAGAGATAAAAATCAAGCCTGACCTCAATAGACTCTGAAATTGACACTCTAATGCAAAGAATGGATGATATGAAAGACCACTTAGATAAACAGCACACCCACAGCGCTGCCACTGAACACAGAATCTCAGACATAGAGGATGACCACATGCAACAATCCAAGATTGTAAAAGAAATGCAGGCTGAACTACCCTGTATCAACTTAAGAAATGGTAACTTTGAAGCTCAATCACGAAGGAGCATTGCATGTATTACTAGAATCTCGGTGTCTACAGTTATGGGGAGCACCAAAAATTACACTGAAAAAAATGATATTGACCCTCTTTGGTTCAGAACACTTCTCGAAGATGTATGTCATTGAAAGAGTTCACAGGTTTCTGGCTCCTAGAACGATACCACGAGCGCACCCACGACCCATCATCTCTAAATTCCTTAACTATCGAGATAGGGATCATATCTTAAAACTGGTCAGAGGAGTGAAGGAGATTCAATATGAAAGGATGGGGATTTTGTTTGTTCCCGACTTCACAAAATCAGTGCAGGGAGCCCAAAGAAACTTCATCCCCGTCAAGAAAAAGCTCCAAGAACATGGCATACAATATGCCAAGTTATATCCTGCTATGCTCAGCCTTACGTGGCAAGGCAAGACCCAGGTGTATAAAGAACCGAAGGATGTTATGACTTTCCTACAAAAAACATACTGCAGCCTGAGGTTTTCCATCCTCACAAGATAATGCCAATAGTAGATCATTGTTTGAGGAGGTAGAATGAGGGACACACTGCAAGGGATGGTCCTCCCTGGATGTGCTGGCCTACCAGAATAATCCTCATTTGAGTGCTGTCTACCTATGTGATTAAGTTGAAAAAGACTGCCAGGGTCTGGTGCCTTACCCTAAGGGCACTGCATGCCATTCTGAGACCATAATGTGTTTGCTGTTGGTGGGATAACTTTTTCTTTACATGCACAGTACTACTAAAAGCTATAAAGGCATAATTTGGACCACTCTGGCAGCCCATGGCTCCATGCCTAGGTGCAAATTAGCTTATCAGTAATACCTATAATTTTGCTTTACAGTTCAGGTTGTTGGGAGATTGGGCCCTGGCGGGAGTTCAGGCAGAGTACTGTGATTCGTCATCACACATGATCAGCTGGATTAAACCAATAGCGATACAGCTGCTGACATATGGCTATAGGTAGCACACATGACGCCAGGCCTTGCCCCTTAAAACTAGTCACATGGAAAGTACAGGGTCTGAATAATCCCCGAAAATGCAGACAAATCCTCGCTTATGTGACTAGAAACGCAGTGAACATTTTACGACTACAGGAAACACGTCTCCCACTAGCCGCATGTGCAACCATGATCACTCATTGAGTTCCCATAGATATTTTTCCTCATATCCCACCTACTCAAGGGCAGTGGCAATAACCATTAATAAATAGGTGCACTTCCAGGACATTAGTACTGTGAAGGATCAGGAGGGTCGCTTTATCATACCGCAAGGGATGCTCAATTGTTCATATATTACCTTAATCAATAGCTACAGCCCTAACAGACAGCCCATATTTTCTTCCTACTGTAATCAAACACTGTACAGACATCAACATCTTTAAGAGTGGGGGGGTGGCACTATCTCATACTCTACACTGAACAAGCCTGCACTGAAGAAGAAATACACTCAATAATCCACCATCTTAATAATGGGAGTGCGCCTGGCAGCGATGGCCTCTCCTGGCTAACTTTTATAAGGAATATGCTGAGGAGCTAGCTTCTCTTCCCTTGGAAGTCTTCGGGGAGGCTTACAGAGTGAGGAATCTTCCATAATCCATGAGGGTCCATAGAGATTACTCTCGGTATGACTGGCAAACCCCCTGGAGACTATGGGGGTGATTCTAACTTCGGCGGGCGGCGTTCCCCCACCAAAATACCGATCCGCGGTCAAAAGACCGCTGAGGGTATTTTGGGATTTGCCCAGGGCAAATCAACCTTCCCACGAGGACGCCGGCTCAGAATTGAGCCGGCGTAGTGGGAAGGTGCGACTGGTGCAGTGGCACCCGTCGCGTATTTCAGTGTCTGCATAGCAGACACTGAAATACTTTGTGGGGCCCTCTTACGGGGGCCCCTGCAGTGCCCATGCCATTGGCATGGGCACTGCAGGGGACCCCAGGGGCCCCGTGGCACCCCCTACCGCCATCCTGTTCCTGGCGGGAGACCCGCCAGGAACAGGATGGCGGTAGGGGGTGTCAGAATCCCCATGGCGGCGGAGCGCGCTCCGCCGCCATGGAGGATTCTGCAGGGCAGCGGGAAACCGGCGGGAGACCGCCGGTTTCCCGCATCTGACCGTGGCCGAACCGCCGCAGTCAGAATGCCCTGCGGGGCACCGCCGGTCTGTCGGCGGTGCTCCCGCCGACCCTGGCCCCGGCGGTCTGAGACCGCCGGGGTCAGAATGACCCCCTATGACTCCTATTGTCCCCTGTCACTCATTAATGCGGAAAGCAAGATCCTGACCAAGACACTAGCAAATAGATTATTGCCCTTGCTGCCTCACTTGTTGCGGACAGATCAATCTGGTGTTATACCAGGTAGATCTACAGCAGATACATGCTGTTTTCAATCACACATCAGTTAGACCTGAATCTACCTGTGGCGGCCACCTTCCTGGATACAGCAAAGGGCATTCTACACAGTTGAACAGAACGTTAGGAAGAATGGCCCTCGTGAAAGCTAGGTTGAAATGTATCAAGCTTATTTATATGGAATCCCTAGCCTGAATAAATGGCTGACTGTCAGCGGCATAGATTAGTCGAGGAACGAGACCAAGCTGGCCTTTTATCCTCGATATTATTTGCACTTCCAATGAGGCCCTTGACATGTATCCTTAGGGAGTTTCAACACAGGCCAGGGGGGATGGGAGAGTGGGGCAACTTAGGATTCTATACACTTTTAATAAAGAATGCAAGTGACGCTCAACTTGTGGTGCATGACCCTGCAGTGAACCTAAACCCAATGAATAAAGAAATTATGCAATATGTGCACTGGCCTGGTCTCCACATAATCAATTTTGACAAGCGTATGATCTCTCTCACGCACGTCGTAACTCAGCCTACACTAGACTCTTAAAATGGTAGACCAAAATTGTTTGTTACCTGGGTATATGCTACCATACAGATATACAGACTATTTTACAAGAAACCTATGAGAAGCATATGGGAAGCTTTAGAACACAGGTGGATTCACTCCAGCTACTGTCAGCAGACAGAATAGCGCTGATGAAGATGGGGGTGTTGCCAAAGTTACCCTGTGTGTTCCAAAGCATCCACATCGCTTAAAACAAAGCATTTTTCACACAACTCAAAATACTTATGATGAATTGGCAACCCAGAATACCGTGGAACAAGCTCCACAGGAGAGGATTTGTAGCGCCCATTTTGAAATGTCTTACCTAACGGCGGAGGAGCAATTCATTCATCATTGGCTCCCCATACTCACATTTTATTAGACCCTCTAAAGAGATACATACAGTGAAATGTGTGGTGTGGGCACATCCAGTTGGAATCCCTATGAACTGTGTAGGTGATATATTCGCCCCTCATTCCCACTGAACACTACTCCCCACTGCAAGTAAATGGTGCATCTACACCAAATGCAACTCCATAAAAAACATAGGTTTACACTAGGAGATTTATTAAGCGATCACAAATTAAAAACCTTTCAGGAATATTTAGGGGACATCACTAATACATGAATGGGTACACTCACACACAGTAAGCTTTACCATGCAGCACGCCGCCTCTGCCAAATGTTCACTGCTGAACAGATAGTGGCAGGTAATTTCCATTCTGCGGTCCACTCCTCAACCAATCAATCTAATCACTACACTTTATACTGCAGTTATGGGGTGAAGGAGGCAGCAGCCTCTAGGGTACAAGAATTGTAGGCTGCAGAGTTAGGGATAGACATCACCGATACATTGTAGAAGTACTGTTGTCAACAAACCAAAGAAGTGTTTGCTAATGGTCGATATAGACTGATTCATCCTATGTTTCTGAATAGAATATATCTCACCCCAATGAACATAGCCAGTTACGAGCCTACAAGCAACACAGATGCCAATGATGTGGTGCTCAGCGGACCGACTATATATACCTGGCATGGTGCTGCTTACCATTCTCAAAAACATCCTAAAGAAATTTCGTAAACTGACCCCTACGGCCCTCCTGCAAGGTACACGCATGGGCGCTAGGATGAGGGGCCGGTCGCAGTCTCCCGTTTTCAAGAATGGCAAAACATAGAGCTCTGTGTGAGGAGTGATCCGTGACCTATGCCCCCACTCTGCCCCCACTCGGTATGACCTAAAGACTTTTGGGAGCCATTGAGAGTCCACTTACTCAACCTTATTGATGTGTAACATGTAACAACTGTGTACTGATAAATAAAAAGTGCGAGCATTATACAAAGATGGACATATTCTCCATTACTTTACGTGTGTTCCCGGGGGAGATGGCCGTGTACCCCGGTTCCTGCTGTGCTGGGTGTCCCTGCCTGGGCTCTCGATATCATTGATTGTTAATCCTGAACGACATAACTTTAACGCATGACCTGACAGTGCATCTATTGTTGTTTGCCTACATAGATTTGAAAAGAAAAAAAAAGGGAAAAAAAAAAAAAAAGAGTAATAAGGACATTCTCCTCCATGCTGTTCGAGGAAAGAGGGCGCAAATTAATCCTAGTGAAGCATATCGGAAGTTGCAAAAACAAAACAAGGACGAGCAGGAACAATCTGACCCTAGGGTCTGACATATTCATAAATGGCCCTGTGCACAATGTACTGTACAATAAACTGAAGTAGGACACCAATGCAGTGCCCAAAGGAGTAAACAAGCAAGCTCAACCTCATGAGCACTAATTATTCTGTCAGGCCATTTTGGAAACCAAGTGATCATTGTGAAAAGCTATCATCATACAACTAAATACTTGGTGCAGCAAGCCAACGCATGGCAGTTTTTATTATATTTGGAAAATACACATTACCTGTACATCCACCAAAAATACATAAGGCATTTTTAATAAAATAATAAAAAATATGAACCCAGATATTAGTAAATTCTTCACAGAAAATAATTTATTCTACTTCAACAAGGAATTTGAGTTATGGAGAAGGCAATAACCAGAGGTGGAACATCAACTGAAATAGGAATGCACAGCTGTCAGGGCCTGATCCGCTCCCCCCCTCTCCACCCATGAGAACATAGCAAGAAGTGTGAGAGGAGGGGGGGCTTGGATCGGCCTGCTGAGAAATCGGAGGCTCTCCACGACACCTGATGTGTGGCCAGGACAGAAGGGCTGGTGTAGCCGCAGAGACGTGGGACCTGCCCGAACCCAGGGGATATTGCTGGGAGAGTGACACAGGACGGGCGGAACTACTGCAGGCAGCATAAACTGGGTCAATCCTGGGTTCATTCTCCCTCCTGTACAACTAAAAGACCGACCCACGCAGGCAGAGAGGGAACAGCACTAACACCATCACCAATCCCAAAAGAAAAGAGGGCCCGACAGAGAAGGTACTGTGATGGACCCCCTGGATGGGAGACATATCGACCCGGGGCCGGTGACTGCAAGCTCACCCCTGAGACCACCCTGGACACTATATTACAGGAGATCCAGGCATCCAGAGAAGCACATGGAGCAAAGAATTGACACTAACAGTTGACCTAATTATGCTCAGAGATGATTGTCGGCTCAAGAATAGGGTGGTTTCCACGAAAAAAGCACTGGAATAGCTGGCCCAGACTAGCCAGACTTTGACGAAGAGCCTGTCTGCTACAGGAGATAGTGACCCCCGAGGGACTGTCACCTTTCTTTGCGGTCGAAAGGCAGCCACGTTCTGTGTCAGCCAAGTTGCTGCATTTCAAAGATAGGGATCACATCCTGACCCAGGCGAGGGCGAAAGGGGAAATCAGAAAGGGACACCGGCGGATAATGATTTTCCCGGACTTCACGAGAGAGACCCAAAAAGCAAAGAGCTTCCTTTAATGAGGCAAAAAAGAAACTCAGCGAGAAGGGAATCGAGTATGCCAGGCTCTTTCCGGCTAAACTCCGGGTCACCGCGAAGAACAAAGTCCACCTATTTGTCACTCCACAACAGGTGTGGGAATGGTTGGAGTCTAATGCCCTGCTCGATGCAGATCCTCTGGAGGGGACGCCCCCAATGAACAAAAAAAAAGCGCAGAAGACGAAGTGGGTGGCTTCCACCTGTGGCACCTCGCGCTACCATGCACTGCAAGAAGGGAGATGCAAGATGCGGTTGGCGTGGCAGCAGCACTAAACAAGGGGGACCAGGGTTCGCCTCACCCTTCTGAGGCCTCCTCGGATCAGGAATCCAGCTATGGAAGTGCTTCAGTATCATTACAAGTGGCCTCCGACATAATGCCAAGGATAACTCCGGGGACCTCGGATGAAATATTATGAACCCAACCACCATATCAAACAGCATTCCGGTGGCTCACTCGTGAAGAACTCGTGAAGAAGAAAAGAGGCGCCTCGTCTGGCCGTGCTGAGAGGGGATGATTGAGCTGATATATGCGGGTCGAGGCCAGAGTGTGGCTCACAACGGACTATAAACTAGTTGGAGTCTGTGCCCCCCCCAACCTGCGGTTCCTCCCGCTGGGGTGCCTTGATTCCGGCAGCAACATGGCCTGGTGTTAAGATTCGACTAGGATTGCATGGGTGTAGGAAGTTGGCTCTGTATGCACTATTCCAAAGTGAGGAATAGTATGCACAGAGTCCAAGGGTTCCCCTTAGAGGTAAGATAGTGGCAAAAAGAGATAATACTAATGCTCTATTTTGTGGTAGTGTGGTCGAGCAGTAGGCTTATCAAAGTAGTAGTGTTAAGCATTTGTTGTACATACACACAGGCAATAAATGAGGAACACACACTCAGAGACAATTCCAGGCCAATAGGTTTTTGTATAGAAAAATATCTTTTCTTAGTTTATTTTAAGAACCAGAGGTTCACATTCTACATGTAATATCTCATTTGAAAGGTATTGCAGGTAAGTACTTTAGGAACTTTGAATAATCACAATAGCATATATACTTTTTACATAAAACACATATAGCTATTTTAAAAGTGGACACAGTGCAATTTTCACAGTTTCTGGGGGAGGTAAGTTAATGTTAGTTCTTGCAGGTAAGTAAACCACCTACGGGGTTCAAATTGGGGTCCAAGGTAGCCCACCGTTGGGGGTTCATAGCAACCCCAAAGTTACCACACCAGCAGCTCAGGGCCGGACAGGTGCAGAGTTCAAAGTGGTGCCCAAAACGCATAGCCTTCAATGGAGAAGGGGGTGCCCTGGTTCCAGTCTGCCAGCAGGTAAGTACCCGCGTCTTTGGAGGGCAGACCAGGGGGGTTTTGTAGGGCACCGGGGGGGGGACACAAGTCAGCACAGAAAGTACACCCTCAGCAGCACAGGGGCGGCCGGGTGCAGTGTGCAAACACGCGTCGGGTTTTCAATAGGTTTCAATGGGAGACCAAGGGGTCTCTTCAGCGATGCAGGCAGGCAAGGGGGGGGCTCCTCGGGGTAGCCACCACTTGGGCAAGGGAGAGGGCCTCCTGGGGGTCACTCCTGCACTGGAGTTCCGATCCTTCAGGTCCTATGGGCTGCGGGTGCAGGGTCTTTTCCAGCTGTCGGGATTTTAGAGTCAGGCAGTCGCGGTCAGGGGGCGCCTCGGGATTCCCTCTGCAGGCGTTGCTGTGGGGGCTCAGGGGGGACAACTTTGGTTACTCACGGTCTCGGAGTCGCCGGGGGGTCCTCCCTGTAGCGTTGTTTCTCCACCAGTCGAGTCGGGGTCGCCGGGTGCAGTGTTGCAAGTCTCACGCTTCTGGCGGGGATTGCAGGGTCTTTAAAGCTGCTCCTCTGGAAACAAAGTTGCAGTCTTTGTTGAACAGGGCCGCTGTTCTCGGAAGTTTCTTGGTCTTTTTAGAGCAGGGCAGTCCTCTGAGGATTCAGAGGTCGCTGGTCCTGGGGAAAGCGTCGCTGGAGCAGTTTTCTTCCGAAGGGGGGAGACAGGCCGGTAGGGCTGGGGCCAAAGCAGTTGGTGTCTCCGTCTTCTCTGCAGGGTTTTTCAGCTCAGCAGTCCTCTTCTTCTTAAGTTGCAGGAATCTGAGTTCCTAGGTTCAGTGGAGCCCCTAAATACAGGATTTAGGGGTGTGTTTAGGTCAGGGAGGGCAGTAGCCAATGGCTACTAGCCCGGAGGGTGGCTACACCCTCTTTGTGCCTCCTCCCAAGGGGAGGGGGTCACATTCCTATCCCTATTGGGGGGATCCTCCATCTGCAAGATGGAGGATTCCTAAAAGTCAGAGTCACTTCAGCTCAGGTTGCCTTAGGGGCTGTCCTGACTGGTCAGTGACTCCTCCTTGTTTTTCTCATTATCTCCTCCGGCCTTGCCGCCAAAAGTGGGGCCGTGGCTGGAGGGGGCGGGCAACTCCACTAGCTGGAATGCCCTGTGGTGCTGGAACAAAGGGGGTGAGCCTTTGAGGCTCACCGCCAGGTGTTACAGCTCCTGCAAGGGGGAGGTGACAGCATCTCCACCCAGTGCAGGCTTTGTTACTAGCCACAGAGTGACAAAGGCACTCTCCCCATGTGGCCAGCAACATGTCTCGGGTGTGGCAGGCTGCTGGAACCAGTCAGCCTACACAGGTAGTTCGTTAAGGTTTCAGGGGCACCTCTAAGGTGCCCTCTGGGGTGTATTTTACAATAAAATGTACACTGGCATCAGTGTGCATTTATTGTGCTGAGAAGTTTGATACCAAACTTCCCAGTTTTCAGTGTAGCCATTATGGTGCTGTGGAGTTCGTGTTTGACAGACTCCCAGATCACATACTCTTATGGCTACCCTGCACTTACAATGTCTAAGGTTTGACTTAGACACTGTAGGGGCACAGTGCTCATGCACTGGTACCCTCACGTATGGTATAGTGCACCCTGCCTTAGGGCTGTAAGGCCTGCTACAGAGGTGACTTATCTATACTGCATAGGCAGTGTGAGGTTGGCTTGGCACCCTGAGGGGAGTGCCATGTCGACTTACTTGTTTTGTCCTCACCAGCACACACAAGCTGGCAAGCAGTGTGTCTGTGCTGAGTGAGGGGTCCCCAGGGTGGCATAAGATATGCTGCAGCCCTTAGAGACCTTCCCTGGCATCAGGGCCCTTGGTACCAGGGGTACCAGTTACAAGGGACTTACCTGGATGCCAGGGTGTGCCAATTGTGAAAACAAAAGTACAGGTTAGGGAAAGAACACTGGTGCTGGGGCCTGCTTAGCAGGCCTCAGCACACTTCCAATTCAAAACATAGTATCAGCAAAGGCAAAAAGTCAGGGGGTAACCATGCCAAGGAGGCATTTCCTTACAATGGGCCTTCGATGGCTCGGCTGGGAAGCTGGCTCTTGGTCCTCGGTACCTCGCCCCTGAGCAATTAACAATTAATGACAGATGAACTAGTCAGTTTGGACGGGGATCGTTTTAGATGCCGGTCCTGTGGAGTGGGAGTTTGGTGTTTAGGGTCAAGATGTAATGTTGCCTAGTTTTGTCACTCCTAACAGTATGGTATCTGTCCGACTACTTACTATCTCAGGCGCACTCCTCACAGCCAACCTCATTAAGATACAGAAGGTTAATCACAACCACACTTTACACACACACACTATGGATCCCCTCCTTTACTTACAAATTACTTACCTGGAATGTAAGAGGGCTGAACAGTATGAGTAAAAGGTACAAAGTCTATAGACAGCTTAAACAGCAAGGGTTTCACATAGCCATAATTCAAGAGACACTTCTGACAGAACAAGAAGTTAGGGCCCTCACCAAGAGATGGGGAGGCCAAACATACACAACAACCTATTTCGCTTTTGCTAGGGAGTACTAATATGGGTCCGCCCCGGGGTCTCGTTCCAAAAAACAAATGAGATCTTAGATAGGGGAGGAGATTATGTCTTGGTGACTGGACGTTTGGAGGGCAGGGACATAACAATTGGAGGAATCTATGCACCAAATGAAGAAAAGGGTTCCTTCTTTTCAGCACTTTCCCACACTTTAGGGTCCATCTCACTCAGGCAGCTATCATAGGCGGAGATTTTAACTGCATCGCCGACCCAGAGCTAGACAGATCACATCCCCCCTGCAGCGCTCCCAGATCTATAGAACGGCCAAATCGTTCTCCGGCTGGCAGCGACACTAGTGCTTTACCGACAGCTGGAGACATCTTCACCCCACAGAAAAGGATAATTCCTTTTATTCCCCAATGCAAGACCTTCATGTCTGGTTAGATACGATCTTGGCATCCCCAGAGGTAAACAGCGCACTGGAGATGACGGAATATCTATGTCGCACAGTTTCAGACCAGAACCCCCTCCTACTTATGCTGGCAGGGAACAGAGATCGGCCACGCATACGTAGCTGGCGCTTTAGGGCAGTCACTTGAGGATAGTGCATTTTGACACACTATTGCGACTGCAATATGCGAATACTTCGAACACAACACTGGAATTGCCTCGATCTGCGCAACTGAGTGGGAGTCTTTTAAGACAGGTATTAGGGGTAAATGCGTAGCAGAGGTAGTGGGAGCTAGAAAAACACTAGAACATGACATCCAGAAACATGAGAGGGACCTCAGGGATATTGAGCATCGAAGACCAAGCACCCCAGATCTGACCCCCCCTTCTAATAGATGCCAGAGAAAAGGTTGCAACAACCACAGAAAAATTGAGATGTTTTGACTATACCCAATACAGGGCCAGACAACACGCGGAGGGTGACAAGGAAGGGTCGCTGTTGGCCTAGCTAGTGGGCCCCAATCAATAATAATGGAAATTGGGGACTCCATGGGAAAGAGACTATACAGGCATAGAGACAGTAATGAAAGGTTTACTCTTTACAACTCAATTGTATGCTCCACCCCGGGAGACTTTAAACCCGGAGCACCTACAAATATTGGACGACCTTCAGCTCCCACGACTGGAGGAAAAAGACCGACAAGCACTGGAGGAAACAGTAACACCTGCGGACATCAAAGGGGGCAGTGGGGTCCGTAGCTTGGGGGGGGAGGGTCCCAGGGGCAGATGGACTCCCGGTGGAGTTTTACGATGCATATCTGGACAGAACGGCCCCACCCTTCTGCAAACTCTATTCAGAGGTGAAAGAAAAGGGCACGGTGCCTCCATCCACAAATGAAGCCATAGTAGTGCCCCTCTTGAAAACAGGCAGGCCAGCGGCAGATGTGGGCTCTTACCGCCCTTTATCCATGCTCAATATGGATTATAAAATACTTAAACGGATATTAGCGACTAGGCTTCTGCCTCATCTAACCACTCTAATTCGCGCAGACTAGTCTGGGTTTATACCCAAGCGTAACACAGCTCTGAATATCAGACTACTGATATCGGTAATACACTCTTAACTCCCCAGAACTGCACAATGCAGCAATAACAGCGGTGGATATTGAAAAAGCCTATTATAGCCTTCGGTGGGACTTTTTATAACAGGTGATGCTGCGAATGGGGTTAGGGCGGGGCTTTGCCCAGTGGATACATTTGCTATACTCTAACCCTACGGCACGTGTGCGCACGGGTAGGATACTGTCTGAAACATATTCGATCGGAAGGGGCACTAGACAGGGTTGTCCCTTGTCGCCCCTGCTGTTCGCTATCGCGGTGGAGCTGCTGGCACAGGCTGTGAGATCAGCCAACTGCTTTGCGGGACTTAGGACTGAAACACATGAGCACCACATTGCGCTTTATGCAGACGATATGCTGCTTTTTGGGGAGGACCTGGAAAGGGAGCTGCCAGGAGCAATGGCCCTGCTGGAAACGTTCGGAGACTTGTCAGGATTACAAATCAATTGGCGGAAATCTCAAATTTTTCTGTACGGGAGGGTGCCCCGCTGGTGGGAAACACGCGGGGGCTTGAATGGTCCCCCTCCACGTTTTGTTACCTAGAGATACAAATCTATCACAAACCCGAATAATTATTGGAGGGTAATGTGCATTGAGCAGTCCGGAAACTGGGCTTGGATATTATATTCTAGAAAACAGTATCGTTGTCGTTGACAGGGAGGGTGGCATTGATAAAAATGGTAGCTTTACCCAGACTGATGTACTATTTCTCAACCCTGCCATTGATCATCCCTCATTCAGTATTTAAAGACATCAATTACACTATTACCAGTTTTATTTGGGGACGGGCAGGCACAGGCTAGCAATGGGCACGCTCCAGAGGCCAACTGCAGAAGGAGGAATGGCTCCTGGTGTGGAAATCTATTACCTGGCCTGTCAACTGCAATGGCTAGCGAAAACACTGCACATTGAACAGGAGGTGGCCGTATGCATCCGGGGTGCCGGTGAGCAGGCTGACTGGGCTGCCTTGGGGGGGAACGGAGTTTTCACAACTAATTACACATAACATTACCACACTGGGAGACCTGTACCATAACGGAGAACTACTGACCTTTGATGCTCAGAGAGCTACGTGACGTCCCCTCGGGTTGTTCCTTTTATATGGCTCTGTAAAGAAATGGCTCCCTGTTGCCGTTACCCCCCACTTTTTGCCTGATACTGATGCTGACTTGACTGAGAAGTGTGCTGGCACCCTGCTAACCAGGCCCCAGCACCAGTGTTCTTTCACCTAAAATGTACCATTGTCTCCACAATTGGCACAACCCTGGCACCCAGGTAAGTCCCTTGTAACTGGTACCCCTGGTACCAAGGGCCCTGATGCCAGGGAAGGTCTCTAAGGGCTGCAGCATGTCTTATGCCACCCTAGGGACCCCTCACTCAGCACAGACACACTGCTTGCAAGCTTGTGTGTGCTGGTGGGGAGAAAATGACTAGGTCGACATGGCACTCCCCTCAGGGTGCCATGTCAACCTCACACTGCCTGTGGCATAGATAAGTCAGCCCTCTAGCAGGCCTTACAGCCCTAAGGCAGGGTGCACTATACCACAGGTGAGGGCATAGGTGCATGAGCACTTTGCCCCTACAGTGTCTAAGCAAAACCTTAGGCATTGTAAGTGCAGGGTAGCCATAAGAGTATATGGTCTGGGAGTCTGTCAAAAACGAACTCCACAGCTCCATAATGGCTACACTGAATACTGGCAAGTTTGGTATCAAACTTCTCAGAATAATAAACCCACACTGATGCCAGTGTTGGATTTATTAATAAATGCACACAGAGGGCACTTAGAGATGCCCCCTGTATTTTACCCAATTGTTCAGTGCAGGACTGACTGGTCTGTGCTAGCCTGCTACTGAGAGACGAGTTTATGACCCTATGTGGTGAGGGCCTTTGTGCTCTCTGAGTACAGAAACAAAAGCCTGCTCTGGGTGGAGGTGCTTCACACCTCCCCCCTGCAGGAACTGTAACACCTAGCAGTGAGCCTCAAAGGCTCAGGCTTCGTGTTACAATGCCCCAGGGCACTCCAGCTAGTGGAGATGCCTGCCCCCTGGACACAGCCCCCACTTTTGGTGGCAAGTCCAGGAGAGATAATGAGAAAAACAAGGAGTCACCACCCACCAGTCAGGACAGCCCCTAAGGTGTCCTGAGCTGAGGTGACCCCTGCCTTTAGAAATCCTCGATCTTGATTTTGGAGGATTCCCCCAATAGGAATAGGGATGTGCCCCACTCCCCTCAGGGAGGAGGCACAAAGAGGGTGTAGCCACCCTCAAGGACAGTAGCCATTGGCTACTGCCCTCCCAGACCTAAACACACCCCTAAATTCAGTATTTAGGGGCTCCCCAGAACCTAGGAACTCAGATTCCTGCAACCTAAGAAGAAGAGGACTGCTAAGCTGAAAAACCCTGCAGAGAAGACGGAGACACCAACTGCTTTGGCCCCAGCTCTACCAGCCTTTCTCCCCACTTCTAAAGACACTGCTCCAGCGACGCTTTCCCCAGGGACCAGCGACCTCTGAATCCTCAGAGGACTGCCCTGCTCTAGAAGGACCAAGAACTCCCGAGGACAGCGGCTCTGTGCACCCAAGACTGCAACTTTGTAACGAAGGAGCAACTTTAAAACAACTTGCGTTTCCCACCGGAAGCGTGAGACTTGCTACTCTGCACCCAACGCCCCCGGCTCGACTTGTGGAGAACAATCACTTCAGGGAGGACTCCCAGGTGACTGCGAGACCGTGAGTAGCCAGAGTTGCCCCCCCCCCTGAGCCCCCACTGCTACGCCTGCAGAGGGAATCCCGAGGCTCCCCCTGACCGCGACTGCCTGCTCCTCAGATCCCGACGCCTGGTAAAGACTCTGCACCCGCAGCCCCCAGGACCTGAAGGATCCGAACTCCAGTGCAGAAGTGACCCCCAGGAGGCCCTCTCCCTTGCCCAGGTGGTGGCTAGCCCGAGTAGCCCCCCCCCCCTTGCCTGCATCGCTGAATAGACCCCTTGGTCTCCCATTGATTTCAATTACAAACTCGACGCATGTTTGCGGACTGCACCCGGCCGCCCCCATGCTGCTGAGGGTGTACTTTCTGTGTGGACTTGTGTCCCCCCCCCGGTGCCCTACAAAACCCCCCTGGTCTGCCCTCCGAAGACGCGGGTACTTACCTGCTGGCAGACTGGAACCGGGGCACCCCCTTCTCCATTGAAGCCTATGCGTTTTGGGCACCACTTTGACCTCTGCACCTGACCGGCCCTGAGCTCCTGGTGTGGTAACTTTGGGGTTGCTCTGAACCCCCAACGGTGGGCTACCTTGGACCCAAACTTGAACCCCGTAGGTGGTTTACTTACCTGCAAAAACTAACAAACTCTTAATCCCCCTAGGAACTGTTGAAAATTGCACTGTGTCTAGTTTTAAAATAGCTATATGTGATTTATGTGAAAAGTATATATGCTATTTTGCTAATTCTAAGTTCCTAAAGTACCTACCTGCAATACCTTTCATTTGAAGTATTACATGTAAATCTTGAACCTGTGGTTCTTAAAATAAACTAAGAAAATATATTTTTCAATACAAAAACCTATTGGCCTGGAATTGTCTCTGAGTGTGTGTTCCTCATTTATTGCCTGTGTGTGTACAACAAATGCTTAACACTACTCCTTTGATAAGCCTACTGCTCGACCACACTACCACAAAATAGAGCATTAGAATTATCTCTCTTTGCCACTATCTTACCTCTAAGGGGAACCCTTGGACTCTGTGCATACTATTCCTTACTTTGAAATAGTGCATACAGAGCCAACTTCCTACAGGCTCCATAGTAAAAATCATACAACACTGAAAACTGGGAACACGCAAACCTCCGATGCATGCTGGATGCCAGGCCATTTGCACACGGTTGGGGGGGGGGGGGGGGGGGGGGGGTGAGGGGAAGAGTGGTATCAGCTCTCTACAGGGTACTACATAACGACACAATTCATCCACTGGACAGGCTGAGACGGGCTTGGCAGGCAGACACCGGGACCCCCATAGACGATCAGAGATGGGCTCGAATAACAACACATGTATACACAGTACCTAGAAACGCCCTTTTCAAACTCATTAATTTATCATAGGGCTTACTTGACCCCCCCATAAAATAGCAAAAATGTTTGCGACTGGGTGCTATAATTGCCCCTGTTGCACGGAGCCGGAGGCAGGTCTGATCCACAGGTTATGGAGCTGCACAAAACTTGAACCGTATTGGGAAGAGGTATTTAGAAGCATCACTGCATTCACAGACTGAAGACTCTCACTCTCCCTTAGTGGCACTACTGGGGACTTTCCGAGACCTAACGCAAAAAAATAAAAAACTAACAGATGTATAGACCTAACGTTGCTGCTAGCCAGAAGAGAGATTACAAGGCATAGAAAGGACCCTGGGGGCCCCCGCTTACAAAACTGGAAGGCCGAGTTAATACCATGGGTAGATGCGGAAGGGAAAATATTACATTGGAAGGCGTCGAAGTGTTGTAGACCCAGAGACACAGCACGACAATGGGACTTCTTGCTTGAATGTCTTAGGAATCCAAATGATCCAGTGTCGGATCAGTTGCAATCTACTGCTGGAAAGGATGTAGACAAAGACCCCAAATGACTTCCTCAAAGAGATCAGTCACAGTTCAGGCTGGCCAATAAGAGAGACTGTGTTACGGAGGAGTGCATTTGACCTTTCTTTTTTTTTCCCCTTTCATTAGGAGTTGACACGGGGGAGGGTGTTGCGTAAAGGGTAGGTTAAACCCTACAGTTGAACATGTGTGTATTTGATAACTGCAAAATCAATACAAATATATATTTTTAAACTGAAATAGGGATGCACACTGTAGGAGGCTGGAGTGGCTTGTAGTGAGTACCAAGGGGTACTTACACCTTGCACCAGGCATCCCTTATTAGTGTATAGGGTGTCTAGCAGCTCAGGCTGATAGATAATGGTAGCTTAGCAGAGCAGCTTAGGCTGAACTAGGAGACGAGTGAAGCTCCTACAGTACCACTAGTGTCACTTGCACAATATCATAAGAAAACACAATACACAGATATATTAAAAATAAAGGTACTTTATTTTTATGACAATATGCCAAAGTATCTCAGTGAGTACCCTCAGTATGAGGATAGTAAATAAACACAAGATATATGTACACAATACCAAAAATATGCAGTATAGTCTTAGAAAACAGTGCAAACAATGTATAGTTACAATAGGATGCAATGGGGACACATAGGGATAGGGGCAACACAAACCATATACTCCAAAAGTGGAATGCGAACCACGAATGGACCCCAAACCTATGTGACCTTGTAGAGGGTCGCTGGGACTGTAAGAAAACAGTGAGGGTTAGAAAAATAGCCCACCCCAAGACCCTGAAAAGTGAGTGCAAAGTGCACTAAAGTTCCCCAAAGAGCACAGAAGTCGTGATAGGGGAATTCTGCAGGAAAGACACAAACCAGCAATGCAACAACGATGGATTTCCAAACGAGGGTACATGTGGAACAAGGGGACCAAGTCCAAAATCACAAGCAAGTTGGAGATGGGCAGATGCCCAGGAAATGCCAGCTGTGGGTGCAAAGAAGCTACTACTAGGCAGTAGAAGCTGAGGATTCTGCAGGAACGACAAGGGCTAGAAACTTCCCCTTTGGAGGATGGATGTCCCACGTCGTGAAGAGTCGTGCAGAAGTGTTTTCCCTCCGAAAGAACGCCAACAAGCCTTGCTAGCTGCAAATCGTGCGGTTAGGGTTTTTGGATGCTGCTGTGGCCCAGGAGGGACCAGGATGTCGCCAATTGCGTCAGGGGACAGAGGAGGCGCCCATCAAGACAAGGAGCCCTCTCAGAAGCAGGCAGCACCCGCAGAAGTGCCGGAACAGGCACTACGAAGAGGAGTGAAACGGTGCTCACCCGAAGTTGCACAAAGGAGTCCCACGCCGCCGGAGGACAACTTAGAAAGCTGTGCAATGCAGGTTAGAGTGTCGTGGACCCAGGCTTGGCTGTGCACAAAGGATTTCCGCCGGAAGTGCACAAAGGCCGGAGTAGCTGCAAAAGACGCGGTTCCCAGCAATGGAGTCTGGCGTGGGGAGGCAAGGACTTACCTCCACCAAACTTGGACTGAAGAGTCACTGGACTGTGGGAGTCATTTGGACAGAGTTGCTGGATTCAAGGGACCTCGCTCGTCGTGCTGAGAGGAGACCCAGGGGACCGGTGATGCAGTTCTTTGGTGCCTGCGGTAGCAGGGGGACGATTCAGTCGACCCACGGGAGATTTCTTCGGAGCTTCTAGTGCAGAGAGGAGGCAGACTACCCCACAGCATGCACCACCAGGAAAACAGTCGAGAAGGCGGCAGGATCAGCGTTACAAGATCGCAGTAGTCGTCTTTGCTACTTTGTTGCAGTTTTTCAGGCTTCCAGCGCAGTCAGCAGTCGATTCCGTGGCAGAAGGTGAAGAGAGAGATGCAGAGGAACTCTGATGAGCTCTTGCATTCGTTATCTAAGGAATTCCCCAAAGCAGAGACCCTAAATAGCCAGAAAAGAGGGTTTGGCTACTTAGGAGAGAGGATAGGCTAGCAACACCTGAAGGAGCCTATCAGAAGGAGTCTCTGACGTCACCTGCTGGCCCTGGCCACTCAGAGCAGTCCAGTGTGCCATCAGCACCTCTGTTTCCAAGATGGCAGAGGTCTGGAGCACACTGGAGGAGCTTTGGGCACCTCCCAGGGGAGGTGCAGGTCAGGGGAGTAGTCACTCCCCTTTCCTTTGTCCAATTTCGCGCCAGAGCAGGGCTGAGGGGTCACTGAACCGGTGTAGACTGGCTTATGCAGAAATGGGCACCATCTGTGCCCATGAAAGCATTTCCAGAGGCTGGGGGAGGCTACTCCTCCCCTGCCTTAACACCTTTTTCCAAAGGGAGAGGGTGTAACACCCTCTCTCTGAGGAAGTCCTTTGTTCTGCCATCCTGGGTCAAGCCTGGCTGGACCCCAGGAGGGCAGAAACCTGTCTGAAGGGTTGGCAGCAGCAGCCGCTGCAGTGAAACCCCAGAAAAGGCAGTTTGGCAGTACCAGGGACTGTGCTACAGACCCGTGGGATCATGGGATTGTGCCAACAATGCCAGGATGGCATAGAGGGGGCAATTCCATGATCTTAGACATGTTACATGGCCATATTCGGAGTTACCATAGTGAAGCTACACATAGGTAGTGACCTATGTGTAGTGCACACGTATAATGGTGTCCCCGCACTCACAAAGTCCAGGGAATTTGCCCGAACTATGTGGGAGCACCTTGGCTAGTGCCAGGGTGCCCACACACTAAGTAACTTTGCACCTAACCTTTACCAGGTAAAGGTTAGACATATAGGTGACTTATAAGTTACTTAGGTGCAGTGAAAATGGTTGTGAAATAATGTGTGCATTATTTCACTCGGGCTGCAGTGGCAGGCCTGTGTAAGATTTGTCAGAGCTCCCTATGGGTGGCAAAAGAAATGCTGCAGCCCATAGGGATCTCCTGGAACCCCAATACCCTGGGTACCTCAGTACCATATACTAGGGAATTATAAGGGAAATGAGAGAGGATAACCACTGAGGTTATGGATAGCAAAGCCTCAGTGAGACAGTTAGTCATATCACAGGTAACACATTCAGGCACACTTATGAGCACTGGGGCCCTGGCTGGCGGGGCCCTGGCTGGCAGGGTCCCAGTGACACATACAACTAAAACAACATATATACAGTGAAAAATGGGGGTAACATGCCTGGCAAGATGGTACTTTCCTACACAAATCCCCCCCCCACCCCCCAAACGAAGGACAATAAGACTAGTCATTACCTGATGGGTCTTCATTGTCTAAGTAGAAATATCTGGAGAGTCCATCTGCATTGGAGTGGGTACTCCCAGGTCTATGTTACACTGTATAGTCCATTCCCTGTAGGGATATGGACCACCTCAACAATTTAGGATTTTCACCTTTCATTTGTTTTAGCCAAAGTAGAGGTTTGTGGTCTGTCTGAACAATGAAGTGAGTGCCAAACAGGTATGGCCTCAACTTCTTCAGTGCCCAGACCACAGCAAAGGCCTCCCTCTCTATGGCAGACCAACGCTTTTCTCTAGGGGTCAACCTCCTACTAATAAAAGCAACAGGTTGATCCTGGCCCTCAGAATTAAGTTGTGATAAGACTGCCCCTACCCCTAATTCAGATGCATCAGTTTGGACATCGATTTTTTTTTTTAGAGTAACAGGGGCTTTTTAGGACAGGTGCAGAGCACATGGCCTGCTTCAGCTCCTCAAAAGCTTTCTGACAGTTTGCTGTCCATAATACCTTTTTAGGCATTTTCTTGGATGTGAGGTCATTAAGAGGGGCTGCAATGGAGCCATAGTTCTTTATGAACCTCCTATAGTACCCAGTGAGGCCTAAAAAGGCTCTCACCCGAGTCTGAGTAGTAGGAGGAACCCAATCTATAATAGTTTGTATTTTCCCCTGAAGTGGTGCAATCTGTTCTCCACCAACCAGGTGTCCCAGATAAACCACCTTTCCCTGCCCTATCTGGCATTTTGAAGCCTTGATAGTGAGGCCTGCCTTTTGCAGGGCCTCTAAAACTTTCCATAGGTGGACCAGGTGATCATCCCAGCTGGAGCTAAAGACAGCTATATCGTCCAGATATGCTGCACTAAAAGCTTCCAGCCCTTGCAGGACTGTGTTCACCAACCTTTGAAAAGTGGCAGGTGCATTTTTCAATCCAAAAGGCATTATTGTGAATTGGTAATGGCCTCCAATGGTTGAAAATGCAGTTTTAGCTTTTGCATCTTCTGATAATTTGATCTGCCAATACCCTGCAGTCAAGTCAAAAGTGCTTAGATACTTGGCAGATGCCAGTGTATCTATGAGCTCATCTGCCCTGGGTATAGGGTGAGCATCAGTTTTGGTTACCTGGTTGAGACCTCTGTAGTCTACACAAAACCGCATTTCCTTCTTTCCATCCTTGGAATGAGGTTTTGGTACAAGTACCACAGGAGAGGCCCATGGACTTTCAGAGTGCTCAACCACTCCCAGTTCAAGCATTTTCTGTACCTCTTGCTTTATGCAGTCTCTGACATGGTCAGGCTGCCTATAGATCTTACTTTTGACAGGCAAGCTGTCTCCAGAATCTATAGTGTGCTCACACCATGAAGTGGTACCTGGCACAGTAGAGAAGAGTTCAGAAAACTGACCCAGGAGATTTATGCAGTGGTCTTTCTGCTCAGCAGTGAGACAATCTGCTAGTACTACACCTTCCACTAGAGCATCTTGTTCTGTGGAAGAGAAGAGATCAGGGAGAGGGTCACTCTTCTTCCTGTCCCTCATCAGTTGCCATGAGCAGGGTGAGATCAGCCCTGTCATAGTAGGGTTTCAGGCGATTGACATGGAGCACCCTAAGGGGACTCCTGGCAGTGCCTAAGTCAACTAAGTAGGTGACTTCACCCTTTTTCTCAATAATTATGTGGGGTCCACTCCATTTATCTTGGAGTGCTCTAGGGGCCACAGGCTCCAAGACCCACACTTTCTGCCCTGGTTGGTACTGAACCAAAACAGCCTTCTGGTCATGCCATTGCTTTTGGAGCTCTTGGTTGGCCTGAAGGTTTTTACTGGCCTTTTTCATGTACTCAGCCATCCTTGATCTGAGGCCAAGTACATAGTCCACTATGTCTTGCTTTGGAGCTTTTAAAGGTTGTTCCCAACCCTCCTTAACAAGTGTTAGAGGACCTCTCACAGGGTGACAAATAGGAGTTCAAAGGGGCTGAAGCCCACTCCTTTCTGGGGTACCTCCCTGTAAGGAAAAAGGAGGCATGGTAAAAGGATATCCCATCTCCTGCGGAGTTTTTCAGGGAGTCCCATAATCATGCCTTTGAGAGTTTTGTTAAATCTCTCCACCAGTCCATTTGTTTGTGGATGATAGGGTGTAGTGAACTTGTATGTCACACCACACTCCTTCCACATGGCCTTTAACCCCTTCTGTGCCCAGGACGTAATGGTTACGTCCTGAGGCACAGTGCTGCTGTGCCCAGGACGTAACCATTACGTCCTGTGCACAGAGCCCAGAGGGAGCGCTAGCGCTCCCTCTGTGGGGTTCCCCCCCACCCCCCCAAGTCAGGGATGGAAGGGGAAGCCCTTCCCCTCCCACCCCCAACCCCCCTAACCCCCCCTGTGACGTCAGCGCGCGAGCGCACGCTGATTAGTCACAGGGTCTCCCCCATCGCGCTGGAAGCAGAGCTTCCAGCGCGATTGAAAAAGAAATGCTTTTGCATTTCTTTTTCAATCCCATGGGGGAGGCCCCGAGAGGCTTCAAAGGGAAGGAAATGTATTTCCTTCCCTTTGAAGTCTCTCACAGGTTTCAAAAGCCGGATTGCTTGCAATCCGGCTTTTGAAACCCCACAAGACACCAGGGATTTTTTTTTTTTTCTTGAAATTGGCAAAAGGGAGCGACCCCTTGGGCAAGGGTCGCTCCCAGGGGGGCATTTTTTTAGGAAGGCCTTTTCTGCCCCCCTGGGGGCAGATTGGCCTATTAGGCCGATCTGCCCCACCTCTAGGCACCAGGGACCATTTTTTTTTTTTTTTTTTTTTTGTGATGGTTTCTTTTTTTTTTTGGTGGGGAGCGATCCCTTAGGCAAGGGTCGCTCCCCTACGGGGCAATATATATTTAGGCCATTTCTGCCCCCCTTGGGGGCAGATTGGCCTATTTTGATAAGGTCGATCTGCCCCCAAGGGGGGCAGAAACCATTAGACACCAGGGAGTTTGTTTTTGCGCGCGAATGTCACGCAACGAAGCGACCCCTTTGGCAAGGGTCGCTCCCAGGGGGGGCATTTTTTTGGGAAGGCCTTTTCTGCCCCCCCTGGGGACAGATCGGCCTATTATTATGCCGATCTGCCCCCAGGGGGGGCAGAAACCTCTAGGCACCAGGGATCTTTTTTTTTTTTTTTTCTTTTTGTTATGTTTTCTTTTTTTTTTTAGGTGGGGAACGACCCCTTAGGCAAGGGTCGCTCCCCTAGGGGGCAAATTATATTTAGGCCATTTCTGCCCCCCTTGGGGGCAGATTGGCCTATTTTGATGAGGCCAATCTGCCCCCAAGGGGGACAGAAACCATTAGACACCAGGGAGTTTTTTTTTTGCGTTAATTTCACGCAAGGGGAGCGACCCCTTAGGCAAGGGTCGCTCCCTGGGGGGGGGATTATTTTAGGCCATTTCTGCCCCCCTGGGGGGGGTAGATCAGCCTAGTTTGATTCGGCTGATCTGCCCCCAAGGGGGGCAGAAACCACTAGGCACCAGGGATTTTTTTGTTTTTCTGTTTTACAGATGGGGAGCGACCCCCTTGGACATGGGTCGCTCCCCTGGAGGGGCAAAATGTATTTAGGCCATTTCTGCCCGCTTTGGGGGCAGATCGGCCGATTTTAGGTCAACCACTAGGCACCAGGGATCTTTTTTTTGCGCCGTCACACAAGGGGAGCGACCTTGTAGTCAAGGGTCGCTCCCGGGGGGGGGGGGGCAAAATTATTTTAGGCCATCTCTGCCCCCCTGGGGGCAGATCGGCCTATTGGTATTAGGCCGATCTACCCCCAGGGGGGGCAGAAACCTCTAGGCGCAGGGGCAAATTTTTTTTTATTGTTTTTTTTTTTTTTTTTTTAGAGATGGGGAGCGACCCATCAGACAAGGGTCGCTCCCCTGGGGGGCAAACTGTGTTTAGACCATTTCTGCCCCCCTTGGGGGCAGATTGTTCGATTTTAGGTCAATCTGCCCCAAGGGGGCAGAAACCACTAGGCACCGGTGATTTGTTTTTTGGCGCCAATGTTACGCAGGGGGAGCGACCCCGTAGGCAAGGGTCGCTCCTGGTGGGGGTTGGGGATGCAAATTTATTTTAGGCCATTTCTGCCACCCCTGGGGGCAGATCGGCCTATTATTAGGCCGATCTGCCCCCAGAGGGGGCAGAAACCTCTTGTTGCCAGGGCAAATTGTTTTTTTGTGTTTTTTTTTTGTTTGTTTGGGTTTTTTTTTAGATGGGGAGGGACCCATCAGGCAAGGGTCGCTCCCCTGTGGGGCAAATTGTGTTTAGCCCATTTCTGCCCCCCTTGGGGGCAGATTGGTCGATTTTAGGTCAATCTGCCCCAAGGGGGCAGAAACCACTAGGCACCGGGGATTTGTTTTTTGGCGCCAATGTCACGCACGGGGAGCGACCCCGTAGGCAATGGTCGCTCGGGGGGGGGGGGATGTTCGGGGGGCAAAACCTCTTGTTGCCAGGGCAAATTATTATTTTTTTGTTTTTTGTTTTTTGTATGTTTGTTTTTTTAGAGATGGTGAGCGACCCATCAGGCAAGGGTCGCTCCCCTGGGGGGCAAACTGTGTTTAGACCATTTCTGCCCCCCTTGGGGGCAGATTGGTAGATTTTAGGTCAATCTGCCCCAAGGGGGCAGAAACCACTAGGCACCGGGGATTTGTTTTTTGGCGCCAATGTTACGCAGGGGGAGCGACCCCGTAGGCAAGGGTCGCTCCTGGTGGGGGGGTGGGGGTTGGGGATGCAAATTTATTTTAGGCCATTTCTGCCCCCCCTGGGGGCAGATCGGCCTATTATTAGGCCGATCTGCCACCAGGGGGGGGGCAGAAACCTCTAGGCGCCAGGGCAAATTTTTTTTGTGTGGTTTTTTTTTTTGTATGTTTTTTTTTTTTTAGAGATGGTGACCGACCCATCAGGCAAGGGTCGCTCCCCTGGGGGGCAAACTGTGTTTAGACCATTTCTGCCCCCCTTGGGGGCAGATTGGTCGATTTTAGGTCAATCTGCCCCCAAGGGGGCAGAAACCACTAGGCACTGGGAATTTGTTTTTTGGTGCCAATGTCACGCAGGGGTAGCGACCCCGTAGGCAAGGGTCGCACCTGGGCAGGGGGGGTTTGGGGAGGTGGGGGGTCAAATTTATTTTAGGGCATTCCCCCCCCCCCCGGGGCCGGCTGAGCTAGAGGCCAAAATCCACAGGTAGGCACTTTGCAAAAAACACCTCTGTTTTCTGTGAAAAAATATGTTGTGTCCACGTTGTGTTTTGGGCCATTTCCTTTTGTGGGCGCTAGGCCTACCCACACAAGTGAGGTACCATTTTTATGGAGAGACTTAGGGGAACGCTGGGTGGAAGGAAATTTGTGGCTCCTCTCAGATTCCAGAACTTTCTGTCACCGAAATGAGAGGAAAAAGTGTTTTTTAGCCAGATTTTGATGTTTGCAAAGGATTCTGGGTAACAGAACCTGGTCAGAGCCCCGCAAATCACCCCATCTTGGATTCCCCTAGGTCTCTAGTTTTCAAAAATGCGCTGGTTTGCTAGGTTTCCCCAGGTGCCGGCTGAGCTAGAGGCCAAAATCCACACGTAGGCACTGTTTTCTATGAAAAAATGTGATGTGTCCACGTTGTGTTTTGGGCCATTTCCTGTCGCAAGCGCTAGGCCTACCCACACAAGTGAGGTATCATTTTTATCGGGAGACGTGGGGGAACGCTGGGTGGAAGGAAATTTGTGGCTCCTCTCAGATTCCAGAACTTTCTGCCACAGAAATGTGAGGAACATGTGTTTTTTTAGCCACATTTTGAGGTTTGCAAAGGATTCTGGGTAACAGAACCTGGTCCCAGCCACACAAGTCACCCATCTTGGATTCCCCCAGGTCTCTAGTTTTCAGAAATGCACAGGTTTGGTAGGTTTCCCTAGGTGGCGGCTGAGCTACAGGCCAAAATCTACAGGTAGGCACATTGCTAAAAACAGGTCTGTTTTCTGTGATGTGTCCACGTTGCGCTTTGGGGTGTTTCCTGCCGCCGGCGCTAGGCCTACCCACGCAAGTGAGGTATAATTTTTATCGGGAGACTTGGGGGAACGCTGGGTGGAAGGAAATTTGTAGCTCCTCTCAGATTCCAGAACTTTCTGCCACAAAAATGTGAGGGACATGTGTTTTTTTTAGCCAAATTTTGAGGTTTGCAAAGGATTCTGGGTAACAGAACCTGGTCCGAGCCCCGCAAGTCACCCCTCCTTGGATTCCCCTAGGTCTCTAGTTTTCAGAAATGCACAGGTTTGGTAGGTTTCCCTAGGTGCCGGCTGAGCTAGAGGCCAAAATCTACAGGTAGGCACTTCGCAAAAAACACCTCTGTTTTGTTCCAAAAATTTGGATGTGTCCACGTTGCGCTTTGGGGCGTTTCCTGTCGCGGGCGCTAGGCCTACCCACACAAGTGAGGTATCTTTTTTTATCGGGAGACTTGGGGGAACATAGTTTAGCAAAACAAGTGTTATTGCCCCTTGTCTTTCTCTACATTTTTTCCTTCCAAATATAGGAGAGTGTGTAAAAAAGACATCTATTTGAGAAATGCCCTGTAATTCACATGCTAGTTTGGTCACCCCGGAATTCAGATATGTGCAAATAACCACTGCTCCTCAACACCTTATCTTGTGCCCTTTTTGGAAATACAAAGGTTTTCTTGATAGCAATTTTTTACTCTTTATATTTCAGCAAATGAATTGCTTTATACCCGGTATAGAATGAAAACGCATGTCAGGGTGCAGCTCATTTATTGGCTCTGGGTTCCTTGGGTTCTTGATGAACCTACAAGCCCTATATATCCCCGCAACCAGAGGAGTCCAGCAGACGTAACGGTATATTGCTTTCGATAATCTGACATTGCAGGGAAAAGTTACAGAGTAAAACGTAGAGAAACATTTATGTTTTTTTCACCTCAATTTCAATATTTTTCTTTTTCAGTTGTTATTTTCTGTAGGAAACCCTTGTAGGATCTACACAAATGACCCCTTGCTGAATTCAGAATTTTGTCTACTTTTCAGAAATGTTTAGGTTTCTGGGATCCAGCATTGGTTTCATGCCCATTTCTGTCACTGACTGGAAGGAGGCTGAAAGCACAAAAAACTGCAAAAATGGGGTATGTCCCAGTAAAATGCCAAAATTGTGTTGAAAAATTGGGTTTTCTGATTCAAGTCTGCCTGTTCGTGAAAGCTGGGAAGCTGCTGAGTTTAGCACCGCAAACCCTTTGTTGATGCCATTTTCAGGGGAAAAACCACAAGCCTTTTTCTGCAGCCACTTTTTCCAATTTTTTTGAAAAAAACGAAATTTTCACTGTATTTTGGCCAATTTCTTGGCCACCTTCAAGGGAACCCACAAAGTCCGGGTACCTCTAGAATCCCTAGGATGTTGGAAAAAAAGGACGCAAATTTGGCTTGGTTAGCTTATGTGGACAAAAAGTTATGAGGGCCTAAGCGCGAACTGCCCCAAATAGGCAAAAAAAGGCCCGGCACAGGAGGGGGAAAAGGCCTGGCAGCGAAGGGGTTAAGTAAGCAGACATGAAATTGCTTCCCCTGTCTGATACCACCTCTTTTGGGAAGCCCACCCTGGAAAAGATTCCCAGGAGGGCCTTTGCCACTACAGGAGCTGTAGTGGTCCTTAGAGGAATTGCTTCAGGATATCTGGTGGCATGGTCCACTACCACCAAGATAAACCTATTGCCTGAAGCAGTAGGAGGGTCAAGGGGGCCAACTATGTCAACCCCTACCCTTTCAAAGGGAACCCCAACCACAGGCAGTGGAATAAGGGGTGCCTTTGGGGTGCCACCAGTCTTGCCACTGGCTTGACAGGTTTCACAGGACTTACAAAATTCCTTTGTGTCCTCTGACATTCTAGGCCAATGAAACAAGGAAACAAGCCTGTCCTAAGTTTTCATTTGCCCCAAATGTCCAGCTAAGGGAATGTTGTGAGCAAGAGTTAGGAGGAACTTTCTGTACTCCTGAGGAATCACCAATCTCCTGGCAGCTCCAGGTTTTGGATCCCTTGCTTCAGTGTACAAGAGGTTGTCCTCCCAGTAAACTCTGTGAGAGTCACTGACATCCCCATTTGCTTGTTTGACAGCTTGCGGTCTTAGACCCTCTAGTGTGGGACAGGTCTGCTGTGCCACACTCGGCTCCTCCCTGGCAGGCCCCCCTTCACCCAAAAGCTCAGCAGTGTCTGCTTCCAGCTCCTCTGGTGTAGGTTCTGCACAGGGTGGGAATTCTTCTTCCTCAGAAGTAGAATCCACTGTAGAGGGAGGGATAGTAGGTACTGATTTACCTTTGCTACCCCTAGCTTTAGGGAGCACTTGGTCCATTCTTCCAGGATCCAAGTCACCCTGTCCTTTTTACTTTTTTGGCCTGAGCCCTGGTCAAAGCAAAAATATGCCCTGGAATGCCCAGCATTGCTGCATGAGCCTCCAACTCCACTTCTGCCCAAGCTGATGTCTCTAAATCATTCCCTAATAGACAGTCTACAGGTAAATCTGAGGCAACCATAACTTTCTTTGGGCCAGTAACCCCCAGTTGAGATTCACCACAGCCATGGGGTGGCTAAGGGTGTTGTTATGAGCATCGGTTACTTGGTACTGGTGACCAAGTAGGTGTTGTTCAGGGTGGACCAGTTTCTCCATTACCATTGTAACACTGGCACCAGTGTCCCTGTAGGCCTGAACCTCAACACCATTTATTAGGGGTAGTTGCTTGTACTTATCCATGTTAAGGGGACAAGCAACCAAGGTGGCTAAATCAATAGCCCCCTCAGCGACTAACACAGCCTCTGTGGTCTCCCTAATCAGACCAACCCCAGCTAAGTTACCAATAGTGAGCCCAGCTACTCCCTTGGATTGGCTATTAGAAGGTTTGCTCCCACCACCACTGCTATTAGTAGGGACACTAGGTGTAGCAGTAGGGGTTGTAGTGGTAGGAGGCTTGGTGCTTTTCTTTGGACAACTGGGATCTGTTGTCCAATGGCCTTTTATTTTACATAAATAGCACCATGGTTTCTTTTCTTTGTTTTGATTTGAAGAGGATTTGGGCCCACCACCCCCACCAGAGTGTTTTTGTGGGCCTGATGAAGACTCATTTTTAGATTTGTCCCCACCCTTGTCAGAAGACTTACCATCCTTCTTCTTATTGCCATCTTTGTCACCCCCTGTATGAACATTTCTGTTCACCCTTGTTCGGACCCATTTGTCTGCCTTCTTTCCCAATTCTTGGGGAGAGGTCAGATCAGAGTCCACCAGGTACTGGTGCAACAAATCAGACACACAATTATTAAGAATATGCTCTCTCAGGATTAAGTTATACAGGCTTTCATAATCAGTAACTTTACTGCCATGTAACCACCCCTCCAAGGCCTTCACTGAATGGTCAACAAAGTCTACCCAGTCTTGTGAAGACTCCTTTTTGGTCTCTCTGAACTTCATCCTGTACTGTTCAGTGGTTAAGTCATAACCATCCAGGAGTGCATTCTTAAGAACTGTAAATTTATTGGCATCACTTTCCTTCACAGTAAGGAGCCTATCTCTACCCTTTCCACTAAATGATAGCCATAGGATAGCAGCCCACTGCCTTTGAGGGACATCCTGTACAACACAGGCCCTCTCAAGTGCAGCAAACCACTTGTTAATGTCATCCCCCTCCTTATAAGGGGGAACTATCTTATGCAGATTCCTGGAATCATGCTCTCTTGCAGAATGACTATGGGGAATACTGCTGCTGCCACCATGGGTTTCAAACCCAATTTTCTGTCTTTCTCTTTCTATCTCTAAGGACTGCCTATGTAAATCCAGCTGTTGCTTCTTGAGCTTCAGCCTGGATTCCTCCACTCTCAATCTATTGAGCTCCCTTTCTAACACTCTGTCATCAGGGTGGGTGGGAGGGACATGCCTAGAAACAGAAGTATGGTGAGAATGAACAGAGGGAGACCTGTCCCTAACAGATGGCACCCTAACAGCTTGGCTAACAGAAACAGCACTTCTACTATGATGAGAAGGAATACTCTTACTGTGATGTGAGACCACACTATCTGTATGATGTGACTCAACATCAGTACCAGCTATGCTAGGTTGTCTGCTAATGGGCAGGCTAGGAAGTTTCCCTTCTAAATCTTTTGCTAGGGGTGCCCCAGGATCAGATTGGGAACCATCAGCTAACCTTTCAACAGAAGTGCCACCTCTGGCCTTATCCTGTTCAACAAGCATGTTAACCAACAGTTCTCTACAGGGATTCTTCCCTACACTTAAACCTCTTTCTATGCAGAGACTCCTTGCTCCTTTCCAGCTAAGGTGATCATAAGCAAGTTTGGACAGATCAACAGTTTGGCCTGTGCCAGACATTTTAGAAAGTGTTTAAGTGACAGAAAAAGTGTTGAAAAAGTTTTTCAGAACTTTTGGAAAGACAGAAAAAAACTTGTTAAACTTTTTAAGAACTTTTGAGAAAGTTTATAAGTACTTTTCAGCACTTTAGTAAAGAAGTGAGAGAAGAAAAGCAAAACTTTTTGGTTAGGTGTACATACACTGAACTTGTTTTGTATATTTTTCTCTTATGAAAAGTACAGTGACAAAAGTGGTAAGTAGTTGCAAAGTACTAATCCCACCGCTGCACAACCAATGTAGGAGGCTGGACTGGCTTGTAGTGAGTACCAAGGGGTACTTACACCTTGCACCGGGCCCAAGTATCCCTTATTAGTGTATAGGGTGTCTAGCAGCTCAGGCTGATAGATGATGGTAGCTTAGCAGAGCAGCTTAGGCTGAACTAGGAGACGAGTGAAGCTCCTACAGTACCACTAGTGTCACTTACACAATATCATAAGAAAACACAATACACAGATATACTAAAAATAAAGGTACTTTATTTTTATGACAATATGCCAAAGTATCTCAGTGAGTACCCTCAGTATGAGGATAGTAAATATACACAAGATATATGTACACAATACCAAAAATATGCAGTATAGTCTTAGAAAACAGTGCAAACAATGTATAGTTACAATAGGATGCAATGGGGACACATAGGGATAGGGGCAACACAAACCATATACTCCAAAAGTGGAATGCGAACCACGAATGGACCCCAAACCTATGTGACCTTGTAGAGGGTTGCTGGGACTGTAAGAAAACAGTGAGGGTTAGAAAAATAGCCCACCCCAAGACCCTGAAAAGTGAGTGCAAAGTGCACTAAAGTTCCCCAAAGAGCACAGAAGTCGTGATAGGGGAATTCTGCAGGAAAGACACAAACCAGCAATGCAACAACGATGGATTTCCAAACGAGGGTACCTGTGGAACAAGGGGACCAAGTCCAAAAGTCACAAGCAAGTCAGAGATGGGCAGATGCCCAGGAAATGCCAGCTGTGGGTGCAAAGAAGCTACTACTAGGCAGTAGAAGCTGAGGATTCTGCAGGAACGACAAGGGCTAGAAACTTCCCCTTTGGAGGATGGATGTCGTGAAGAGTCGTGCAGAAGTGTTTTCCCGCTGAAAGACCGCCAACAAGCCTTGCTAGCTGCAAATCGTGCGGTTAGGGTTTTTGGATGCTGCTGTGGCCCAGGAGGGACCAGGATGTCGCCAATTGCGTCAGGGGACAGAGGGGGCGCCCAGCAAGACAAGGAGCCCTCTCAGAAGCAGGCAGCACCCGCAGAAGTGCCGGAACAGGCACTACGAAGAGAAGTGAAACGGTGCTCACCCGAAGTTGCACAAAGGAATCCCACGCCGCCGGAGGACAACTTAGAAAGTCGTGCAATGCAGGTTAGAGTGCCGTGGACCCAGGCTTGGCTGTGCACAAAGGATTTCCGCCGGAAGTGCACAAAGGCCGGAGTAGCTGCAAAAGACGCGGTTCCCAGCAATGCAGTCTGGCGCGGGGAGACAAGGACTTACCTCCACCAAACTTGGACTGAAGAGTCACTGGACTGCGGGAGTCATTTGGACAGAGTTGCTGGATTCAAGGGACCTCGCTCGTCGTGCTGAGGGGAGACCCAGGGGACCGGTGATGCAGTTCTTTGGTGCCTGCGGTAGCAGGGGGAAAATTCCATCGACCCACAGGAGATTTCTTTGGAGCTTCTAGTGCAGAGAGGAGGCAGACTACCCCCACAGCATGCACCACCAGGAAAACAGTTGAGAAGGCGGCAGGATCAGCGTTACAAGGTCGCAGTAGTCGTCTTTGCTACTTTGTTACAGTTTTGCAGGCTTCCAGAGCAGTCAGCAGTCGATTCCGTGGCAGAAGGTGAAGAGAGAGATGCAGAGGAACTTTGATGAGCTCTTGCATTCGTTATCTAAGGAATTCCCCAAAGCAGAGACCCTAAATAGCCAGAAAAGAGGGTTTGGCTACTTAGGAGAGAGGATAGGCTAGCAACACCTGAAGGAGCCTATCAGAAGGAGTCTCTGATGTCACCTGCTGGCCCTGGCCACTCTGAGCAGTCCAGTGTGCCAGCAGCACCTCAGTTTCCAAGATGGCAGAGGTCTGGAGCACACTGGAGGAGCTCTGGGCACCTCCCAGGGGAGGTGCAGGTCAGGGGAGTGGTCACTCCCCTTTCCTTTGTCCAGTTTCGCGCCAGAGCAGGGCTGAGGGGTCCCTGAACCGGTGTAGACTGGCTTATGCAGAAATGGGCACCATCTGTGCCCATGAAAGCATTTCCAGAGGCTGGGGGAGGCTACTCCTCCCCTGCCTTAACACCTTTTTCCAAAGGGAGAGGGTGTAACACCCTCTCTCTGAGGAAGTCCTTTGTTCTGCCATCCTGGGTCAAGCCTGGCTGGACCCCAGGAGGGCAGAAACCTGTCTGAGGGGTTGGCAGCAGCAGCCGCTGCAGTGAAACCCCTGAAAAGGCAGTTTGGCAGTACCGGGGTCTGTGCTACAGACCCATGGGATTGTGCCAACAATGCCAGGATGGCATAGAGGGGGCAATTCCATGATCTTAGACATGTTACATGGCCATATTTGGAGTTACCATTGTGAAGCTACACATAGGTAGTGACCTATGTGTAGTGCACGCGTGTAATGGTGTCCCCGCACTCACAAAGTCCGGGGAATTTGCCCTGAACTATGTGGGAGCACCTTGGCTAGTGCCAGGGTGCCCACACACTAAGTAACTTTGCACCTAACATTTACCAGGTAAAGGTTAGACATATAGGTGACTTATAAGTTACTTAAGTGCAGTGAAAATGGCTGTGAAATAATGTGTGCATTATTTCACTCAGGCTGCAGTGGCAGGCCTGTGTAAGATTTGTCAGAGCTCCCTATGGGTGGCAAAAGAAATGCTGCAGCCCATAGGGATCTCCTGGAACCCCAATACCCTGGGTACCTCAGTACCATATACTAGGGAATTATAAGGGTGTTCCAGTATGCTAATGTAAATTGGTGAAATTGGTCACTAGCCCGTTAGTGATAATTTGGAAAGAAATGAGAGAGCATAACCACTGAGGTTCTGGATAGCAGAGCCTCAGTGAGACAGTTAGTCATAACACAGGTAACACATTCAGGCACACTTATGAGCACTGGGGCCCTGGCTGGCAGGGTCCCAGTGACACATACAACTACAAACAACATATATACAGTGAAAAATGGGGGTAACATGCCAGGCAAGATGGTACTTTCCTACACACACTCAACAATTTTTCCAATATTTCCACAAAACTCTTAGAAAAGGAAATAAAATGGACCAGGGTGTGTATATGGCATCACATTTAAAAATTTAGGAGCAGACTGTCCTATATGTAGATTAGTAGTTCTTATCCTTTGGGCCGGGGACTCCTAGGGGCCTGCGACTGGTCAGAAACTAAAAAATTGCGACAGATTATTAAAGTCTATTTAAATAAACAAGCAAAATGCAAAATTGTACATTTTAAAATGTTGTGAAGGAATTTGAAATTGAAAGCTAAAATTAAGTTGCTATCCTCAGATTGATTTGGGGAAGCAGTTCAAGTGCGGCACACAGAATACAGTATGTACAAGGGATGACTTTTGGCCATTTTTGAATTATATAAAACATTTGATAATTTGTGTATTTGTTTGACGATTGCTAGTTTCTGTTATTTTCTATACTGTTTTGTGGTTTGAATCATTAAAATTGCTAAGTGTGGGCTAGATTAAAATATTGACTGCGTGGGGGTAAAATAATGATTCAATGAGGGGTCCCCGCATTCTTACAATGATTAAGTAAGAGGTCCACAGAAGTCAAATGCTAGGAACCACTGACGTAGCTAATACATTGATGCTCATCTCTGATGCCAACATGTAGCTTTCTCATTGGAAAAAAACTCCAGAGGATCCTATCTTCAAAAGATGCAGTTGAAATGACGTTGACAATTGTAGTTTCAAGTGGTGGGCATCAACCAGAATAAAAAAATCTTGAAAGCTTATTTTCTACACCATGGATAAATAGTCCCCCTTTAACATATTTGGAAAATCTGACATCCAAATTAGAGACAGAACTAGGGGCATGGTATATCTTGAATTTCAACATATAGAACTAATAGGAATCATGTGAAAGGATTTCTCTCTGAAAGGGACATAAAAAGCAATTTTTACTTTATTCTGAAATAACACCCGGAATTGGATGATAGTTTATTCTTAAACAGCAGTCGATATTGCTCCTGCAACAACACACTTTCCAAATTGGTGATATGTGTTATATATAACCACTGGGAATATTGTTTTTGCTTGTAAATTGTGCAACATGGTTGCTAAGCATCTAATAAATTTGCTGTCCCTTTCCAAGCAAAGGTAAGTCTACTATATACCCTAATCCTAAATTCACTGACAGATCTGCCGCTGTGATGTGGTATGCACTTTACCACCGTTCCAAATACATGTGCCCTGGCCAGGAGGCACCGTAACAGGAGCATAAAAAAAAAAAAATCAAGGTCTGATCAGAGGACTTTTTATATCCGTGTGTTTGTATGAATAGAACCTTACCAGTTCCTCCAGTCACTTCAGAACCAGCATGCTTCCCACTCATTGTGAAAACATTTAGAAGCCACAGTTTGAAGTTCTGTGAAGGGAAATCACACTCGGGTATTCATGGACCTGAAAATGTATATTCAGTTATGGATCCCCCTCACTCATCTGCAAGCACCTATCTATTCCCACCTCCAGAGGCAATTAAAGTGCTCATCATCTATTGGCGAACTTTCTGGTTGTTTATAGAGTCTTTCATGTCTGCAGTACTCCCCAACCTCAGCTATGTCAGTCTCTTGCTCATTTCTGGGGTTATCCTCATTTTCACATCCCACTACATGGCTTCCACTTTTCCAGCTAGTCAAACGTCTCTTGGGGAGAAATGGATTTGGTCGGCTTCCTGTTCCGCTTCGCTGAGAACGGTGTGCTTCAAGTGCTCCGCTCAAAAGGTCATTTTTACTTCCTCAAAAGATTTTGAAGCCTGCTGATTATTTTGTGTACTTTAAAGAAAAATTTTAATGAAAACCATGTCTGGCCTCATCACAGAACCCTGCTTCCTGCGGTATGAATGCTTCTGTCACTGCAAATATAGTTAGTAGTGATCGGGGAAGTAGAGAAAGCCCCAGCGACAGCCCTTTTCACCAATACTCAACACCTTCCCCACCATGAACAGGGGAGGCAGTGTTTCAGAAACAAACTCCAACAGCTATCTTTCCAAGAATTTTACAAATATTTCCTTCTTCGTTTAGCTGGCTTTGAAGATGATTAGAGCAGGGAGAAGAAGCCAAATGAGTTTCATAAGCATGGGAGTGATGTGATAATATTTCATCAGACTCTGCAAGACAGATCCAACTAGATACAAGGAAAGAGAGGTGTTGCCTGATTACTGGTGTAGGAAACTGGCCTGGTGAGCACCGTTGGTGTTGTCACTTTATACCAGGTCAAGGTTCCCCTCTTAGTGAAGTGCAGGCAGTGTCTAGGAAGTCAGGGCTCTCTAGAGGTAGCTGTGGATGAGCAGCCAAGACTTATGTAGGAGACATGCAAAGCTTATTCAATACCACTATAGTCACACAACACTTACACACAGTGTTACAAAAATACAAGTACTTTATTATGGTAACACAAATACTTGAATACTTTATAGGCAATATCCCAATGTTGTGGTGTTCCCTAGGTTCTTCCTGACCTTCCCCAGTGTAGCCTAAATCTAACCTGTCTAGGGCTGGATGGTCAGTTTCTACGTCTTCCTCCTCCTGTCTGCCTACATTAGCCTTGTCAGCCTATAGGAATAACCCTAGAAGCAGACTCTTACTGGGATTTCTCACTGTCTACAGTTTTCTAGTGTGGGACTCATGTCTCTCAGCTCTTGGAAGGTAGAACACTCATAGTGTGAGTCTGGGGCCGTAGAGTTGTGCTTTATTGAGGACATTCTTGCTAGAGTGGTGTAGGTGTACCCAACTATTCTAACAACAAGGCTCATTAGGAAAGTTTGAAGCAAGGGCTATCGCAGACCCCTTGTTTACCCAAACTTAGGAGACTACACTCCTGACAACTAAGTGTAATCGGTACCTAACAGGTGGTACTAGTCTTTCCTGTGTAAAGTGACTAGTGACAGAGTGCTAAGGCAACTGCAAGTGTCTTATCCCACCGTTGCACCACCAATGTAGGAAGCTGGCCTGCTGTGTGGTGAGCACCTATGGTGTTGTCGCCATATACCAGGTACAGCTATCCCCTATTAGTGAAGTGTAGGCCGTGTCTAGGAAGCCAGGGCTCTCCAGAGGTAGCTGTGAATGAGCAGCCCCAACTTATCCAGGAGATATGCAAAGCTTATGCTATAGCACTATAATCACACAGCACTTACACACATGAAAGAAAACACTCAGTGTTGCAAAAAGAAAGGTACTTTATTAGTGTAACACAAATACTACCACCTCCTGCAGGAATTCCTTGGTTCTGCCTTCCCCTGCCTGGGCTGTCAAGCAGCAGGAGGGCAGAAATCTGCCTGAGGGGTGGCAGCAGTGCGGGGTGCCTGGAAAACCCAAGGAGACTAGTTGGAGAAATGCTGGGGGTCCTCTAAGTAGACCCCAGAGTGCATGGAATCATACAACCAATACTGGCAACAGTATTGGGGGTATGATTTCGACATGTTTGACACCAAACACATGGATAAAATGGCTTATCCGCACCTATAAAGTCCAGTGTAATGGAGCTGGAGTTTGTAGGTGCACCTCTGCTCTTGCAGGGGTGCCCTCACACACAGGTACATGCACCCTGCCCTCTGGGCTAGGATGTCCTACCAAATGGGTGATTTATAGTGACCTGTGGTGAAAGGGTGCATGCACCTTTTCACACACGCTGCAATGGCAGGCCTGGCAGAGACATTGTGTGTGGGCTCCTATGGGTGCCACAATATGTGCTGCCGCCCATGGGGAACCCCTGGTGCCCCAAAGCCCTGTGTACCCAGTACCGTATACTAGGGACTTGTACTGGGGCACCAGTATGTCAATTGTGGGATGTGCTAAGTCCTAAGCAACCAAAATTAGAGGGAGAGAGCACAGTCCCTGCGGTCCTGGTTAGCAGGATCCCAGTGAACACAGTCAAAACACACTGACAGCAGGCAAACATTGGGGGGGAATTATGCTAAAAAGAGGTTACTTTCCTACAGCTTGTTAGAGTCAACATATTCATCAAGCAGGCATGCTCCACTTGGCACAAGCACATGCAGTATGTTGCAAACAAGCATCATCTTACAAGTTTAGGCAAGTATGGTAAGTGATGGCAGCATGTTTTCATACTGACACGGATCACAAATCTTTAAAAAAACTAAGCCATGATAAATTAACTAATTGGTTTTCAACAGACCTATGAGGGGTTGTCTCTAGCACCCGAATAAGGAGGCTGCCTATGGCCCTGTCAATATAAAACCAACAGTCTTTTCCTGTGATGTTTTTTGTGGAGGCTCCACAACTTAAAGGTTCTCCCAACTGTTTACCAGAAAATATAATTCGGTCTAACACAGACATCGTCCGTTCCACTGATGAGTTTAGAGCTGAATGCTCTGTGCAGCAATGGTCAATCAGACCCTTCTTTGTCTTACATTGGTTTAAAATGCTAACAAACAAATTCAATATCTTAAATGCTTAACTTTCTAGGGTTGCAGAGTGAGCATCATTTCTTGTGTGCAGGAGCCTCAAATGGATTGCCTAACTGGATGTACTGCATTGGTGTTACAGCACCTTTTCCAAAATGTTTGCTTTTCTGAACACTTAAGATTGCAAACACTTGAAAGTCTTAAACAAGAGACTGATGTAAACACCTTACAGGATTTCCAGTTTGATTGTAGGTTGGCCAAAACTATGAGTCAGCTTAATTTGCTGTAATGGGAGAGGTTAGGTTGGCAGCTGATATGAACAGTGTTATGAAGATTAAATCTTCGGCACCTTCATACCTTCAACATCATAAACTAGGAGTATGTTTAAGTATCCTGTTTAAATGTCTTCTGAAATCTTTGGGGCCTACTCGAAGTTTTTTCTTTGAAAATACTGTATAAAATAAGTTTATGGTATCTTGTGCCCATGGAGACAGCTGCGAATATGGATTACGACACTGAAATTGTAGGTTGATGGAAACAACAAAGATTCTATAAATTGCAAATGATTTGAGATAATAAAAAACGCAAATTAATATAATGTAAAGTTTCAATCCTAGAGATTTGCGAAACAAAATATGAATAAAATAAAATAATTCTAACTTAAAGAATGTCAGCATTAACGCATTTTAGGCTTCAATAATCTGTCTTCCTAAAAACATTGTTTTGTAAAGGAAAAAAGAAATGTAACATATTTATATTTCTAAACGACTCTGGAAATGCTGCACATGTGAAAACACCATAAGCATCTGCTGAGTCTCTTAGGCGGGTCCACGTGATAGACTGGAGAACATATGCTCTGGAGTGTCTTTGATCAGTTTGTGTTCATAAGCATGTTTCAATTTAGAAGTCCATCATGGCCTGCACTCAATATCCCCGATTGCGTGTGAAAGGCAAGTTGCATGCTCCATATGAAGAAAGCTCTGACCTTTGTCAGCACACTTTGTTCTGTTTGTACAGATGTTGATGGCTTTTGCAAGGCGGGACAGGGACATCAAAAGCAAGAACAAAATGGTCCTCAAACTCCAGACAGATGCCGCTTTCCCAGTAAGCACATCATCCAAGAAAGAGACTTATCACCTTTTTTCCCTTTGTGTATTACAATATCGCAAGATATCCCAGAGAGTTCACTCCCTCACTGAAACACAAGTTAGCGTCTCCTCCCTACATAGCAAACCACATATAAGCACACATGTGCATGATTGTCTGGCCAGCTTAACAAGCTGTGCTCACTAGAGCCAGGATTCTGAAACAGATCCACCCTTTCACAACAGTACATTATATGCGGCACTCAAGCAAGGCTCATAGTGTCCTGCATGCATCCGGACTTGCACTAAGCCGATGAGAGTAAGGGACGCAAAAAGCAAACACTAAGAATGATTTCCTTGATATGCATGCATGGCTAACTAGCATCTAAGCTGTAGTGACTTAGGGCCTGATTTAGAGTTTGGCGGACAGGTCACTACATCACAAGCGTGATGGATATACTGTATCTCCACAGGCTATTTATGGGATTGTAATACGGTTGTAACACAGTGGAAGCGATATCCGCCACAAACTCTAAAATCAGGCCCTCAGTGAATGAAAAAGGTGCAGGATGAAGTACATCAAAAATAATAAGCCTTATGCTGACAGTCTGTCAGAAAGCAGGAGGGCAGAAAGGGAAGTAAAAACTCCAAGTAAAAACTCCAAATAGTCAATCTGCTGCACCCTGTTATGTAGCCCAGCTGCAGCTTTCTTGATGCTAAGAAAGCAACACCTCAGATGGTCCTTGGATGCCATAAACCAGCCCTTAGAGAATACCCATTGGCTAACCATGAGCGTGAAACTTCTTACCTTCTTCAGCTGGCGCATAACATCCGCCATCGCCCAGTCATCATCATGCAAACCATCTTTCTCTGTGAAGAAAAAATTCTCATTGAAGTCTGCACTTCGTTGCTTCTGTTTCTTTCGGCCCAAAACAATAGGCTTATCCTAAACAGAAAAATAGAAGGGCATTACTACCAGAAAACAATACAATAATGTATAAATCCATTCTCATTGCCAAACTCCAATTTCACTATCGACCTCCCAGCGAATAATGAATGTGGTTGCAGATACTCCCGAGATGTCTGAACCTTAAACCTTGGTCACATCCCACCATTCCTTTCGGCCTATTACCCCATCCAATAAATTTACATTCTCAATGCTATCTTCATAACGATCACTCCGACACTCATAATCCTGTTTTTTTGCACCTCTGAAATCCCATACTTACCTTCTGATCTACCACCTATTTTCCTCATTTTTCCACCCTTAGTAAATATTATTTCCTTTACAGTCACTACTGTAATCTACCCCATCCTTTCTCAAGCTTCCTTTACCAGTCCACAATGCTGTGATAATAGAAGTCAAAGCAAGAATCATGAAAAACTCTGATGTTGGTTAAAACTGTACTAATATTGCACTATGTATTGTATTCTTCCACAAATGAGTGTTCTTTCAGTTTTATCATCCTACTTTTTTCTACGTGCACTCTTTTTCTTATTATCAGTCACTCCTACATGTGTTTTCCCATTGGTTTATATTTATTCTTTATAGGTTTACTCTCCTCATCAGGTGCAGCTCAAGTAAGGCCAACAGTTACATTTGGAAACTTGTTATAAATAGTACTTTTAGCATAAATTTGTATAGTTTTTGCACATATTTAGTGTGTTTAGTTGTAACAGGCGGTTGTAAATTCTGGTCTCTATTTGGGGTCTTAATTATTGAACACAGAAACAGAGGCACAGAATAGCTGTAAAAGGTAGGTGGCAAGCTACCTTTAACAGTCGTGAGGGAGAGAAATGTCCTACAACAAATGAAACACGTACTTGATGATGAAAGCAAGAATTAACTCTGAAGAATTAAAACATTACATTTCTCTTATAAAATGTTCAATTGATGGATAAGAATTTAATACTGCTGGTGATTTTACTTCAAACAAGTTATTGTAAGACTATTAGAAACTGAAGAAGGAACCAACTGCAGGGAAGCAGAGCACCTGAAACATACATTAATGGACAGCAGCCGCAATTCAAATACAGAAGATAAAAATGCATTTAAAGAAAGCATATAATTAATGATCAGTGAAGCCTCTCAATAAAATACCAGTGCTCATCTTGCATCCTGACTTTAACTTTTGTCTTGCCTACTCCATCTGTCAACTTCTAAACACACAACTCACTATAAGCAGCACTCCCTTACCCTACCAGCCCCTGTGTGGCCTTCAACTGTGCCAGGAACCCATCTTCCCTCACGACCTCCACCCCCAAAATCCCCACCCACACAAACATTTTCAGGCCAGCAAGGAACATTTCAATTATAACAGTTTTTTGATTTACGGTACCTAGGGAAATTAATATATTGAACGCAATTACAAAATTCAAATGGTATGTGTTAAGCTACTGTGTCTATGCAAGCATTGCAAGGAGAAACCTTCTGAAGATAGTAAACACAAAGCACATATAGCAGCCTTGCGTGAAGAGCTAATGTGTCCACTGTTTGAGGTATGTAGTGCCCTTTGAGTCTCAAGAGGTAAATGTTTGCTTCTGTTTCATATTTCTGTAGTGTTAGGTTGGTTAGGTCGAGCGTAATCATACAGACTTTTGTATACTTTTATTATACTTACTGCGGGCGTAAAGCCATTTCATTTGCTCGTTTCAGTGTCATTTAAGAATCCTTCCTTGCTAGTGGTCAGTCATGCCTCTTTGTCCCTTCATTTTCTCTTTGGGAGCAGGGACCAACTACAGTATAATTACGATTTGTCCTGTTTAACTTTTTTTTTAGTGGCCTTTTTTTCCCTTTGTTGCCTGCTAGTGTTCAGTGAAGCGTCAGTTTCCATTTGCAGAGCATCCTTGCTCTCAGCTTAGCCTTGCTGTAAACAAGGCTGTTAACCAGGCTGTTATCTTATATGCTCTTAGTGGAGCAGAGCATGCGGTCCCCAGTGGAGGCTTGCTTGTTTTCATTGGGGTTTGAAAAGTAATATATTTTCCCATGTCAAACGCACATGATTATTCGTACTTTTACCCACCTGTTTGATTCACTGCATTTTTTGTATCAAAGATTTTACTTAGGGGAGGGGGGGAGTTTAGGGGGGAGGGGAAGTTCAAGTTAGGTTTAAGAGGCGACAAGTTGGTTAGCCTGGTTTGTAGATTTAAAATTTTACGGTCATGTCCGAAACGGTCATCCCTGGGCTTGCTCCCGCACATCCAAACATGCCCAACAGTGTTACACCTCACGCTTGGTCCTCAGTAACCCAAGTCCTCTCCTGGAATGTAAACGGCCTGTTAGACAAGATCAAACGATCGGCAGTATTTAACACCCTCCGCAGGTCTTCTCCCTCAGTAGTTCTACTACAAGAGACCCATCTTCTTGGGTCCAGATGCCCTATGCTTGCGAGAGGAGGACACGATAGGGTATATCATGCAGGGTTTTCCAGAGGCTCTAGAGGAGTGGCCATTCTGCTCCACCGATCTCTGCCCATGGTAATCACTTCCACGCAATCTGACTCACAGGGTAGATTCATGGTGGTCACGGGGACTCTTCACGGACAACCGCTAAACTTGGTATGCGCCTATGCGCCCCGGGCAAATCACGACTCCTTCCTACTTTCGCTCCACCGAGTAACCTCAGGATTACCCCAAGGAACTACCCTGCTGGGAGGCGACTTTAACGCGGTCCTGGACCCAAGGCTGGACATTTCTGGGGAAGCTACCATACATAGATCCAAGCGGGCCTCAGCCCTAAGTAATTGGGCGGAGAGCCTTGGCTTGTGTGAGGTGTGGCGCACCTGGCATCCCAAGGAGCGCCAATACACACATACCTCGGCAGCCCACCAGACGCAATCCAGAATAGACCTGGTATTCATGCACGCCCTAGATTTCTTAAAAGTAGCAGGAGCTGAGATTCTTCCACGGGGGGTCTCCGATCATGCGCCAATACGGATCCGGCTGGGTAGAGCAGACCCTACCAGACGGCCTATGTGGCGCTTGAACGCGTGGAACTTACAAGATACAGAGTACACCCAAGAGATCAGGTTGCACCTAGACCAATATTTCGAATTAAATGAAGGCTCGGTTCGATCCCCAGGAATGCTATGGGCTGCTTGCAAGGCCACTATTAGAGGACATGCCAGAAGCATTCTTCGGTCCCGTGAACGAGATCATAATTCCCAAATCACCGAGCTAGAGAACAAGGCCCGGAGACTCGAATGCCAACATATAAAAACTTGGCATCGGCCACGACCATGAGGAAACTGACCAGGGTAAGAGAAGATATTAAACATATAATGCTAGATTCGGCCAAGCACATGTGGAGAGCCTCAGCAAGCCGAATTTATGGATGGGGGGATAAAAACGGGAAACTACTGCATTGGCTGGCCACCCGCCCCATGGCTAACAGTATTATACCGGAGATCTTAGATGACTCAGGCACCCTTGTCAAAACAGCAGTGGAAATCGCACATAGCTTCGCCTCCTACTACGCCCGTCTATACGCTAGGCATCCACGCCCTGCTGTTGAGAGAGAGTCCCCCCCCCTACTAAATGAGATTACCCTTCCCGTGGTAACTCCAGAGGCGAGAGATAGACTGGACGAGGCCATCGGTCTTGTGGAAGTCTGCAGCGCAATATCGGGACTGGCATCAGGCAAAACACCAGGCCCGACGGCTTTCCAGCGGAATTTTATAGTAAATGTAGCGATATTCTGGGTCCCCACCTGCTCAACATGTACGAAGAAGTGGAGAATCAAGGCCGCTTCCCAACAGAGATTGATCAAGCCACTATTGTGGTGATCCCCAAAACTCAACCCCCATCACGACAATGTTCAGCGTACCGGCCTATCTCACTCCTAAATGTGGAAGTCAAGGTGCTCTCTTCGATCCTTGCTTCCAGACTGAGGGAGGTAATGCCCACGCTGGTGCACCCTGACCAGTGTGGTTTTATGCCCACTCGTAGCACAAGACACTGCATCAGACGATTACATCTTGCTTTGGCGCACCGCAAAGTGCTATCGCATACGCAGTTGGCACTGCTTTTACTCGACTTCGAAAAAGCCTTTGATACGGTAGATTGGTCCTTCCTCAATCAGGTCCTATGTAAAAACGGGCTCGGACCTAAATTCCGGGGACTGGTGAAACTCCTATACTCTAACCCGACGGCTCGAATTAGGGTAAACGGAGTAGTCTCCGACCTAATCCCCATTGGTCGTGGGACTCGACAGGGATGCCCGTTATCTCCCCTGCTCTTCGCACTAGTGATAGAGCCGCTGGCGATATTAATGAGAGGCGACCCACTGATCGAGGGCTGGCATTGGCCCTCTGGTTCGGAAGACAGAGTGGCTCTGTACGCAGATGATGTGCTCCTGTATATCTCTAATCCATCCAAAAGCGGCCCACGCGTCCTAGAGATCCTTAGACTTTTCGCAGAAGCCTCAGGGCTGACCCTGAACCCAGCCAAATCTTTACTGATCCCCCTTCATCGCTCGCACGACTGTATAGATTGGCAACGGAATATCCCGATACGGAGAAACAGCTTTAAATATCTTGGGATACATATCTCACTTCTCCCCGAGCTAGCGTGGGAACTCAATGTCACGCCGCTATCAAAGAAAATCAAAACCGACCTTCTGCGCTGGAGGGCCCTCCCCCTGAATCTACTTGGTAGAATAGCGCTGTACAAGATGATGATTCTCCCCAGGATCTTATACCTCCTGCAGAATTTTCCGCACCCCTTCCCCGTGAGATGGTTCAGGGAGATGGATTCTTTAGCACGCCAATTCATATGGAGTGGCTCACGTACAAGACTGTCGCTGAAAACCTGTCAGAGGGATGTTTATGAGGGTGGACTGGGCATGTCGAATATTCAATACTATTATCTAGCGATGCATATACTTGTAATTAATGACTGGATGGGAGGTGGATGGACAGACCCCGCATACCAACTAGAATTGCAGACAATGGGCTACCCACAGATCCTTGACATACTCTACGGGAGCCCGATACCCCGGGATACTCCAGATGTGACCAAAATGGTACTTCTGGGTTGGCGTACAGCCCAGAAAGTGACGGGATGGTGGGGGCGCCTAACCCAACAAACCCCGCTATGGCAGGGGAAGCAGCTGATACATGTAGCAGGTCTGGAGGGCTTCCAGAAATGGGACACCATAGGGATCTCCACGCTGGGAGATATTTGGAGAGGGACACATATACGATCTTTTCAAGACCTCCAGAAACAATATTCCTTAAACAAAACACAATTCCATCGATATCTCCAACTACGTCATGCCCTGCTAGTTCACCTGCAGACAGGAGACACCATACCTGAGCACAGCCCCATGGAAGCCAAGGCACTGATGGGAGTCCTGGGAAGGGGAGGGGTTTCTCAGATTTACCGCTCCTTAATCACCGCCACTGGGGGACCCCTGAGAGAGCTTCGCCAAAGGTGGGAGAGTTGGGTGGGACCCATGGAAGTAGCGGACTGGACAGAAGCACTAATGGCCCCACGCTCCCTAACAATGGCCACACGCTTCCGTTTAATACAATCCTATTTCCTTCACACCGCATACCTCACACCCGCCATGTTACATAAAGCAGGCCTCCGCCCCACAGCGGAATGCCCCCGCTGCAGGTATCATACAGCGGATTTCTACCACATGGTATGGACATGCCCGATTATAATGACCTATTGGGAAAGGGTGGTGCAAGAGATATCTGAGGCCCTACAGAAGGAGGTAAAGAGGTCGCCATTGCCCCTCCTTCTCGGGGTAATGGGAGATACAGAGCTACGAAGAGCAGATCGGTCCTTCTTAGGGGTGGCATGTCTGGTGGCCAAAAGGGACATAATGGCAGACTGGAAGGCCAGGGTGGCTCCGGCACTGACTAAGTGGAGACGGGGAGTGGATTGGTGTGCGCAGCGAGAGAGACTTGTGTACGAGGCCAGAGGTTGCTTACACAAACACAAGAAGATATGGGGGAAATGGGAGGATGTAGCGGGCCTTTAAGAGGGGATGGTGAGTAACATTAGTGATGAAAGCAGCAGGGACCGGGGACTTGACCTTTATTGTATTGTTTTGATGCCCGTTGGCATCATGTTGTGCTGTATTCATAATTGTTCTATGCAAAATGTAATAAAATTTCTTTATAAAAAAAAAAGATTTTACTTAAAATTCTAATTAACTATCAACAGAAGTCTCTTCAGCGCTTAAGTGATAATGTGTTAGTTGTGACTAGCAGACGCAGTTGATTTTGATGTTTATTTTCCCTGTCATTTGTTTTTCAGTTAACCTTGCTTGGTAAAGCTGTCTGAAGTCTATTCTCGAGAGTGTAGCTGAGGGAGAAATAAAAAGAACGTATTGAATGGAAACATAACTGAACAGGCTGGCTGATAACATCTGCGGTTTGCAAGCTGATCAGCTTCAAGTTACTTAAGGTCGAAAGGGTGAGACTTCCGGGCCTGGCTATGAGGCATTTACAGGGTAGCGCAGCCAGGCACAGCAGGCACAAGCAGCGGTCAGCATTGTTCTGACCCAACTGTTGTATAGGAGATGGTCCATGAAGTTAGGGTTGTCACCTTTCCCAGAGAAAAATACAGGCCGTATGTACACATATTTTTACACTCAAGAGATACTGTGTTTGTTGTCACTAGCAGCCGCAGTTGACTTTGATGTTTATTTTCCCTGCCATCTGTTTTTTCAGAAAACCTCGCTTGGTAAAGCTGTCTGAAGTCTATTTTCAGGTGTGCAGCTATGGGGGAAATAAGAAGAACGTATAGAATGAAAACATAACTGAACAGGCTGGCCAATAACATCAGCGGTTTGCAAGCTGTTCAGCTTGAAGTTACTTAGGCGCAAAAGGGTGAGACTTCCAGGCCTGGCTATGTAGTGTTTACAGGGTGGCGCAGCCAGGCACAGCAGGCACAAGCAGCGGTCAACATTGTCACCAGCCAACTGTCATACAGGAGATGCTCCGTGCAGTTAAGGTTCACACCTTACCCAGAGAAAAATACTAGCCGTTTGTGTACATGATTTTTCAAAGGACTAGGATGATATTTAAATAACACCAGGGATGTGGAATTCCTATCGCCCGACGCCCGGGACATCTGGTTTGGGGTCAAGGGCAACAAGTTTTTATGTTTACTTTGTCCTTGGGACAAGTAGGCCCAACCCCCTGCAGCACAAACCCTTTGGCTGCCTGTTTACAGAGAGTAGAACTCTCTGTAGTTGAGGTAATGTGTTTCCAAAAGATAATGCTGTTCGAACTTGTATTTATGGTTCATTATTTGAAAGCCTTCATTATTAGGGTGAGTGCTGTAAATAAATGTTTTAAGGTCACACTTCACTACTGACGTTGGTTCCAGTACAAAAAAAAAAAAAAAACGTGTACACACATGTTTGAAAGGTTTAGACTAAGAGGCTAAGTATAATGCTCCCAGAATGCTCTCTGGTTATATGCAAATGAAGTGTCATTTAGTAAAATGTGTTGATGCATGCTAGTATTTCCCAAAAATATTTCGAATGGAAAATCAGTGTAACCATTTTCAACACGATTATGGGAAGCATGAAAATAAACAAACACTGACAAAGCCAACTGATCTGACATATTTTTATAAGTCTTTTAGTTTCATCAATCCGTGTCTTGTTTTGACATGGCTTTTGTAATACTTTATTGTTGTGGGAGCTACCAGGCCCTCAACATTGTAACAAACACTGGCAAAACCCCTAAAATGTTTTTGAACGCTAAAAGCACAAGTTGCCACCAGCGGCATAACAAAGGCCCCACAGCCGCCCTCCAGGGGGCCCCTTCAGCACAGCATCTGCCCTGAGTGAGTCTGGAGAGGGGGCTCCTCCATGTTCTTTGCAAAGGGGCACCCTCCAGTTTCGTTACGTCACTGATTGCCACTGTAGTTCCCGACACTGAACAAAACTACTTTGTGTGGCAATATGCTCCTTGTGGAAGAGCAGAATGCGATCACTCACAGTAAAGCCAGCCGAAAGAGAGAGAAATAGAAGTTTAATAAAAACAAAATGTCTTTGTTAACACCAGACCTAATTAGGGACCAAGACCCACATGTAGGTAGCTTTTTGCATGTCGCAAACAGCGACTTTCGCTGTTTGCAACGTGCAAAAAGCACATTGCGATGCACAAGCCCAGTTTTGCGATTCAGTAACCTGGTTACCGAATCACTAAACGGGTTTGCGACTCGCAATTAGTAAGGGGTGTTCCCTTCCTAATTGCGACTCGCAGTGCAATGTAGGATTGTTTTGTGACCGCGAACGTGGGCGCAAACCATTCGCAGTTTGCACCCATTTCAAATGGGTGCTAACACTTTCGCAAAAGGGAAGGGATCCCCATGGGACCCCTTCCCCATTGTGAATGTCACTGCAAACATTTTCTCAGAGCAGGCAGTGGTCCGCAGGACCACTGCCTGCTCTGAAAAAGTTAAACGAAAACGTTTCATTTTTCGTTTTTGTTATGCATCTCGTTTTCCTTTAAGGAAAACGGGCTGCATTACAAAAAAAAAAAAACTGCTTTATTGAAAAGCAGTCACAGACATGGTGGTCTGCTGTCTCCAGCAGGCCACCATTCGCGAAGGGGTCGCAAATTGCGACCCACCTCATGATTATTCATGAGATGGGCATTTGTGAAGCCCTTGCGAATCACAGATGGTGTCAAGGACACCATCCTACATTCAGATTTGCGACTCGCAATTTGCAGGTCACAAATCTGAACCTACCTACATGTGGCCCCAAATTCTTAAAGAAAGTCACAAAAGTGCACCCATGGTATATGTCGTACCCCTGTAAAATATTTGTGAACTGTATTTTAGCATGGGTAAATACGATGTGTAGATTTGCTCAATCTATTGAGCATTTGCAAGTTCATTTTCCCTCCAGCCACTTTCTTCCCAACCCTGGAAGAAGTTCTAATTCTGCCATTGTCAGGAGTAAATGTCCAACCTTTCTTATTATGGGAAAATATTAGAGAGAAGCTGGTAAAAATCTTTAAAACATGCAGGTTAGTAGGTTTGCAGACTCAAAGGCATTCCAGCCCTGGAACTATTGCTTACTGCTTCCTCCAGCCCCAGTATGCAGATCTGCAGAAAGGTGGCAAAATAAGGAAATTGCTACAGTAGGGATTGAAACTGCAAGTATTCAAGCCCTACTATGGTAGTAGCCCTGGCATAATCAGAGAGGCTATTAATTGCGGCCATAATTTGTCGCCACACTACATGGCACCAAAGGGACAAGTAGATCTTTTTACAGGACAAGTAGATTTGAGAAGCAACCTGTCCCCTGGACAAGTAGATATTTTAATAAATTCCACACCCCTGAACACTTAATATAAAATAATCTGTATTCATTTTTAACATGGCTTTACTGCCTTTGTTTACATTAATTAGCAGTCAAGGATCATTAAGACAGCTGTGAAAGTTATTTTTAAATTATTTCTTCTTGAAGTTTACTATTTAAATTAGGGGTTGATAAGGTGAAAAATTACTACGTGATTTTCCTAACTTTTGCACCAGCTGAAACATAAAAACATTGGTCATGCCCTTAAAGTAACTGCTAGGTTGCAAGCCTGCTTGCAGAACATATAGGGTTGCCACATTTCCCAGGGAAAAATACTGGCTCTCTATTCAGATTTAATATTCTGCAAAGGCCCAGACATGATTCTGAACTAGAACTTTAGATGACATTGTCTGTATTTATTTTACATCTTGCGTGTGTGAGCACGCACTAGCGCATGCGCTCGCTTGTGAGACATTGATGGTGAGCAGACTGTGGAGATTACAATGTAAAATAGTAGGGTGAGATGACCTGAAAGGATGTCTGTTTTACATGAATTAATTATGCATCACTGTCTTTTTTTAGGATGTTTAAGTGGTGCTGGAGGGCTTTTTAGGTTCCTGATGTTGCTCTATATTAGTTCAGGGAAGTATACTTGCATTAACCCTTTATTAAATCACAGATTATTTAGTCTATCATATTTTTTCAAGGGATTACTTTATTACATTTTAGATTACAGCAAGTAGTTGCCCATATTACGTTACTTTGTTTTACAATGCAGAAGCAATTTACTCTATGGAGATCACCGCAAGAGAATAGGTTACTGTGGTTACTTTATCCCCACATTTCATTACAGATTGAGATTTGTTTACTTTAGCATGTCACATACGCCAAGAGATTCTTATGATTAGTTTGCAACATTGCAGAAGGATGGTCCAATTTACATTGTTCTGCCTTACACTGCAAAAAGTAATTGTTCCATTTATATCCCCTGGGTAGATTTAAAAGTTAAAATATGGACTGGTTTGGGGGGCAGCAGACCGGCCAGGGCAGCTGTGTTGTTTGCTTCTGCCGAAGGTAAATGGAAGTGCTTTAGTTATATGCAGGGCCACTAAAATTATGTGGCGAGAGGACCAAATTATGCGGCAGGGTCGACCAATTTATGTGGCAAGAAAAGTCCAATTATGTATTTACAAAGCCAATAGCTCTAACCCAAGCAAATATGAGACCTATTGCGTTGCAAATGCTTGTTTTAATAGTCAGTGGATGACTAGCACAGTCTGTGGGTTCAAAACAATAGGGGAACTGGAATCTGGAAGGTACTCATGGTGGTGCCAGTGTGGTGAAGTAACGCAGATCAACAGATGTTAATTTGCTTCAGGGGTTATACTGGGATATAGAAACAGAAAGGTAACCAGAGCACATGCCATGAATGACTTTGAAGACTAGCAAATAAATTAAAAGCCTGTAGGTTTTACAGAAGGCAAGCCTCCTGGGGTCTGTAGTGTGAAGTAGGGATCTGAGGCAACTTTATGGTATCCATCAGCAAAGTTTAAGACTTCAAGGGGGTAAAGGTGTGCTAAGGGGAGCTGCTAAAAGACTAGTTCAATAATAATTTTGGCTGAAGACCAGTGTGATAATCAGTGTTTTGGCTATGTGAAGGAGATGTGAGGACGAATTTTGCATACGTTCAGGATTTGGCATCTTACTGCAGCGGCGATCAAAGATTAAGAACGCACAAAGGGACTGAAAGTAACATCCACGTTTTTAGCACACATGGTAAATATTGGTATGCCAGGAGGAGAGTGCAGCTAGCAGCAGAAGTAGTTGCAGGTGAGCTACAAAAGGATATAACTTTCGACTAAGATTTACACTGCATGGGGAAACAAAGGGACTGCATAGTCGTCTAATCGTAAACTGACGTAAGACAGCCTCAAAGACATTATTGAAGAAGGGGTGAGAAAGTTGACAAAGAGAATAAAGTGTAAGTAAAAAGATGTCACCAAAGGCAATGATGTAGGATGAGAAAAGGAAAGAAACAACAGTGATCATTGATGGACACCAACAGGTAGTGGAGTGGGGGGTGGTATGTCAGAGTAGACTGCCTACTAACAGAGAAGGATACATCAGAGAGGAAGTAGGAAAACATAGGTGAGAGGCGCCTACAATACCAAAGTAAAGTGAAGTGGTCAACAGTGATGAAAGGTGTAGCCAGTTCAACAAGCATTTTCAATGCAACGGGTCTTGCATTTGCTCGAGTTAGAGCTATTAGCGTTGTAAAGAAGAAAATAATGTAGCGCGATTGCACTATGTAAAATGCAGCGCGATTGCGCTACGTGGAATATAAAACAGATAAATTAGTCCAGACACCATGCTAAAAACTTCGAGCCTCATATGTTTTTAGTAGTTTACCTGCGTTAATTAGGTGGGCTAAACACAAAAAAGGGCATGACGTATGCATGCCTCAAAAATGAAAGCATGCAGATTTGAAAAGGCAAGCCCACGAACCAATGAAAGTGACTGACGTGACATGGGTGTGGTTGGAAGCCCAAAGAGAGATTACAGAATGAGACGGATCGCTTTGCGCTCGCCAATAAAAAGGGAATGGATGAGAGGAGGTAGTGGTGAGCAGAAGTGATAAAGACAGCGGTGTGTGCCAGGGCTGAAACAACTGAGAGGGGTGTGAACGTCTAATTAAAACACACTAAGCAGACTGATAGAATTGAGACTCAGAAACACATTATTAGAAGTGGGTTTCATTTTTGTATTGTATAATTTAAATTTTATTTATAGATTTTATTTTTATTTTATTTTTTCTCTAGTACAGTAGGACTGGAGTAATAAATACATGGATATGTAAGTACATAGTAAGGGAATATATGTCCAAGGAATATAATAATGGGTATAATATGAGAAGAAAAGTAGTACTGTATAAACACAGACTTTCAAGATTTGTAATATTTGAAGTACATACACATATATATTTGTACATACATATACAAATTTTAACTGTGGGTAAATATACATAAGTTAAACAGGTTTAAAGACTGTGTAATTTATTGTTATGACATAGTAGTGATACATATTTTCTAAAGAACTATATATATCTAGAATACACACAATCAGATTAAAAATATTTAATCAACACAGGCATAAACAGTCTATAGCTTGTTTGAATATGGTGGTTATGAAGAAAAGAGCCAACTCTTGAGTAGTCTTCTCAAGACAAGATCTGTAGATCTTAGAGCTGGGCGTAATGAATTCCATAGTTTGGCTGCTTGAACGGAGAAGGGATGTACCACCTATAGTCTTTTTCTTGTATGGTGGTGTTATAAGGCGGGGTGCCAATCTTGAGCGGAGGTTTCTTTGTTGAATGTATTTGGTTATTTTGTTTCTGATAAAAAGCGGTCCTGTTCCATGTATAGCTTTGTGGGTGATACAAAGCAGCTTGAAGGTGGGCTTGTGGCTTTACATGTAATAGTAGCCTGGCTGTGGAGTGTTGAATACGTTTCCGTTTTTTCATAATAGACAGAGATGATCCATGGTAGAGGCCATTGGCATAATCCAGTTTCGATAGTACAAGCGAGATTGTAGCCTGCACCTTGTGTGGAAATCCGAGGTGGGGGAGGATGCATTGTAGAGTCTTCAAGGTGATGAAGCTTGTTCGTGCTAATTTGTCCACTTGGGCATTCATTGTTAACTTGGAGTTCATGGTGATTTTAAGTTTTTTAACTTCCTTGGATAATTGAGGAGGTGGTCCGAGATAGTCAGGCGCACGGTGGGTCATAATTTTTCCAATCACCAAATATGAGTTTTTCTGAGTGCTTTAAAGTGAGTTTTTTAATTATGCTGGTGGCTTTCACATTATTTCTGAGAAAGCAAAGGGAGCAGGGCACTCACCACAAGCCTGGTATCTGCTGTATTGAAACCTGATGTGGACCCGATCTCCAGCCACACACACACACATCTGTAAACTTTGACTGTCGGGATTTTGTATTAACGTAAGGTAGACGTCTTCAAATTGTGGGGCACGACCCATGGGGTTCCGTGGATTTATTCTTTCTCATATTGGAGTGCAAATGCCTTTGCAAGTACTGGTACTTAAAGATGGCCAGGAAGCGCGATGTTGTTTATTTGGTGTACTTCCAGGCTCTCTTCACATGCTGCCCTTAAAGTTCATTAAAAAAAGTATTGGATCTTTAATCAAGAGTGCAATGGGACTGGGGTAGTGAGTGTGGGTGATGGGTCAAAGATGTAGCTAAATAAAATACTGTTTTAAGCAGTTTTTCCACATTCAAGTAACTGTATATAAAATAATGCATGCACTGCATAGTGAAAAATAAATGCAAATTAAACTGGTCGGTGGGAAGTTTACTCTAACGCTATGAAACTTCAGTTGGCTAATGGGATGAGAGAGAGAGAGATAGAGAACTGAATCGTGGTTGGAACAGTGGAGACTAGTGGCTTGTGTACTTCTAGTCGCTCTGATCTCATCTTTTGACAACACGCATTGTGAATATGCAAGTCATCATTTTAAACTGGTTTTCAATATAAGCAAGGCTACTGAATAATGAAAGGGGTGTATGTGTAATAAGTAATGAGACTACCTAGTGCAAACATTTTTCTAAGTGTCCTTAGTAAACGAGTGCACTGTGGAAATCTACGTACAACACCCATACATTTCCTCTCCAAAAAGAATACATTTCCGTCAGCATGAAGATTTAAGGGACCCCCATCAACTAAAGCCTAGTCAGGTGGCTTTTTTCTTCTATAGTTCTCTTTCTCTCCCCCACTCCCCATTTTTCCACCTTCAGGCAGTGGTAACGCAAGGTCAGCATTAACCATTCAAGGGAACTTGTTTGTGTAAAAGGTGGCAGGGAGGAGGGTTGCAGTCAGGTGCTGAGCCAGGATTCCCCAGACCTCGGAGTGATGGCTCAGGAGAAAGGAGAGAGGTCCATTAAAAGAGTCATAGAGATGGTGCACAAGATAGGATGCAGTGTGGGGGCTTATTGTTTTTTGTTTACAAATGGACAGCTTCCCCCGAGAGATGCTCCTATGCAAAACAGTGAATAAGGGTACGATGCCTTTTTTTTTTTTTTTTTTAAGTGTCATCACAACCATCAGTGCAGCAGCTATTGAGCAATGAGTGTGAGTAGCCATTGCATCCCAATTAATGGTGCCTTACTATAATAAAGCAGAAGGGGGCTATTTTCCTTGTCAGTATTAGAGCATAGGTTACAACTGGTGTTTTTTTTCTAAACACACGAGGCAGAAAATCCGCTTTGGGCCTCAGAACACAGGAGTGATAGCCCAGTGGAGTGACAAAGCATGCAGGGCTGTAGGTATCACGGGTGCTGCAAGTGCAGTGGCAGCAGGGCCCAGCGGAATGAGGGTTCACTGCTGTTTTATTTTTCCTGCATCATGGCCCAGTTCATATTTACTGTGACAGTGTTGCTTTGGACCTCATAGTAATGGCCGATGGGAGTGGAAAATTGAAGCAGAGAAGACACCTTTGCCTTGTTCTCAGAGAGATGGCAGAGAGAATGGTGTGGCAACATGGTAGCCCACGTTTTTTAATGAAGGGCAGAGAAAACGGAGCTTTGCAAGGCGGTAGCCATCATTAGTGCAGCAGGTGCAGCAGCACTAGTGCCGTGGGAGTTCTGGATGGGCCCACTGCATCCCAATTATGGCTGTTTTAATTTCAAATGGGGTTGTTTACCTATCAGCACTAGGCCCACGGGCACATTTGCTGAAAAAGGGAGACACTATTAGGAGCTTTTTTCTGAAATGGACAGAGAACCTATTTCAAAATTGGGATGAATGATGCGTAGGGAAGAAAGAGACAGAGGAGGTAACCTGCTACTTAGGGCTGCAGTGCTTATTAGTGCTGCAGTTGCATTCAGGTCCAAGAGTGAAATGGGTACAACACCACAATCATGATTAGTTGTAATTGTATTTTATTGCAATTACAATGATTGGCTGCTCTTTTATATCTCACACTTAGTGTGGATTATGATCTACAGAAAATGTACCCCTCAAATGATCGCATTCAACATCACCTCTGCCGCACTTGCTCCTCTAAACCTAGACACAAAGTTTTGGAAGGGGGGATAACTTCAAAACAATTCTCTTAAGGGGAGGCTCTGAGCAATAACGATTCAAAAACTCTTATTAAAGTGACTATCCACACAAATCATTTTTGGCAAAGGTTAATGTAAATATAGTAACGTCACTAATTACAAATCCAATCCCTGACATCACATGGTGTTATCTGCCGTACAGTCTAGACAAGTTGCAGCATACGTGTACGTTCTCACTCTATGCCCCACTTCGCTAAGTTTTCACAAAGATCACGGGTGTTTTTTTAAATACGCTGTTTCCACATATGTTACCTTTTCTTACGCGACCAATCTGCTTTGTTACCAGAGAGCACAATTTATTTGCAATCGTAGCCTGTCACTTTTCCTTTACAACACCACCTCCCAATCCATCGACTCACTATACAGACACATATCTGCTTACTCCATCAATTATTCTGCATGGCTGATGGTTTTTAAATCAGGAGTGGCTGGAATTCATGTTCATAATATCGGACGAGTTGCCATATTCCGCTTAAGACTGTAAAAGGTGATCTGTCAGCCCGTGCCACCCTGCTCCACCGCCACTGACCTCCTCTCCCCCAGAATCAGACTCCGGCTCCTCAGGAACATCCTCCTCCTCCCCAATGGTTCCGATTAGATCAAGATCGGCAAGCCGGGGCATCCTGCAACACAATTTTCACTCTCTTCACCTCCTGCCACTTCTCTACAACCAGGCTCTCTCAGACACGTGAGAATCTCAACTCCGGAACTGAGTGTTACATGAAAAGAGCTCCGGCCGGAAGCAGTCGCTCGTGCGACATTACAGCCATGTTGGGTATTGCCCTGCGCATGCGCAGAGGTGCCTGTGCAGATTCCTTCACGTAAAACGCAAAGTGTGTTCTAGTTGTCTTTATGTGTGAGAAATACTACGTCATTACGTTCGCTTGCCTAGTACCCACGTAATCCTGGTCCTTGCAATTACTTATGCTAAACTGTAAAACAATAAACAGGTAACGTACATGTCAACGTTTTGAACCAGGTAAGAGGGAGATTATTGAAACAAAATCGGGGAAACTGATTTTCTATTGATTTACGTTACTGTGAGGAGATTAGAATATTTTTCTAGCAATTGCAACAAGAATTTTAGATTCTAGAATATTTTTCTAGCAATTGCAACAAGAATTTTAGATTCTATTAATGACCCTGACACGAGGATTGTGTATTCCCCATCTTTATTACTCCAAAACAGCAGACAATTAAAAACAAGCATTTGGAATGAAACGGGTCTCGCATTTCTCCGATATAGAGCTATTAGCACTTGTAATATCCCAACAGGACTTTTCTTGCCTCATTAAATGGAAAAAACAAAAAACGAGCGCGATCGTGCTGCTAAACCAGCGAGATCGCGCTGCGAAAAATGAGAAAAAGTAGTCCACAAATCAGACAGAAAACAGCAAGCCTCGTATGTTTTCAGTACTTGGTCGCTGTGTTCGAGGAGGGCTAACCACCGGAAAAGGCATGACGTATGCATGCCTTCAACTAATGAAAGCAAGCAGATTTTAAAAGGCAAGTCCACCAGCCAATGAAAGACACTGACGTGACATGGGCGGGGCTCTGAGCCCTTTTCTCACTACTACAGCGTCTCGCAAGCGATACGCATGTGCAAGCGCATGCTATGCGGACTCGACCCTAAAAAAAATCAAAACACATAAACAAACCATATTTTCCACGAGACTTTGAACCACACATCCATCACAGTCCACCAATAGTGTATAGACATAACCTGCAAAACAGAGAGGCACCATCTTGACTACCTCTTTCTTTGTGTTAAGAACAGTCCGCCTTGTATACTGAACCAAAGTTTATAACAGGAAAAATTACACAGACCAGGAATCCATATAACCTAGATTAACAGAATCCCAAAAGAGAACAGACACCTAACAAGAACTGAATCTGCCAAATGCTTCATCCTTGCTTCTGATCTGAGCCAGGAATCCATTCAGCACAGAGTCACCGATGCCCAGAAGAGAACTGACATCCAATGGGAACTGGAGCACCAAGACTTTTCAGCCTTGCTTGTGATCAGAGACTGAAAACACAGATGGGACATATGAACTCAGAACCACAACTCTGAAAGAATCACAAGGGCAGGCAAAAGAGAAAATTTACAATCATGATATACATATCAGACAACAAGATAGTTATCATAACATCTTACCTGTCCCAATGGGTGGGATAATTCTCCCTTCCGTGTCCTCAATAGAATCTAAAATTCTTGGTGCAATTGCTAGAAAGTTTTCTATCCTATGTCAGGACCTGAGGCGAGAATTATGCATTCTCTTCTCCACATAAATGTCACAGCAGTTTGGAAGAACATAACGTAAGCACATAAAGAAGAAATGTTAACACTACATGACCCATAAGTCCAAGAGAGTCTTCATAGTAACCACCGTCCTATCAGATAACCATCTGGTGTATATCTTCGTGTGACGTCCCTTCCTCTTCCTTCTTCTTCACTGCCTGTAAATCAGTTAAGTTACAGCTTTTCTTCCCTTCACGTTTCTGTGAGAAAATTGCTTGATTGTACTGCATTTCAAAGTGTTGTTACTCGCCGCTTGCTGGGTTGTCAAGAATTACTGGTGAGATATTCCTGACTTTCCGTGTGACAGGCTGCAGCTGCGCGCTTTTGATTCAGTGCGGGTCGGCCAGAGGGTGCTTTTTTGCGCAGATGGAATCCTGTGAGGCGAGTGCGTGCTGTCAAGACTGCTTGGAGGCGCATTGACCGTTTCACACTCGTATGAGGAAGGCACTGAGAGGGATTCCCTTGAGTATTCCCTCTGTGCTTTTCTGCCAACCCAATCAGACATCGCATGAGCGCGGTAGGAAATAACCCTAATGGGCTCGTAGGGACGACCTCAGCGTGCACACATATTAGTGAGGTTTCCTCACCCAGCAGCTATAACAAGCACTCGCAGGGGGTTGCCAATATAAAACAGGGCATTTTGAATTTGCTTCAATTCATCTCACCTGGTGCTATCCCCTCTTTATTAGATATGGACTCCAATGGGGACCACAAATATTTCTCCTCACAGGAGAATAGTGATGCTCGGCCCTACCACTTGCCTGCAGAAGTAGATAAGGCATTATCCCAAACCATATCCAGAGCTTTAGCCTCTCTTCAGGAGCAGGTTTTACAGCCTGGCCAAAAGCATTCCGGGGGTGTTCTCCAACACCTCTTCCCTAGGCAGAGGGATTAGTGGGGAGCAGGCAAGGGGGCAAGAGGGCCAAAAAAAGCATGACACAGGACACCTCGAGGGTTTCAACAGACTATATGAAACCTTCCAGAAGAGTGCGCACATGCTTAAAAAGGCACCCTACCAGGAGGCAGACAAACCCAGAGAAATCGCCCCAAATTTGGACCCTGACACCAGGGTTTCTGACGGAGGGGATGGTGAGAAGGACTTGTCCTCAGACTAGGAGGGTGACTGGGGTAGACCATGGTGCCAAGGCTCCTCGGCCTTGGACTCCCCAGACGGGGATATGTTTGATCAGGAGGGGATCTATTACCTGAGATCCTCAGAATGGAATCCAGAGACTAAGGTTGCATAGTATGTGGGGAACAAGATTCGCCAACCTCTAGAAAAAGAGGTCAGAGTGTGATTAAGAGCAGAATGCTCTAGACCTAATTTAGCCGGAAAGGTGGCTGCCACACCAAAAACCGACCCAAAAATGTGCCCCTTCTCTGCATGTATATGCAGGACCCAAAGAAAGGCATAGACCAGTCCTGGAGGGCGTGCAAGGACAAACTGCTGGACGTCCTTGGTCCCAACACAAAGATTATAAAGATGACTGAGCAGGCCAAACAAACAGGGAAGCCAATGTCTAATGACATAGTGGCTGGCTGTTTGTCTTCTGGGCAACGCTAACAGTGCACCAGCAGCAGAAAGTAGGAGATTGCTGCTCATCAAAATCAACCCAAAACTGGGAGACCTCGCAACATCTGAGGCAGGCGCAGTGGCGAAAGGACACGTTTTTTTGTGAACCTTTCATTACGGAGCTGGAAAAATTTGTCTCCACCTGTTCAGCCTTTGACAAGGCACAGCCATCTATAAAAAAGATCTTTCTGGTGAAGGTTCTCGCAGGGGAAGGAAGAGGCAGGGGACTCTCGTCCGGCCGCTCATCCTCCCAAGATCCCCCTAACGAACAGGAAAAGCGAAACAATGGCTGGAATGATGGACCACAGGGGCCCTTCTACCCAAGCAATATTAAGAGTTACTAAAAATAAAGGTACTTTATTTTAGTGACAATATGCCAAAAGTATCTCAGAGAATACCCACACTTAGGAGGTAAGTAATATACACAAGTTATATGTACACAAACCCAAAACAGGTAAGTAACAGTAAGAAAAGTAGTGCAGACAATGTAGAATCACAATAGGATGCAATAGGCAAACATATGTCTAGGGGCAACACAAACCATATACTCCAAAAGTGGAATGCGAATCGCGAATGGACCCCAGACCTATGGGAGATTGTAGAGGGTCGCTGGGACTGTGAGAAAACAGTAAGGGTGTCCAAAATACCCCACCCCAAGACCCTAGAAAGTAGGAGTAAAGTTACCCTACTACCCCAGAAAGACACAATAGTTGTGATAGGGGGATTCTGCAAGAACCACAAGCACCAGCAAAACACTGAAGACGGATTCCTGTACCTGAGGACCTGAAAAGGAAGCGGACCAAGTCCAAGAGTCGCGATACTGTCCGGCAGGGCAGGAGCCCAGGAAACCCCAGATGAAGGTGCAGAAGGGATGCCTCCGGGTGGAAGAAGCCGAAGATTCTGCAACAACGAAAAGGGCTAGGAACTTCTCCTTTGGATGGAAGATGTCCCACGGCGTGCTGGATGTTGCAGAAGTGTTTCCACGCAGAAATACAGCAAACAAGTCTTGCTTCCTGCAAGAGTTGCGGTAGAGGTTTTTGGGTGCTGCTGGGGACCAGGAAGGACCAGGATGTCGCCCCTTGGAGGAGGAGACAGAGGGGGTGCTCAGCAACTCAGAGCCCCTGCAGAAGCAGGCAGCACCGGCAGAAGTACAGGAGCAGGCACTTGGAAGTTCTGTGAACTCAGAGTCACAAAAGGAGGGTCCCACGAACTCGGAGTCCAACTCAGAGGGTTGAGCACTGCAGGACGGAGTGCTGGGGACCCAGGCTAGGCTGTGCACAAAGGAATCCTTGGAGAAGTGCACAGAAGCCGGAGCAGCTGCAAATCACGCAGTACACAGGTTTGCTGTCTGGCGTGGGGAGGCAAGGACGTACCTCCACCAAATTTGGACAGAAGGGCCACTGGACTGTGGGAGACACTTGGACCCAGCTCCTGTGTTCCAGGGACCACGCTTGTCAGGATGAGAGGGGAACCAAAGGACCTGTGATGCAGTCTTTTGGTGCCTGCGTTAGCAGGGGGAAGATTCCGTCGACCCACAGGAGATTTCTTCTTGGCTTCCAGTGCAGGTTGTAGGCAGACAGCCCTCAGAGCATGCACCACCAGGAAACAGTCAAGAAAGCCGGCAGGATGAGGTGCTACAATGTTGCTGGTAGTCGTCTTGATACTTTGTTGCAGTTTTGCAGGCGTCCTGGAGCAGTCTGCGGACGATCCTTGGCAGAAGTCGAAGAGGGAAGTGCAGAGGAACTCTGGTGAGCTCTTGCATTCGTTATCTGAGGAATTCCCCAAAGCAGAGACCCTAAATAGCCAGAAAAGGAGGTTTGGCTACCAAGAAATGAGGTTTGGCTACCAAGAGAGGTAAGAACCTATCAGGAGGGGTCTCTGACATCACCTGCTAGCACTGGCCACTCAGAGCAGTCCAGTGTGCCCCCAACACATCTGTTTCCAAGATGGCAGAGGTCTGGGACACACTGGAGGAGCTCTGGGCACCTCCCCTGGGAGGAACTGGTCAGGGGAGTGGTCACTCCCCTTTCCTTTGTCCAGTTTCTCGCCAGAGCAGGGCTGGGGGATCCCTGAACCGGTGTAGACTGGCTTATGCAGAGATGGGCATCATCTGTGCCCATCAAAGCATTTCCAGAGGCTGGGGTAGGCTCCTCCTCCCCAGCCCTTCACACCTATTTCTAAAGGGAGAGGGTGTAACACCCTCTCTCAGAGGAAATCCTTTGTTCTGCCTCCCTGGGCCAGGGCTGCCTGGACCCCAGAAGGGCAGAAACCTCTCTGAGGGGTTGTCAGCAGCTGCAGTGGAGACCCCTGGAAGGCAGTTTGGCAGTACCCGGGTACTGTGCTAGAGACCCGGGGGATCATGGAATTGTCCCCCCAATACCAGAATGGTATTGGGGTGACAATTCCATGATTTTAGACATGTTACATGGCCATGTTCAGAGTTACCATTGTGACGCTATACATAGGTAGTGACCTATGTATAGTGCACGCGTGTGATGGTGTCCCCGCACTCACAAAGTCCGGGGAATTTGCCCTGAACGATGTGGGGGCACCTTGGCTAGTGCCAGGGTGCCCACACACTAAGTAACTTTGCACCCAACCTTCACCAGGTGAAGGTTAGACATATAGGTGACTTATAAGTTACTTAAGTGCAGTGGTAAATGGCTGTAAAATAACGTGGACATTATTTCACTCAGGCTGCACTGGCAGGCCTGTGTAAGAATTGTCAGAGCTCCCTATGAGTGGCAAAAGAAATGCTGCAGCCCATAGGGATCTTCTGGAACCCCAATACCCTGGGTACCTCAGTACCATACACAAGGGAATTATATGGGTGTACCAGTATGCCAATGTGAATTGGTAAATTTAGTCACTAGCCTGTTAGTGACACATTTGGAAAGTAGAGAGAGCATAACCACTGAGGTTCGGGTTAGCAGAGCCTCAGTGAGACAGTTAGGCAGCATACAGGGAACACATATAGGCCACAAACTTATGAGCACTGGGGTCCTGGCTAGCAGGATCCCAGTGACACATAACAAACACACTTACAACATAGGGTTTTCACTATGAGCATTGGGCCCTGGCTAGCAGGGTCCCAGTGGGGGTAACCAGGCTAGAAAGAGGCTACTTTCCTACACAACCACCCCCCCAAACGAAGGACAATAAGGCTAACCTTGGCCAGTTGAGTCTTTATTGTCTAAGTGGTGATAAGTGGAGAGTAGCTCTGCAATAGACTGGTTACTCCCTTTATCATCCACTATATGGTTACTTCCCTGTGGGGATGTAAACCACCCTGTTTGAAGTTTTTTAGCTAGCCAACAATGTGAAGATATATGCTCAGAGTTTCTATCAGTAAGTTTTAGTTTAGAGCAGTGGGAATTGTCCACTGGACCTATTTCAAGTGATGAGAATGCCAGACAGGGATGCTGTCTCAGTAAAGCCATAGCTGGCAAAAACTTTGTCCATATGGCTGTAAGAGAAAACAGGGATGATGTTTCTCTTGAGTTGGAGCAGGGCTGGGCTGCTGTCCTGTGAGCTCCGCACTAGGGCAGGGCTGCTGTCCTAAGTGTTTTGAGGCAGTGCAGGGTTTCTGCACTAAAGTTTCTCTGGGAGGGTTGGAGGGATGCTCCATGTTAACTAAAATGGTGCCCTTTTCCTCACCAATATTAGTTATCCCACAGAGAGTTACTTTTACCTCAGGGAGTTCAGCTTTGCCAGCCCTTGGTACAGGTGCCACCCCAGGAGAGGTTTCTCCCACCACAGGAATGGTATCCTGAATGGCGGGGTGGGTAGGGGATCCTTTGATAACCTTTTTACCTGTTGTTGGAGAAGGATCCTGAGTTTTCAGGTCTTTTTCTCTCCTTTGCTTTTTCATTTCAGTAGAAATGAGAGGAAGCAATTCCTCAGGGATACCCAGCATGGCTGCATGGGTATGAAACTCTGCCTCAGCCCAACCTGAGGTCTCTAGGCCATTACCTAACAGACAGTCTACAGGTAAGCTAGGTGATACTACCACCTGCTTAGGGCCAGTAACTCCACCCCAACTAAGCTGAACTATAGCTAAGGGAAGAAACTTAGTGGAGTTATGGACATCAATAATCTTGTACTGTTGTCCAATGATGTGTTGTTCAGGAGACACTAGGGTTTCAGTCACCAAAGTCATACTGGCAGCTGTGTCCCTGTAGGCCTGGGCCCCAACACCATTTATTGAAACTGTCTGCCTGTACTTATCCATTGTAAGGGGACAAGCAGCCAGTGTGGCAAGGCCAATGCCACTAGGTGTGACAGAAACTGTCTTGGGACTGACTACCCCAGTTTCTATGATGGACCTATAAGTGAACCCAACTACACCCTTACTTTGACTGTTGCCAGCAGTCCCACCACTATTACCACTACTGCTAGGAGCACTAGAGTTTGATGTATTAGTGGTGGTTGGCTCAGGGGGTTTACCTGGACAGGACTTATCCCCTTGCCAATGGCCTTTATTTTTACACACATAGCACCAAGGCTTTTTAATGTGTGTATGTTGTGAAGAAGAGGAAGAATTTGATTTATCCCCACCCCCTGAAGAGTGTTTAGGAATTGAAGAAGGATATTTGGTTTTTCCCTTACCCCCATGATTATCCTGAGATTTCTCACCATCTTTCTTCTTGCCATCCTTGTCACCTCCTGTATGAACTTTTCTGTTCACTCTTGTTCTGACCCATTTGTCTGCCTTCTTTCCCAATTCTTGGGGGGAGGTCAGATCTGAGTCTGTCAAGTACTGGTGTAACAAATCAGACACACAATTGTTAAGAATATGCCCTCTCGGAATAAGATTGTACAGGCTTTCATAGTCAGATACCTTACTGCCATGTAGCCACCCTTCCAAGGCCTTCACTGAACAGTCCACAAAATCTGTCCAGTCTTGAGTAGACTCTTTTCTGGTGTCTCTGAACTTTATCCTGTATTGTTCAGTGGTTAAGCCAAATCCATCCAAGAGTGATTCTTTCAAAACTTTGTAGTTATTAGCTTCACTTTCTCTAACAGTAAGGAGCCTATCCCTACCCTTTCCAGTGAAAGATAGCCACAATATAGTAGCCCACTGCCTTTGAGGGACCCCCTGTACCATACAGGCCCTCTCAAGTGCAGCAAACCACTTGTTGATGTCATCCCCCTCCTTGTAAGGAGGGGACTATCTTGTGCAGATTCCTTGAATCATGCTCTCTAACAGGATTTCTATCAGGAATACTGTTGCTGCCACCATGGGGTCCTAACCCAAACCTCTGTCTCTCCTTCTCAGTGTCTAGGGATTCCCTATCTAAGGCCAGCTGTTGCTGTTTAAGCTTCAGCCTGGTCTCTTCAACCCTCAACTTTTTGAGTTCCCTTTCTAACAAGTTATCCTCAAGGTGGGTGGGTTGGAAATACTTTGACACAGTATACAAGTTGGAAACTACAGAGAGGGATCTGTCCCTAACTGACTGAACCCTAGAAACTTGGCCTCTAGGAATGAAGACTGCCCTACTGTGATGGGAACCTCCATTACTACCAACATTACTGGGTGTCCTGCTAGGGGGCAGATCCTGTTCAGAACCCTCCCCACCCTCCTCAAGGTGTTCTCCTGAGTCAGAATGGGAACCTTCTATTAACCTCTCATCTGATGGGCCTGCTTTGGACTCATCATTTACAATAAGCATGTTAAACAGAAACTCCTTTGTAGGGTTCTTTTCTATCACTAAACCTCTATCTAAGCAGATACTCCTTAGGCTCTTGTAATTCAAATTGTCATAAGTTGTATTGACAGTTTTAAGTGCTGAATCTACCAATGATAGCAAAAGGTTTAGAGACAGTGAGAAGGAAGAAAAAGTTTCAGAACTTTTTAAAGAACAGAGAAAAAACTTTTTCTAACTTTTAAAAAACTTTTCAGAACTTTGTAAAAAGTTTGAGAGAAGAAATGCAAAACTTTTTGGTTAAGTGTACATACACTGAACTGTTTTGTATATGATTCTCTTATGAAAAGTACACAATGACAAAGTGGTAAGTAGTTACAGGTACTTATCCCACCGCTGCACAACCAATGTAGGAGGCTGGCCAGGCTTGTAGTGGGTACCAGAGGTACTTACACCTTGTGCCAGGTCCAGTTATCCCTTATTAGTGTAGAAGAGGTGTTTCTAGCAGTTTAGGCTGATAGAAGGTAGCTATTGCAAAGCAGCTTAGGCTGATCTAGGAGACATGCAAAGCTCCTACTATGCCACTTATATCATATGCACAATATCATAAGAAAACACAATACACAGAGTTACTAAAAATAAAGGTACTATATTTTTATGACAATATGCCAAAAGTATCTCAGTGAGTACCCTCAGTAAGAGGATAAGATATATATACAAGATATATGTACACAAACCAAAATTAGGTAAGTAATAGCAAGAAAAGTAATGCAAACAGTGTAGAATTACAATAGATTGCAATAGGAGTACATAGGTATAGGGGCAACACGAACCATATACTCCAAAAGTGGAATGCGAACAACGAATGGACCCCAAACCTATGTGAGCTTGTAGAGGGTCGCTGGGACTGTAAGAAAACAGTGAGGGTTAGAAAAATAGCCCACCCCAAGACCCTGAAAAGTAGGTGTAAAGTGCACCTACTACCCCCGTAGAGCACAGAAGTCGTGATAGGGGGATTCTTCAGAAAGAACAAACACCAGCAATGCAACAACAGTGGATTTCTGGACCTGAGTACCTGTAAGACAAGGGGACCAAGTCCAGTAGTGGCAACAGTGTCGAGAGTGGGCAGGAGCCCAGGAAATGCCAGCTGAAGGTGCAAGGAAGCTGCCACCGGTTGGAAGAAGCTTGGAGCTCTGCAAGAAAGAAGAGGACTAGGAACTTCTCCTTTGGAGGATGGATGTCCCACGTCGCGATGAAGCTTGCAGAGGTGTTCCCACGCAGAAAGACCGCAAACAAGCCTTTGCTAGCTGCAAGGGTAGCGGTAGAGGGTTTTGGGTACTGCTGTGGCCCAGGAGGGACCAGGATGTCGCCACTTGGAGGAGGAGACAAAGGGAGTGCCCAGGAACTCAGGGAGCCCTCACAGAAGCAGGCCGCACCTGCAGAAGTACCCTAACAGGCACTTAGAAGCAAAGTGAACCGGAGTCCACGCGAAGTCACAAAAGGGAGTCCCACGACGCCGGAGGACAACTCAGAAGGTTGTGCACTGCAAGGAGGAGTGCCGGGGACCCAGGCTTGGCTGTGCACGAAGGAAATCCTGGAAGAATGCACAGGAGCCGGAGCAGCTGCAAACCACGCGGTACCCAGCAATGCAGTCTAGCGTGGGGAGGCAAGGACTTACCTCCACCAAACTTGGACTGAAGAGTCACTGGACTGTGGGAGTCACTTGGACAGAGTTGCTGTGTTCCAGGGATCACGCTCGTCAGGATGAGAGGGGACCCAGAGGACCAGGGTTGCAGTCTTTTGGTGCCTGTGTTAGCAGGGGGAAGATTCTGTCGACCCACAGGAGATTTCTTCAGAGCTCCTGGTGCAGAGTGAAGGCAGGCTACCCCCAGAGCATGCACCACCTGGAAACAGTCGAGAAAGCCGGCAGGATTACGTGCTACAATGTTGCTGGTAGTCGTGTTGCTACTTTGTTGCGGTTTTGCAGGCGTCCTGAGCAGTCAGCGGTCGATCCTTTGGTAGAAGGTGAAGAAGGAGATGCAGAGGTACTCTGGTGAGCTCTTGCATTCGTTATCTGAAGAATTCCCCAAAGCAGAGACCCTAAATAGCCAGAAAAGGAGGTTTGGCTACCAAGTTATTAGGATTGGCTACCAAGAGAAGTAAGAGCATATCCGAAGGAGCCTCGGACGTCACCTGATGGCACTGGCCACTCAGAGCAGTCCAGTGTGCCCCCAACACCTCTGTTTCCAAGATGGCAGAGGTCTAGGACACACTGAAGGAGCTCCGGGCACCTCCCCTGGGAGGTACTGGTCAGGTGAGCGGTCACTCCCCTTTCCTTTGTCCAGTTTCGCACCAGAGCAGGGCTGGGGGATCCCTGAACCGGTGTAGACTGGCTTATGCAGAGATGGGCACCATCTGTGCCCATCAAAGCATTTCCAGAGGCTGGGGGAGGCTACTCCTCCCCAGCCCTTCACACCTATTTCCAAAGGGAGAGGGTGTAACACCCTCTCTCAGAGAAAATCCTTTGTTATGCCTTCCTGGGCCAGGGCTGCCTGGACCCCAGGAGGGCAGAAACCTGTCTGAGGGGTTGGCAGCAGCTGCAGTGGAGACCCCGGGAAGGCAGTTTGGCAGTACCCGGGTACTGTGCTAGAGACCAGGGGGATCAAGGAATTGTCCCCCCAATACCAGAATGGTATTGGGGTGACAATTCCATGATTTTAGACATGTTACATGCCCATGTTCGGAGTTACCATTGTGATGCTATACATAGCTAGTGACCTATGTATAGTGCACGCGTGTAATGGTGTCCCCGCACTCACAAAGTCTGGGGAATTTGCCCTGAACGATGTGGGGGCACCTTTACTAGTGCCAGGATGCCTACACACTAAGTAACTTTGCACCCAACCTTCACCAGGTGAAGGTTAGACATATAGGTGACTTATAAGTTACTTAAGTGCAGTGGTATATGGCTGTGAAATAACGTGGACGTTATTTCACTCAGGCTGCAGTGGCAGGCCTGTGTAAGAATTGTCAGAGCTCCCTATGGGTGGCAAAAGAAATGCTGCAGCCCATAGGGATCTCCTGGAACCCCAATACCCTGGGTACCTCAGTACCATATACAAGGGAATTATATGGGTGTACCAGTATGCCAATGTGAATTGGTAAATTTAGTCACTAGCCTGTTAGTGACAAATTTGGAAAGTAGAGAGAGCATAACCACTGAGGTTCTGGTTAGCAGAGCCTCAGTGAGACAGTTAGGCAGCACACAGGGAACACATATAGGCCACAAACGTACGAGCACTGGGGTCCTGGCTAGCAGAATCCCAGTGACACATAACAAACACGCTTACAACATAGGGTTTTCACTATGAGCACTGGGCCCTGGCTAGCAGGGTCCCAGTGAGACAGTGAAAACACCCTGACATATACTCTCAAACAGGCCAAAAGTGGGGGTAACAAGGCTAGAAAGAGGCTACTTTCCTACAAATTTCAGTAACGTATCCTGACAAGCTCTGAGGGCTCTGCCTAGTCCCTTCTTGGGATCCTTGGCAAATTTCTTTAGAAAGGTAAGCATATTGTAGTTTATGTCAGGGGTTTGCGTCGTCTTATGGGGCAGGTTGGGCCCAGGGCATGCTGATCTAAGTCAACCTCTTTCTCAAAGTTCTTCTTTGAAGATTGCATTGCATGTAGTCCCCAACCGGGCTTGGACCCATTCAGAGGATCTAGAGTGAATGAAGTCTGAGGGTTCAAACGTGAAGGGGTTGGGAGAGGGAACTGGGGCAGGAAGAGGAAGAACATTTATGTTTTTGGGAACGTGTAGGGGCTTTAGATTGATGAGAGGAAGACAAAGTGTCTATCAGGGCCAGAGGACATCAAAGGCGATTTAGAGCATTTCTTGGTACTGAAGATATGTTTACCTAAAACCCCTCAGGACAATTTGTCATAGGCATTGGAATGTGGCTCGGAGGGATCTGGCACATGATCCAGGGGTTGGGAGGAGCCTGCTGGAGGGGTAGGAGAGGAGGGGGCAGCAGGATGTCCAAAAAGTTTGTCTAGCCGTTTGGAAATGGGCTGAAGGGCAAAATTAAGGGCTTTGCCAAGAGAGCGTTGGACTGACTGGTCAATGACCTCAAAAAATTTGTCATAATAATAATAATCCTCATCTACGTTATGTCCATAAGCTTCAAGACTCTGATCAAAGGGCTCATAATCAGACATGGCCACAAGAGGAGAAGCCTCTTAATCTTCTGTTCCCCAGAGGGAAGCAATAGTCAAGAATTGAAAAATGGAGATGAAGAATGCACAATGTTCTCACTGAAGGTGCCAAATGTGAAAGGAAGTCGTGTCTGCAAACTTCTCAAAGGGACGCGGGTACAACCCTAATGAGCTACGCATGCTTCCACTCTCCCGGGAGGGCTGCCGCCCAATTGGCCGTTGTGCTGAAGCTCAGAGCAATGAGTTTAGCCCAAACAGAACAACGGGGATAGGGACTAAATAAACAAGTCACAACATGCGCCGAGGGGGGATGTTCTGATTATGTTCAAACCAAGATGGAACAAAACTAAAGAATGTAGCACTCTTAGGCCCTCATTCCGAGCCTGGCGGGCGGCGGAGGCCGCCCGCCAGGCTTCCCCCCTCCGAAATACCGCTCCGCGGTCGTAAGACCGCGGAGGGTATTCCGAGTTTTCCCCTGGGCTGGCGGGCGGTCTTCACAAGACCGCCCGCCAGCCCAGGGGAAAACTCCCTTCCCACGATGACGCCGGCTCGTAATAGAGCCGGCGGAGTGGGAAGGTGCGACGGGTGCAGTTGCACCCGTCGCGTATTTCAGTGTCTGCTTTGCAGACACTGAAATACTTTTAGGGGCCCTCTTACGGGGGCCCCTGCCGTGCCCATGCCATAGGCATGGGCACGGCAGGGGCCCCCAGGGGCCCCGCAACTCCCCCTCCCGCCATCCGGTTCCCGGCGGGAGAACCGCCAGGAACTGGATGGCGGGAGGGGGAGTCGGAATCCCCATGCCGGCGCAGCATGCTGCGCCGGCTTGGAGGATTCCTTTGGGGCAGCGGGAAACCGGCGGGAGACCGCCGGTTTCCCTTTACTGACCGCGGCTAAGCCGCCGCGGTCAGAATGCCCCGCGGGGCACCGCCGGCCTGTCGGCGGTGCCACCGCGTCCCACGGCCCTGGCGGACTTGTTCCGCCAGGGTCGTAATGACCCCCTTAGTCTGAGTAATGAATTTATTAAGGCACTTCCCAAGGCTCAAACAAAAGTATACAAAAATATTAACCTGAACATTTTACTTGAATGCTGTAAAACATGTGCAGCTACTAAAATAAGCACAGCAGTAAAATAATAATGATAATCAGAAAAAATTCAATATATCAACGATGAATATGTATGCAGTGAATATATATATTTATGAATGCACACAGTAAAGCTAGGTAATTAAGAATGAAAAATGCATCACCCTGGGGATCAAATCCAACATCTTTTTTGATTTTGCCAATGTCAAACTGTGGAACACTGGACAGCTGAGACAGGAGAAATGTTCCCCAATGGGGCTCTGATTTTTCCGAGCAATGTGTCCACCCTCAGAAATGAGTTCCTTCTGCTTCAGCGCCAAGCTTCCCCACCTTATATACCTTAAACAAACTTAAGAGTCATGTTCTGATACCCTTCCCCCTCCCTCTGAGTTTGATGTGAAATTCAAGCACTGGCTTGACTTGGTCAGTATTGAAAACACACAAAAGTATTGGCCAGATCCCAAGGTGCATTTCCAAGACAGAACTGTACCCTTCTCTGCTATAAACATTCTTATCCTTGTACACTGTTATCAGCGTTGCCTCCTGTAGGAAGCTGGCTCTGTATATACTATATCAAAGAGAGATATGGTGTGCACAGAGTCTAGGGGTTCCCCAGAGGCTTAACAGAGAATACAGTAGATAATACTAATGCTCTCTTTTGTGGTAGTGTGGTTGAGCAGTTAGCCTTATCTGAGTAGTGCAAAGCATAGAAGAAGCACACACTCAAGGACTTAACCCCAGGACAATGGTTTTTATATAGTAAAAATACCTTTTCTTAATTTATTTTCAGAACCACAAGAGTCAAGTTGTTGTGAAAACAAAGGTACAGATTTTGGGAAAGAACACTGGTGCTGGGCCCTGGTTAGCAGGGTCCCAGCACACTTTCAGTGAAAGTTGGCATCAATATCTTGCAAAAAGTGGGGGGATAACCATTCCAACAGTGGCACTTTCCTACACATCTCCCTTGTTATGTTCCCTTCCCTGGTGAGAAAAGCGGAAACATGTTCAATGTAGGGAACAAGCTGTGCGTGGAAAAATTGCTGTGTTACCAATGTGACGGTATTTGAAGCTAAGCTTAAAATGGAGTCAGTGGTCAAGATGGAATCCGTGGTTAAATACAGATAGCTTTACAGGGTAAAAGAAGATACAGACTGAAAACGGTCACACTAAAAGGAAAGAGCGGGCGCTTCTACCTGTATGGGAAACAATATGAGTCAATGGCAATGCAGTGCAAGCCGTGAGGCAACAGAGATCCAACAAGAAACTATCATGCAATACTAAAATCACATCAAATGGCATATAATGTATAAAAAATGAAGAAGTACTTATCTTGACTGCGGAGCAGCAAAGAAAGAGGCAGTCAAGATATGTTTAGTATGTTGTGTTTTTACACTATTGGTGGACTGCGATGGTGGGGGGTGGTTCACAGCCTCACAGTAAATGTGGTTTGTTAATGTGTTTTTACGTTTTTTTGATTGGCTACTATTTTAAACTAGTAAAGTTGGAGAAAGCATAATCAAAGCCTCCAGTTCTGCCATAGAATTAAGGCAGGAGACACCTAAAAGTAGTCAGTTTCCATCTTAAACCAGCATTTTCAATGCAACGGGTCTCACATTTGTTTGAGTTGGAGTTATTAGCGTTGTAAAGCAAAAAAAAATGCGATCACGCTGCGTGGAAAATAAACAGATAAAGTAGTCTGAACTCCAGGCTGAAAAGATCGAGCCTCGTCTGTTTTTGGTACTTTACCGGTGTTGTGTAGGTGGGCTAAACACCGGAAAAGGCATGACGTATGCATGCCTTTCACAAATGAAAGCAAGCGGATTTTAATAGGCAAGCCCACAAACCAATGTAAGTGACTGACGTGGCATGGTTTGAAGCCCAAAGAGATATTACAGATTGGACGGAGCACTTTGTGCTCGCCCATAAAAATGAAGTCTGTTGTTGGCACGTATGATAGTAGAATGCAAAGATAACAGTAAAAGTGAATTATCTAGGTACTAAATTGTGAAAGTGTGTTTCCATTGTCTATGTTTTCAACCTGTCTCATCGGCAGGCAGAGTTTTTACCATTCCCAGAGAAAAATACTGGCCGTCTGTTCACATTTTAAAGAGTCTACAGAGGACCAGACACGATGCTTAAATAAAACTTATATTAAAAAAAAAAAGCCTGTATTGATTTTTAACATGACCTTTCTGTTTTTATTTACTTTAATTATCAGTAAGGAAAAACTTAAGAGAAATGAATTTTCCTGTTGACTTACACTAAGGTGCCGAGTTCTTTGAGCAGAAGAAACAAAAAGCCATTGTAACTTCAGATATCAAGGGTTTCCTGCCTAAAACTAGAGTGTTATCACATCAATGCACTGAGTGACTTTAACACAAGCATATGTCCATTCCTGTTTGTTGTGGTAATTAGGATATATGGTTTTCTATGTATAATACAAATACTAAATTTCAAGTTCCAGAATGATATTGAAAAATAAATGACTGATGAACAATGAATATATGGGGCAGCTGATTAGGTTGCAGCTTACTTTCTTCTTTGAGTTTCATACTCATATTTCTATGGAACAGTACAAAATAAGTGCTTCTACCCAAGGTGCAGCCTATATTTTTACAACATGCATTAACACCAGTCATTCAGCAGCTGTACGTCTATGACAACTTGAAACCTGTAGTGTTGAGGCCACATGAATTGGAGTAGGTATAAGTAGGTTTATTCTTAAATAAGGGGAGAGCAAGCATGTACGTCCTTCCTCATCAAAGTCCGCACCAACTTTCTCTCACAACAGTTTGCTTCTAACATTCTACGCACAGAACTATGATATGTCATAACTGTAACATTCTGACATTGACGGGGCAACCACTTTCCTAGTAACACCACAAAACCATTAACCGCTTATGCCAGTTTAGATGGTAGAGCCTTCCTTTAGAGTTGTCAGAGTTTGAAATTGACCTGGGGAGTTGGGAAGTATCTGGTTTAAGTCGTCTAACCTGTGGGCCAGGACTGGAGGCAGCAATTGAGAAGATTCGCTTACTTTGCATTGTAGACCAGTCTAACTCTATCTCTCTTGGACACAAGGAGCATTGCACACAGAAAAATAATTTTTATCTAAACTATCCTTAGCACAAAAAATTGATGAAGCACTTGCCATCAATCAGGCTAACAAAGAGGAAAAGACTAGAGACCTGGTTTATATACAAGGAGGGTTGAATGTTTCCTTGAGTGATCTACATAAACAAGTGAAAGGCCGAGTGGCAGGGTTTCAAGCTACCATCAACCACTACTGTAGTGAATCCTAGCTGTTTTAATGGGATAACAGCCTTTGGCTTGCAGACTCATTCCCCCGTCACCTAGTGACTTTTAACCTATTTAGCTTGCCCTGTCTTAGACCATTTATTTAATTAATTCTTCTAAGATGGCTGCCTTGTTTATAGTTAGGCCCTTTTGTTTAGAGTTATGTTATCAGTGTCACTTCGCTAAGGCGTCAACTTATGCGACAAAGACAAACAGACTGTAGGTGCTCACATTACAACACCGTCCCAAGCATGTGGTGTTATCTATTGTTTTGGAACAACCTACGTCAGGGGTCCAAGTAGATCTGTATAAATACATCACACTTTAGACAGATAATCAGAGGGATTCCCACCAGATACTATTACTGCTATCGATGCTGCACGTCACCTTGACGCTGACCCGGACTTCGTGTTCTTCCAAAGTCTGAGCTCGAGACCTCATTTCAAGGTAACAAGGGCTGGGGGTTCCTCCCAGGGACATGGCATTGGCAGATTAGGTTTTACATACCCAGCTCTCCTCTAGGTAGAAGGTTAGGCCTATCACAATAGGGTACTAGGACATATTAAACATTTTGGCCCTCATTACAACCCTGGTGGTCAAAGACCGCAGGGCTGTTTCGACAGAAGCACCGCCAACAGGCTGGCGGTGCTTTCCATGGGATTATGACCAGAGCGGAAGCGCCACGGTCGCACCACCGGGACCGGTGGTTTCCCGCCACATTGGTCCCAGTGGTTTCCCGCCACATTGGTCCCGGCGGTTTCCCACCACATTGGTCCCGGCGGTTGTAATCCCCCAGGGCAGCGCTGCCCAGGGGATTATGAGTCTGTAGCTGGTTGTCATTCAACCCGGCTCAAGACGCCTCCGATTGGCGCTGTTCACGCGGCGTCCAGGAAGACGAAGACGGCGTGCTCCGTTGCCTTGGCAACGACGAGGCCGACGCCTCCCCCGTGAACCCAGATGTCCGGGTTCCCGCCGACACAAAAAGAGAGGACGGACTACACGTGTCAGTGGAGGAGAAGGACGCGGAGGAGCCTGGAGGTACAGCGAGCGGCGGACCGAAGAAGACGGACGCCGACATAAGAACCGGGAACCCCGGGGTTCCCGAAGAAGTAGCCGATCCAGATAAAAAGGAAAGGACCGGAGACACGCTCAGAGACTGCCACGTCCCAGGAGGGGCGTGGCTGACCAAGGTTCGGTCCTTTTTAAAGGACAACATTAGAATAAAATGGGAGAACTACGGCAGAAGGTGAGAGGGTAGGGACAGTGCAGAGGGGGGAGGAGGGAAGTGACGGGAAGAGACAAAGAAAGGGACTTTAAAAACAGCTTTAACGTTGTTTGTGAAACTACCCTAAAGAACCCCTAAATTAAAGTTCTTCTTCACGGCGAGGCACAAAGAGGTGATTGTATACACCCTCTCTCTTACCATACTACACACACACCCAGGCTATATATATATATATATATATATATATATATATCTTTCTCTTTCTCTTTCTCTCTCTCTTTCTCTCTCTCTTTCTCACTCTCACTCTCTCTCCTCTTGTCTAACCCTGTTAAGATCTGTTCAACTACATGACCCTGACTTACCTTCAATTTCGTTCCTTTTCCGGTGCATCTGGGAGTGTAACAGAACATCTTCGCCGGTCAATAGGGAAGCTGGGAAGAAAAGAAAGGAGAGACACTTTATGAGAAAAAAGACACCACACTTGCACTGTTGACGATAGCAGAGACGATAACATAGTATAAATAAATTACCACTTTCACTCACTTGAGTCTTCGAGTCCTTATTATCACCTGGCCCACTGTTACAATGGTGTCAGAAGTGGGATATTGAAAGGTGATAAAAGGAAACACGGAACCGGAAAGCATGGGGGAGAAACCCACACTGGGGGACATGATCCAGCAACTAGCCGAAGGACAAAGGCACCTTCAGCTAGTATGGGAGGCACACCAGAGTGAGGCAAAGGAAGACCGTGAAGCCTTACAGAGTGCACTAAAGAGCCAAGCCACCATCATGGCCAATAACCAATTAGTGGCCATGCTCCAAAAGCTGACGGATACCATTGCAGCTAGTAAAGTGCACCCCAATGTACCTAGCTCCGTGCTCCAGAAATTCCAAGACGGTAAAGATCCGGACGCGTTCTTCACTAACTGTGAAGTGGTGGCCTCCTCTGCCCAATGGCCAGAGGAGCATTGGGGACAGTACATTGCACCGCTTTTAACCGGTATTCTGTAAACGGCATACCAAGCCCCCAACCCGGGTGGTACCACGCCCTACAAAGAGATTAAACGAAGTATATTAGAACGTGTAGGCCATGACTCGGAATATTACCGACTGAGATTTCGGAAGATCAAGTGGGGACAGGCCGAGGATCCCCGGACCTTTTATTTTAAAGTCAAAGACCTCGGGTTGAAATGGTTGGGACCTCTAGGAACTGAGAGGGAGGATATCATAAAGGCGGTAATATTGGAACAATATTTGGAATCTCTCCCCTCATCCACTCGGAGTTGGATAAGACAGCACCCAAATGTGAAACACAGATATGGCTGTGGACTTAGCTTGTGCCTACCATAGGTCGGTCGACTTCAAGAACCCCAGCCCTAAGATAGCAGCCAAACCGACTATTACACCCTTCAAGACCTTTCCCCGAAAATCCCCTGAAGAGTCAGGGCCTTCCCGCAGCGGAGAAAACCCTCCTATGCAGCAACCACAATGTTACAGCTGTGGGGAGTGGGAGGATATCATAAAGGCGGTAATATTGGAACAATATTTGGAATCTCTCCCCTCATCCACTCGGAGTTGGATAAGACAGCACCCAAATGTGAACACAGATATGGCTGTGGACTTAGCTTGTGCCTACCATAGGTCGGTCGACTTCAAGAACCCCAGCCCTAAGATAGCAGCCAAACCGACTATTACACCCTTCAAGACCTTTCCCCGAAAATCCCCAGAAGAGTCAGGGCCTTCCCGCAGCGGAGAAAACCCTCCTATGCAGCAACCACAATGTTACAGCTGTGGGGAGTGGGGCCACATAGCCAGAGTGTGCCTGAGAAAGGGAGAAAGAGCGGAACCCATGGAAATCGGGGTCACTAGAGGGAGGGTCTTGTGTACCGGCTGGGGTAATCCCAAGTACAAACAATTAAAATAAATGGAAGGGTAATCCTAGCCCTCATAGACTCGGGGTGCAGTCAATCGGTGGTGCGAGCAGATATATTAAATTCCTCAGATCAGAATACCAACCAATAGGTATCCATCTGTTGCATACACGGGGACAAAAACAACTACCCTTTGGCACTCGTACACGTAGAATGGGAAGAGAATCAGGATCTCCTACCGGTCGGGGTCATGGACCGATTAGTCGAAGAGTGTATTCTGGGAACGGACTATATACGGTTCCCTGAGCTTTTAGACAGGGTCAAGTCTCGAACCCTGTCCGCCGATTGGTGGACAGAAGCACCCTTTCATGATAGCCATATCGAAAATAACCCATGTTGCATCAGACTGACTAGACAAGAAAAGAGACAGTCAAAACAAAAATATCTGGCCATTGGACAAGGAAAGGTCGTAGAGAAAGTGGTGGCCAGTACCACCATCCCTTCACCGTCATTTCGAGCCAGTCAACGAGAAGACCCAACACTATGTCATGCTTGGAGGACCACTAAATCTGAGTCCACTAATGAGGTGGGTCCCTACTTTCTTATCCAAAATCTCCTATATAGGGTCGTAAAATCTAACAACATTGAGAAAAGACAACTAGTAGTACCAGAACCATATCGCGTACAGGTCCTTTTTTTGGCACACAACCAACCAGGTGGGGGACACTATGGTAGGGAAAAAACCGAGGTATACCTGACGGCTCTATCTGTTTTTGTATTGACTTCCGCCGACTGAATGAAATATCCCTATTTGACACCTATCCCATACCCCGAGTTGACGACTTACTAGAGAAGTTGGGGAAAGCTCGTTATATGTCAACCCTAGACCTAACAAAGGGATATTGGAAAATCCCGCTAGCCCCAGCGGATAAAGAAAAAAGAGTGTTTTCCACCCAGTCAGGGCTCTACCACTTTACAGTTCTCCCTTTCGGTCTACACGGCGCTCCGGCCACGGTCCAACGATTAATGGACCACCTGTTAAAACCGTTCCAATCTTTCGCCGCCGCTTATTTAGACGATATTGTAATATTCAGCAATACATGGGAAAACCATCTAAAACACCTTCATGACATCTTCCACACCTTGTATCAGGCTGGCCTCACGGCCAATCCGAAGAAATGCAATCTGGGGAACAATTACATTGCGTACTTGGGCTACTTCATAGGGGAAGGCCAGCTACGTCCACAAAAAAGTAAAATAGAGGCCATCCTACAGTTTCCCATACCCACTACCAAGAAAGGGCTTCGCTCCTTTTTGGGACTAGTGGGATATTATCGTCGTTTTATCCCTCAATATTCAACGTTAGCCGCCCCCCTCACTGATCTCCTCAAGAAACACTACCCGTCGAAATTACCACCCTTATCAGATACACAGTTATCCAGTTTTCACCAATTGAAGAATTGCCTCACTACAGAACCAGTCTTGCAGTGTCCGGACTTTTCCAAAACTTTCCATCTATACACGGGTGCTTCCAATGTAGGGTTAGGGGCTGTACTCACCCAACCCGGCGAGGAGGGACAAGACCACTCTATTGTTTACATCAGTAGAAAGCTGCTACCCAGGGAAAGTAATTATCCCATTATTGAATGGGAATGCTTAGCTATTAAGTGGGCGTGGATAACCTGAAATATTATTTACTGGGCCACCCTTTTGTACTGTTTACGGACCATGCCCCCTTAACTTGGTTAGCTTCTCATAAGGACTCCAACTCCTGAGTACTTCGCTGGTTTATGGAACTTCAGCCCTTTTCCTTTCAGATCCGACATATTCCGGGTACTCAACAAGGCCCCGCCGACTTTCTATCTCGGTTTCCAGATCCTGCGGTACTGTATCAGTCCCGATCTTGGGATGGGGTGCGTAGGCGGTTGTCGTTCAACCCGGCTTAAGACTCCTCCGTTTGGCGCTGTTCATGCGGCGTCCAAGAAGACGAAGACGGCGTGCCCCGTTGCCTTGGCAAAGACGAGGCCGACGCCTCCCCGTGAACCCGGATGTCCGGGTTCCCGCCGACACAAAAAGAGAGGACGGACTACACGCGTCAGCGGAGGAGAAGGACGCGGAGGAGCCTGGAGGTACAGCGAGCGGCGGACCGAAGAAGACGGACGACGACATAAGAACCGGGAACCCCAAGGTTGCCAAAGAAGTAGCCGATCCAGAGAAAAAGGAAAGGACCGGAGACACGCTCAGAGACCGCCACGGCCCAGGAGGGGCGTGGCTGACCAAGGTACAGTCCTTTTAAAGGACAACATTAGAACAAAACGGGAGAACTACGGCAGAAGGGGAGAGGGTAGGGACAGTGCGGAGGGGGGAGGAGGGAACAGGGAAGTGACGGGAAGAGACAAAGAAAGGGACTTTAAAAACAGCTTTAACGTTGTTTGTGAAACTACCCTAAAGAACCCCTAAATTAAAGTTCTTCTTCACGGCGAGGCACAAAGAGGTGATTGTATACACCCTCTCTCTTACCTTACTACACACACACCCAGGATATATATATATATATATATCTCTCTCTCTCTATCTCTCTCTTTCTCTCTCTCTTTCTCGGTCTCTTTCTCACTCTCATTCTCTCTCCTGTTGTCTAACCCTGTTAAGATCTGTTCAACTACATGACCCTGACTTACCTTCAATTTTGTTCCTTTTCCGGTGCGCCTGGGAGTGTGACAGAACATCTTCGCCGGTCAAGAGGGAAGCTAGGAAGAAAAGAAAGGAGAGACACTTCATGGGACAAAAGACACCACACTTGCACTGTTGACGATAGCAGAGACGATAACATAGTATAAATAAATTACCACTTTCACTCACTTGAGTCTTAGAGTCCTTATTATCACCTGGCCCACTGTTACAGAGTCCCCCTCCTGCCAGCCTTTTCATGGCGGTATGAACCACCATGAAAAGGCTGGCGGAAAGGGGAGTCGCGGGGCCCTCTGCCACGGCCCCAAGGAGCTTTTCTCTGTCTGAAAAGCGCTACAGGTGCAATTGCACCCGTCGCAGAGCCGCAACACCGCCGGCTCCATTTGGAGCCGGCTCCCGTGTTGCGGCCAAGATCCCCGCTGGGCCGGTGGAAACTAGGTTTCCAGCAGGGATCTCCAGCTAGCCAATGCGGGAGTGCGGCCGCATTGGCGGCCGCGCAGCAGATTCAACTAGCGCCGCCCGCCAAAGTTGAAATGAGTGCCTTTATGTTTTTCCATGCTAACGCAAGATGGTGGGGCTCGTCAAAATAATGACTCTCTTATTTACTATTTTATTTCTTGCACTGTTCATTATCCTAATCATTGCAGCCCATGCGATTTACTGCATCGTATGAAATAAAAACTATTGAAACATTATTGCATCTTCGGTATTGCCTGTGTTTGGTTGAGACATGATATATCTGTTAGAAAAGGGTAATCTCCATTTAACCACGACACTCCCTGAGATGTCATACTTCTGAGTCCATGCGTAACGGCTGCCACAAATCACCTTTAACTGTTTGGGTCATTGATGAGGTACTGCTAGTGAGCCGGAAGGGTTGGGACTACAGTTGCAACTTGTTGTAGGATAGGCATAGTCGCCTACAAACATAAGTACTGTCATCCTTCAACCAGCAGTCTTGCCAAGAGCAAGAGTCCAAACTACGACACTACCAAAGGGTCCTGAGGAAATGAGAATGCTATAGGAGCCGAAGGATTCCCAGAGAAGAGGTGAGGAGGCCAACAAGGTATGTGGGTGAAGTAGGTAAGCTTGCAAGCTCTGAGAAATCAGCAGAAATGGCAGGCAACTTTCTGGAGGGCCACACATGGCTTTATAACTAGGGCAACCCTATTCCCAAGATGGCCACCCGATCCGCGCCTCCATAGACAAACTGAAGAGCAGCCAGTCCATGCTGCTGCTGACCTGACAAGCATGACAAATGCTTAGTCTAAACAGTAGGGATACAACCGTTTTCTCATCTTTAGGCCTGACGTTAGCCAAGACCTTTTGATTTTACTAAAATTATATAATATACTTACAAGGGATTTCAGCCAACTGTCTTCAGCCATTAGTATGTTTTTATTTTTAAAAAGATATTTTATATTGAGTCAAATACAAAAACATTAACTTAACATTCCAAACCAGAACTTTGCAGTTGTGGATATATATGAACAAAGAATATTGTACTTATAAATGCATATTAAACATGTAGATGAATTAGGCATATACAGCAATATAGTATCAAAGACTCCAAGTTTGAATAAAGAAAGAAAGGGAGAAGAGCTTTAGGGATAGAAAAGGGAATCATGTGATAGACGTGGAAAAAAAGGTAACAGTGAATATAAGATGAAATAGGTAAATATAAGAAGAAAAACAGGAAATATATTTGACGTTTTAAAAAGGAGGAGAAAAACTAAATTTCATTTGCAGTGCGTGAAGATAGTTACTTAATGGCAACCATCGATGATGACTTTTGAAGGAAGTTCCTGTTGAATCAGGCTTGTAGCTATCAAGTCTATGATGATAACATACAGAGTTCCACCACTGTTTGAGAGTGATGTTCTCTGAAGATTTCTAGTTAGAAGTAATAATAGAGATTCACATTAGAAAGCAAGAGGTCCACTAGTTTTTCAAGAGGCTTGATTGAACTCCAAATTTTGTGTATGCTACCCCAAAACAGTAATTCATATGACATTGGTAAGGAGGTCTGAGTTATTGCTCAAATGCGAGACCGTTTTGAGGACCAAAAAGTAGCTAGGGATGGACAAGAAAAAAACATGTGAAAGTCAGTACACTGCTGAGTGTGGCAGCACCAACAATTGTCATTGTATATAAGTTTGAGTTTGTAAAGGCGTACAGGAGTGTAGAATAGTCTATTATAAAAAAAAAATCTATGATCTGCATGAGGTTTGCAGTGCGTGCGTTGGAATGTATCTTATACCTTATTCTATCCCATTAAAAAGTTGGCCAAACAACACCAAGATCTGATTCCCACAATGTCTCAATAGGTGTTTTGAGTCTAGGTGGAACTGACGTTCATAAACGTTTATAAATACCAGCTTCCCTAGGATAATTAGAAGTTACAATCAGGTGTAGAGATGATGCAAGAGAAGAATGATTGTGAGATATAGGTTTATTGAGGGCCTCTTGGAACAGAGTGGAGAGAGTGAAATATTGGGATTTCCTACGAATAGGGAGATTATATGTTGCTTAGAAAGTAGGAAAAGGGATGACAGAGTCTTTATGATATAAATGGGAAATGAGAATAATACCTTTAGTCATCCAAGCCTTTCAACACAAGGTTTTATTTTCGTAACAAGTAAGACTGTTAAAGAATTGATTAATGGAGGTAATATGCAAAATAAAAAATGGTTTCAGTAAGTTGATTGAATGAGAGATAGTGCTGGGCAACCAGAAGTTTGGGGTGTTAGACGTAAATATAATGTGTTGATGGGAAAAGGGAGAAATACATGTTTCTAACAAAGAGAACCATAGCTTTTGAGGTGCATTATTAAGTGTAGATAAATAAGTTGGTATTTGCTTAATGCCAAAAGCTTTGTGATAAGGTAAAAAGTCAGGAAAATTAACTCCACCTAGTACTTTAGGGAGTTTTAATTTGGAAAGAGAGATGCAGATGGTTTACCGTGCCAGAGGAATTTATATATAATTTTATCAATTGAACTAAAAAAATGTGTAGGTATCTTAATAGGAAGCATCATAAGGAAGAAGTTAGTGATAGAGAGAAGCATCATCTTAATGATGTCCAAACGGCCCCTACACAAGAAATATAACGGAAACGATTTCTGTGTGTGGTCTACAAGGTTTGCAGTTAAGATTTCTGAATTAGTCTTTAGTGTACTCTTGGGCATATTACAGTACCATACCCCCAGGCATTTAATCTTAAAATAATTCCAAGATAAAACTGCATCAAGGAATACAGAGCCAGAGCAGCGAGCATTAAGTGGTAAAACCACTGTTTTGTCTATATTAAGTTTATTGCCAGATACATCAGAATATAAGTTGAGCTCATGCCAGAAGAGAAGTGTCAGGGTGAGACATAAACAAAATAATATCATTAGCATAAATTTGATGTGTGTATTTTCAATTTTCAAACCTGTATTTGTTCAGAATTTTTTAATTGGTATAGAAGAGGTTAGAGAGCCAAAATAGTTAGTAAAGGAGATAGAAGGCATCCCTGACAAGTACCCCTTTTAAGAGGGAAAAAATTAGATTGGATACCATTTGTTATAACTGAAGAACACAGTGAAAAATAAAGAATAGATATAAAATGTCAGAATTTCTAACTTAATCCATGCCATTCCAATGCCTTTGACAAGAAACCCCAGTAGACCCTGTTGAAGGCCTTTTCCGCATTCAATGATAAAGTTGCCAGAGAATCTTAAGTTTAGAAGCCTTGTTAATAATGTTTTTATAAAGTACAAGAATTATCTGATACATTTCATGGCCTCTGTAAATGAGCCAGATGCAGAATCTGACTTTATAAAGTGATTTAGTAATTGAAAGAATTTGAGGAAGAGAGACTTAGCAAACTGAATAAAGAATTCTACTGTGAAGCCATCTGGGCCTGGAGCCTTACCCTTGGGGAGAGATTGTAAAGCTATATATATATAGGTCTGTAAGTTGAAGGGGTTGGTCTAAAGATGAGAGGTCAAACTGCAATGGGTCTCTTGCTTTGAGATTAGAGAAATATTGGTTGATTGATTCAACTGTTGGTGTGTGTCCTGGAGTGTATAGGTCCTTATAGTAAGAAGCGAAACACAATGCTATATCTCTAAAGTTTTTAACACCATTGTTATCCGTGATAGATTTAATAGTTGTTTTTTTTTTTTCTTTGTTTCAGATATCGAGCAAGAAGAGAACCAGCTTTATTTCATGCTTGTTCAGTGGTATATTAATTAAACTTCATTTTAGCTGAGATTAGTGCTTCAAGATGTGATTTACTAGTTTTGTGATTATAGTATTCATTTTCAAGGGACTTTATATTTTTAAGGATGGAAGTCAATTTTGTGAAGACTTTCTTTCGAGTGACCGTAATTTATGATGAAACCCCTCGAGGCTGCTTTGAATGCATGCCACACAAAGTGGAATGATAGTTGATCACTATCGTTGATTTAGAAGTATTCTTCTATACACTTATTGTAGGGAGCGATAAAAGTAGCATCTGAAAGTAGAGAGTTATTAAACCTCCATGAAGATATTTTAGAACCGCTAAGGAAAAGATCAAAGTCAGGTGAGAGGTGCGTGATCTGAAATCAAAATAGCATCAGTTTCAGAATTGACCATATGTTGCAATAAGCCTTTACTCAGAAAGATATAATCAAGTCTAGAATGGGATGGTGGGTAGGAGAATAAAAAGAGTATTCAAAGAGGTCAGGATTGTATATCCTCTAGGAATCGGAGAATATAAATTAAGGATAGTAAGAGAAATATTGTAAATTGTAAGTGTAATGAATACCCAGTGGTCTTCTGTATCTTGATGTGAAATTATGGTATGTTTGAGAGATTTATGACAGAGTATAATTACCCCGTTTTTGTTTGTGGTGGAAGGGGTGTAGAAAATGTTGCCCACCCATAGTTTTCTTTAGCTTAATTGCCTCAGAGTCGTCGAGAGAGTCTCTTGCAGCAAGGCAATCTGACATTTCAGAAGAGTTATGTGAGATAAGACATGCTGACGTTTAATGGGGTGTTTGGACCTCTTAACATTCCAAGTAACAGTTCTAAGTTGCATAAAAAGAAGTATTAATAAACAGCTGCAGTAACACGGAACAAAACAGGCATATCAATTTTGCAAAAGCAACCAAATGGGGAAGAAACAGGATAGTAAAGAAAAGGAATCAGAGGAAGATGACCTCCAGAAGTTGTAAAGAAATGGATGTTGCAATACAAGCACCAAAGTCCACGAAAGCTATAGAAGACAAGATAGAACGTGAATACCTTGAAAGGTAGAGGGATAGCGGAGCACCTGAAAAGACAGGCAAGAGTGGCTTCAGCACAAGAAAAGTGAAATTAGGTGTTAAAACATATGAAGGCGAGATTCATTGAGGAAAAACACATTATATCAACGGAAATAATTACAGTAGAGGAGTGTGACACGAAGAACAATAAAAATCAAAACTTACCAGTGGAACGTGTAGGGGAAAAATTTGGATGGTGTGAAAGGGATATGTTTGGGAAAGGTACATGAGGATTGCATGAAGAACACTGTGTCTGAAAAAAATAAGAAGGTGCAGAGAAGGGAAACCACGATACAAATATTAAAAATAACCATTACTATTAAACTTTTGAGAAAAAAAGAAAGGACATTAAAGACAAATTAAATTATATCTTCAAGTAATTGCCGATGCTCATAGTTCCATTGCTTCTGTTTTGTCTTGGTTTATAAAAGTTTATAGTGCTGAAAATTCCTCGAAGTAGTAAGATTTGTCCTTGAATGTAATTTTGAAAAGGCATAGGTGAAGGAGTCCGTATTGAATATGAAAGGATTTGAGTTGTGGATGTAGGCCTAGAAAGTGTTTACGACGTGCAGCTGTAGCAGGAGAGAATTCTTGTGTGAAGAACACCTTATGACCTGACCATTGCAAAGCGCCCATCTTTTTGGCTTCCAAGAGAATTTGCATCAAGTCAGTAAATTGGAGAACAAGAATAATAATGCCTCTAGGGTGTGCATGATGGCCAGTTGAAGTCTATGGACCTAAACGATGTGCCCGTTGGATAGAGAGGGGAGAGGTAAAAGGCAAGTGAAGAACTGAAGGTATTGAGGTTTGAAGGAATGCAATCATGTTAGAGCTTTCCGAACCCCATGGAATCCCAAAAAGGCTAAGATTATTTCTCCTATTTCAGTAAGCCTTTTAAGTTGAGCTATGTCCTAGGAGATCTGAGGATTGACAATATTACAATCTTCAAGGTTACTGACTCTCTGTTCCAGATTACAAATTTGTTCAAGTTGGGACCATTGCTCCTCAATATTGTGCAAGAGGCATAAGTGTCCATCATCAAGGGTTTTAATGCACATAATTCTTCCATGACAGTATATAGAGTAAGATGTGTAAGTGATTTTGAGGGAGAACCAAGGTCTTTTTTGAGGGGCTTGACTGAGGAGGTTTTGGATGCTTCTTTGCAATTGCGCCAGCAACATTAGAGGAATAGGAGCTATCCTTTAAAAAGTCTGTAGCACTATCCATTTTTAAAGCAGATGGCATTGAAGATTTAATTATTTGTTTCCACTCGAAGAGGATTATTAGACTTGGAGGAAGAGGATGACTGGCTGCTATTCTGAAACTTGTGTGTTCTCCCCATAAAAGCCAGCACCAATTTGGTAATAGGAAGCCTGCAACGTGAGGTGGGATTAAAGGTGGGATTAAATTATATTATAATGAGAAGCTGCTACGACAACAGAGCAAAAATAATAATATAAATAAATAACCACAAAATCCTAAATTATTCTTTCAGAACAGGCATGGAAGAATACCACAGCAGCAAAGCACTTTACTGCACAAAGTCAAACAACTGGTGACTAGTTTTTAAGGGAACGTTCTGCAGAGAAAAAATCCCCTCACTCAAAGGAAAGCATTTACCATGTTATGAAGAGCAATTTGAAAGAGCCCCTTGATAACAAGAGCTGCCAGTGAATAGTGAAAGTGAAAGACCTCAGCTAAATGTGTTTGAAGACAGCAGTCAAAATTTAAGCTGGCTCTCGGAAGGTAATAAATATTTTCATTTCAGAGGAAATTATATTTGTAGAATGACATCCAGACAAGCAGTTAAAAAACAAATAGAACAAGAGGCTTATGAAGTGGACCGCAAATGACGCAGATAAATAATTACCTCTGACCCTCATGATGAGAGGAGTGTGTGTCACATTGAAGTCCTGGAAATGACTTCAAAACTCTTTGTGTCTGTAAGATACAGGCATATTTATGCAGCGGCAAAGCTCTAGTGCTCAACAATACAATAGAAATTAATCATTTTGATGTGAAAACATCTCGTTCCTTCCACAAAGTGCCGAAGCCGCACAGAGCTCTAAAGTGAAGCGGCCATCTTGCCTGACATCCAGCCACGCCCACTTTCCATTAGTATGTTATTAAAGTCATTCAGGTTTTTCTTCCCCCCACTACAGCATAGAGCATGGCTTTGTATCAGCCCACTTCAGAACTTGGCTAAATATCAATATGAATGACTGCATTCAGCTCTTTTACAAAGAGAACATCCACACAGAAAGCAGTTCTCTTTGAGGTAAAACAAATATCTTTGTTGGTAGCCATTTTTTTAATAATGCTTATTGTTTTACAAAAACCATAACAAAAAAAATAAGAATTGACAAAACCAAAAGCCTGGCAGCCAGCGCCTGCCTTATTGGCTTGTCCAATGCCTTGTTTTGCCTCGCATCCTAAGAAAATCTAGTTCATTAACACAGTTTAAAAAAACAAAATATATTCTGACACTTGCTGGAACACTTACATCACCAAATCATTGTTTTGGAGAAAAATATAATAATAGTTCTTTAATGGAGATCAATTAATTTCAGTTTTATAATTGCTAGAGATTGACAACCAACATGGCACTGCGGCTGTTCAAGTTCCTGCTTCGATTTTTCGGTTGCGTAATAAATACAGGAAAAGCTGTGAATACAGTTTATTGTTATATGAGGTACACTGCTTAATTTGAGCAGGTGGCACGGTGGGGGCCACTAGCACTCATTTGTGGGGGCCGGCACTTATTTTTCCTAATCAGATATTTCCTGTGAGCAAAAGAGGGAACAACACACAAAAGGGAAAGAAGAACGAAGAGAAAGACTGAAAAATTGTCACACATAAAGAAAAGAGGAACCTCCATGAGCGAGAAAGAGGGGGAAGGGTGTCCGGTAGTGGATTAAATAGGCCTGAGGTGAATCCCTGTGACCCTGTCCATTGTCCTGAACAATGCAACTGCGTACAGCTTAAGCAGGCATTCACCATCAAGTTCCCATAGCCACAGTGCAAGCCATAGCCATTTCCTTCTAACTTTTCTTCTTAAGATTTTGCTTGCTTATAGCATATGAATTCTCAGGGTAAAAAACACCAGGTCACTAGTAAATCTGTGTGTCTTGTAATTGCTATTGGAGACGGTTATTCTGTTAGGGGATTTCCACTGGACTCGTAATAAGGCACTTGATGTTTATACCAAAGTATCACTTGGTTATCATCACTGCCAGAGTGCAGTGCACCCCTATGAATTCGGCCACTGTCTGACCAATTGTAACCACGACAAACTTTTGTAATTCAAATAATATCAGTGACATCATCATAGCTGGGTGTTTTAATAATGAGGTCGCCCACAATGGCATATGACAGTGCTGACATTGATAACAATTAAAGTCTCATTAACTCTGTCACTATCGTGAAGAGTAACACATGGGTTAGTGATTCAGTCAAAATCAGTGTTGGGGAGACTTGTGTACATCACATTAAGCCAGTCACTGCCAGTGCTCTCACTCCTAGTGGAAGACTACTCCATTTCAACAGTGTCAATTAGACTAGTGCAAGCTTGACTTACTATCAGTGCCAGTACTACCAGAGGAGTAATAGTAATCACCTCACCACCAATGCCCGTTACCACTAGTGCACGATTTATTAAGTAAGCCATCAACAGTGCTAGTTCAAGCATTAATAACACAAAAAGATGATGGATGGAATGTTGAATTGTGTCAAACATTCACCCCAAGTCATAGATCTGAGTTTAATCCATTATTATTTTGCTTGCTACACCATTCCAGTTTGGACCTAGCCATATGCAAATCGGCCTTGACGCTGGTCCCCATGAGAACAGTCTAGCCCCAACTGCCAGGTCTTTCCTGCACCAAAAAACAAGCATCTGGGACTGGTTTCATGGTATCACCACTCATTAGCCAGGCTAGCTTGAAACCAGTGGCGTAGCGATCACAGGGTCCACGTCTGGGCATACTCTTCACACTTAGGGCAAAAATGCAACAAAAAAAAGATGATGGATGGAATGCTGAACAATGTCAAACATTCACCCCCAGTCACAGATCTGGGTTTAATCCATCATTATTTTGCTCGCCATGCCATCCAAGTTTGGACTCAGTCATATGCAAATCAGGCGTGATCCTGTTTCCCATGGTGATAATCCAGCCCGAACTGCCAGGCCAGGTCATCCCTGCACTGGAAAACAAGCATTCTGGGACCAGTTTCGAGGTATCACCCCTCATTAGCCAGGCTAGCTTGAAACTGGGGGTGTAGCAAGCACGAGACCCATGTCTGGGGATACCCTTCCCACTTAGGGCAAAAATGCAACACAAAAAGATGATGGATGGAATTCTGAACATTGTCAAACATTCACCCCCAGTCACAGATCTTGATTTAATTAATCCATCATTACTTTGCTTGTCACGCCATTCCAGTTTGGACTGAGCCATATGCAAATCATCCTTGACCCTGCTCCTCATGGGAACAGTCCAGCCCGAACTGCCAGTCATGGTACTCCCTGGACTGGAAAATAGGCATCCTGGGTCCGGGTTTGGGGTATCGTCCCTCTTCAGCCAGGCCAGCTTGAAACACGAGGAGTGGCGAGCATGGGATCCACGTGTGGGCATTTCTCTTCCCACTTAGGGCAATAATGTGACACAAAAAAATGATGGACAGAATGCTGAACATTGTCAAACATTCACCCCCAAAATAACAATGGATTAAACCCAGATCTGTGACTGGGAGCGAGTGTTTGAAAAGTTTCAACACTCCGTTCATAATTTTATTTTGTGGTTTTGCTATGTTCGCCCTAAGTGGGCAGGTTATGCCCAGTCGTTGGTCCCTTGTTCGCTGCGCCACTGGATTCCAGTCCAGGAAGAACCTGGCTTGACAGCTCAGGCTAGACTCTTCCCATGGGGAGCAGGGTCAAGACTGATTTGCAAAGGGAAGGAGCCAAGATGGCCGCCTGAACAGATGTGCCATTCTGTAGCTCTGACTGAATATCCGTGTTGGACCCCCCCTTGGCCCAATGCAATTACGCTGCTGCCCACGGAGGAAGGAGCGAGCCCTTCCGAGTGAGTGCGGAGGGAGTGGGAGACGCTTCTGTGCAGGGACAACCGAGGGACACCTATAATGGCCCACGCCCGAGAGGCCCTGATGGAATGCAGTCGGCTCATAAAGAGGAGGGTGAGGCTTGAGGGCTGCTCTGGAGATTGCCGGAGGCTTACTGCCTGGAGGAATGGTGGCGCCTGCAGCACTGTGACTGGGGCTGCAGGATGCCTCTGCCACTGGGTGGCTGCGCCAGAGTCGATGCAGAGGGGTTTCCTGCGGCACAGAGGCTAGCCAAGGAGCAGGGGACTGGGCAGCTCTCCGCTGAGGATTGAGGCGGGGAGCGGGAGTCTGAAGGCCTGGATCGCAGGAGGTGACCCTCCCCCCCCCCGGGGATGCTAAGCTGAGGAGGCAGCATGTGCCCACTGGTCCGGGGGAGGGGGGACTGCTGCTATTTCCCCAGCCCCCTGTGGGGGCCCCTGCAGGATTGGCCTGAGTGCTCCACTGGTCTAAATAACATTAGTAAAGGAGCTGAGCGATAATATGAAGCTGGCCACTTGTATTGAGGAAAAATCACCACAATGGCTAGCGTGCAAAAACGTGGACGCAAGAGTTATTCTTGGCACTGGGGGGCTGCCATCTGCATACAGGGAGTGCAGAATTATTAGGCAAATGAGTATTTTGACCACATCATCCTCTTTATGCATGTTGTCTTACTCCAAGCTGTATAGGCTCGAAAGCCTACTACCAATTAAGCATATTAGGTGATGTGCATCTCTGTAATGAGAAGGGGTGTGGTCTAATGACATCACCACCCTATATCAGGTGTGCATAATTATTAGGCAACTTCCTTTCCTTTGGCAAAATGGGTCAAAAGAAGGACTTGACAGGCTCAGAAAAGTCAAAAATAGTGAGATATCTTGCAGAGGGATGCAGCACTCTTAAAATTGCAAAGCTTCTGAAGCGTGATCATCGAACAATCAAGCGTTTCATTCAAAATAGTCAACAGGGTCGCAAGAAGCGTGTGGAAAAACCAAGGCGCAAAATAACTGCCCATGAACTGAGAAAAGTCAAGCGTGCAGCTGCCACGATGCCACTTGCCACCAGTTTGGACATATTTCAGAGCTGCAACATCACTGGAGTGCCCAAAAGCACAAGGCGTGCAATACTCAGAGACATGGCCAAGGTAAGAAAGGCTGAAAGACGACCACCACTGAACAAGACACACAAGCTGAAACGTCAAGACTGGGCCAAGAAATATCTCAAGACTGATTTTCTAAGGTTTTATGGACTGATGAAATGAGAGTGAGTCTTGATGGGCCAGATGGATGGGCCCGTGGCTGGATTGGTAAAGGGCAGAGAGCTCCAGTCCGACTCAGACGCCAGCAAGGTGGAGGTGGAGTACTGGTTTGGGCTGGTATCATCAAAGATGAGCTTGTGGGGCCTTTTCGGGTTGAGGATGGAGTCAAGCCCAACTCCCAGTCCTACTGCCAGTTCCTGGTAGACACCTTCTTCAAGCAGTGGTACAGGAAGAAGTCTGCATCCTTCAAGAAAAACATGATTTTCATGCAGGACAATGCTCCATCACACGCGTCCAAGTACTCCACAGCGTGGCTGGCAAGAAAGGGTATAAAAGAAGGAAATCTAATGACATGGCCTCCTTGTTCACCAGATCTGAACCCCATTGAGAACCTGTGGTCCATCATCAAATGTGAGATTTACAAGGAGGGAAAACAGTACACCTCTCTGAACAGTGTCTGGGAGGCTGTGGTTGCTGCTGCACGCAATGTTGATGGTGAACAGATCAAAACACTGACAGAATCCATGGATGGCAGGCTTTTGAGTGTCCTTGCAAAGAAAGGTGGCTATATTGGTCACTGATTTGTTTTTGTTTTGTTTTTGAATGTCAGACATGTATATTTGTGAATGTTGAGATATTATATTGGTTTCACTGGTAATAATAAATAATTGAAATGGGTATATATTTGTTTTTTGTTAAGTTGCCTAATAATTATGCACAGTAATAGTCACCTGCACACACAGATATCCCCCTAACATAGCTAAAACTAAAAACAAACTAAAAACTACTTCCAAAAATATTCAGCTTTGATATTAATGAGTTTTTTGGGTTCATTGAGAACATGGTTGTTGTTCAATAATAAAATTAATCCTCAAAAATACAACTTGCCTAATAATTCTGCACTCCCTGTATACATCAACGAAACATGACAAGCAGGGTGGAATTTAGCCATTTTTGTTTAAGGAGCAGATGAGCGTGGAGTCACCAGACTGGCCCCTGCTACAGAGGGGGTGGCACTCTGTAGAGGTGCACACTCGCACAGTTGAGTGACCCCTAGGCTGCAAGGAGCATGATACGGGACGCAGATGCCACCCACACCTAAAAGAGATATGGGCACGGCCCCCAAACCACGCCATACTAATGAGGATGGCCCAAAGTGTGAGCCTAGATAAGGAGCAGGAGATGGGGGAACCGCCACGCTTGAATTAAAAACTTTGATATTGGAAAGCAACAAGGCCATTATTTAAAAAAATTGATGGAGTGGCCACTACAGTAGCACTTATGCGACAGGACAGGGACAAGATGCAAGACAAGGTTAAGGATTTTGGGTGCCAGAATGGATGGGATGGAGGAGACGGTGGAGATGCATACCACCTCACTGACTGAGTATGAGTGTCAATTACAGATGCCTGGGGCTAAACTTGCGGACCTAGAAGATAGATCGCGACAAAATAACATCCATGTCCTTGGACTGCCGGAAAAGACGGAGTCCTGGCTGCCAATCGTACAACCGGGCCTTGGGGAGGAAGGTGACTTACAGGTGGATAGAGTCCATAGGACACTAGGAGGCAAGCCGATGCCAGGAGCACCACCATGCATGCTTATCATTCAGATGCAGAAATACAAAGACAAAATGAATTTACTAGTGGCAGCGCAGGGGGAAATGGAATATAACAGGAACAAGATCTCCCTCCTCCCCGAATATGGTATAGCAACCTTAAGAAACAGAGATCCTTTCTGGAGGTCAAAAAGAAACTCTGTGAGCATGGCTGGGCATATGCATACTTGCCCACGGCCCAGCTGCGAGTGGATGTGCACAGAAAAAGACATTTCTTTAATCGACCAGAAGATCCCATGCTGTTTGCTGAGAGCAGTGGAAATCAGGCTCGCCAAGTGGACAAGGGGGGAGGCACAGTAAACATAGCTGTGTACAAGAGGGCAGCAAAAACATATTACTATGCCGAGGGAGGTAATTACCAGATGATTGAGAGCAGCTCAAATGTTGGACCCAAACCATGCTTTGCAGTCTTGGGAGACTCTTATAGAGTGAAAGATTAATGGTAGCACTGCGACTGTTGCAATCCCGTCCGCAGGGCACACATGAACAGCGCACTGTGTTGGGGTTGTTTGATTCTTATCACAGGGTGGACACTGTGTCAATTGTGACCAGATTGGGGTGGGCCACATGGGGGTGGGGGGGTTGGTGGTGGTGGTGGTGGTGATTTGGATATGGGACTTTGGGGTATGGAGCATGCAAACTAGGCAGGGCAGTCATACACAGACCGGGAGTTGGGCACAACAGAACCACACATCTCTTACATGGGAGTGAAAATAATTTTCTGGAATGTTAAGGGGATTCAGAACTCGATTAAAAAACAAAGAATATTGTCCTATCTTTGCAAGCAACAGGCAATGACGGTAATGCTACAGCAGGCCTCGAAAAATGTACTCGACCACTTGCTATGGTGAGTCACGTTTCATCAGGTCGTGCTATTTTTAGGACCTCCTCACAATGAACTGGTGTTCTGTTGAGTCATAAGGTAAAGGAGCAATAAAAAAAAACTTAAATCTTGTTATGTTGTCACATTAGCTCTGTGTTGAGAGAGAGAGGTCAAAAGTCACTTTGTCTTGCTACTAATTTCCCTTCTCGCTGCAGAGTTCCAGGATTTTGTAAGGTGGACTTCTCTAACCTGCTATAAAAAGAGTTATTTAAATGTGTTTATTAGGAAACCCCTGACACCATACAGTCTTTAATTTCACAGTAAATCAACTGTACAAAAACATTTTAAAATTTATTTCAGTAGTTGTGAAAGCCCTTATGTGTGATGAAAAAAATAATTTTAAAGGACGAAAACAAATCTTTACTTAGTGATGTGCAAAAGATAAATATGTTTTCTGAAACCCAATTTTCACAGATTATTGGTAATACCATATATAGTTTTATCAGGAAAGCTGTAAGTTAGTGGGAAGGTTTTTGGACATTTCTTGGATATTTACTGTCTGTAAATGACAGTTTCCTACCACATCATGCTTTAGTGATACATTTATTAAAAGTGAGGGTTTAAACATAAACTTAGAAACACTCCTGCCTTGATGGCAATGCTATTTGTAAACTAAGAGGCAAGTCATGGATCATGTGTCCGCTATATGTGGGCTAGATTCTTATCATACATGGAGCAAACAGTTTGACTATTTAATCAAACAAATTAGTTTTTTTGTGCTGCAAAAATGCTGAGCTCACATATTTGAAGGTGCACTCCTATGGGAAAATTAACAAAAAGACGACTCTGTTAACTAATTGCCTAGGATCACACAATTTGAGACCTGTTTACGGGTCAAGTACATTACAGTTAGGTTGAGTAGATTACTCAAGCTACTCGACCTGGAGGTCTAGTAAAATTTTTATAATTTTTTGAGGCCTGTACAAGAAACGCACCTACTGCTCCATGAACATAACAAGATACGCACTAGATGGGGAGGCCACGTGTGGTATGCCATTTTCACTTCCTCGGCACAAGGAGTATTGCTGTGAGTAGACACCAGCATTCCCTTTTAAAGCAGACACGGTCTTGAAGGCAGCAGAAGGGCGATATAATTTGGGGTGGTGGGCAATATTGATGTTACACTGTTCCTAACTCTAGGGTGAACAATTAAAGTTTAGGAGCTAGAGCCCTCACACACCCGAAAGGGTGTCATGCTTCATCATCGGGAAGCTCCTCGTCAGACCGGCTGGTGCAATATCTGACGGGCTCCCCTTTCGGGGGCTCTTTGCTGGAGATCTTTTAATATATGGTGGCTGCCGTTAAATCATGAAGGTCAGACACTCAATATGGCAGGAGAGTGGAAGGAATTAAGATTGATTAGAAACCCCTAAACTTAATCTGTTTACTATCTATCCAGAGGGGTTACGATCAAGATTAAAAACTTATTTAAGTGGAAAATGAGAGTAATGCTCAACCACTTTAAAAGCCTGGAGTACTGGGAAATTGTCACCTGACCCCTAGGGTCTGGTCAACATGTTTCCCGTAATTTTGGTTGTGAAAGATCTTCTAACGCTTCATCAGGACCTACATCAAACTAGACTTCTCCTGGCTAAATACAAAAGAAAAACACTATCTAATTGTGTGTGTGAGAGGTAAATAACAGTCACTTACATTTGTGAGAACTGTCTCGTCAAGGGTCTAAAACAAAAAAAGGTCGCCCCGCCCTCTTCGTGTGGGGGGCCCCTTGGGGAGTAGCACGATCCAGCCTATAGCTTTTTTATATAGGCGTCCTCAATTTGAGTCACCTACCCGCGGCGTGCTCACCCCGGAGACGAGGGCGGGCGACCTTTTTTTGTTTTAGACCCTTGACGAGACAGTTCTCACAAATGTAAGTGACTGTTATTTATCTTTGTATTTAGCCAGGAGAAGTCTAGTTTGATGTAGGTCCTGATGAAGCGTTAGAGGATCTTTCACGACCAAAATTACGCGAAACATGTTGACCAGACCCTAGGGGTCAGGTGACAATTTCCCAGTACTCCAGGCTTTTAAAGTGGTTGAGCATTACTCTCATTTTCCACTTAAATAAGTTTTTAATCTTGATCGTAACCCCTCTGGATAGATAGTAAACAGATTAAGTTTAGGGGTTTCTAATCAATCCTAATTCCTTCCGCTCTCCTGCCATATTGAGTGTCTGACCTTCATGATTTAACGGCAGCCACCATATATTAAAAGATCTCCGGCAAAGAGCCCCCGAAAGGGGAGCCCGTCAGATATTGCACCAGCCGGTCTGACGAGGAGCTTCCCGATGATGAAGCATGACACCCTTTCGGGGGTGTGAGGGCTCTAGCTCCTAAACTTTAATTGTTCACCCTAGAGTTAGGAACAGTGTACTTTTGTTATTGACAATATTGGTGGTAGACAGACAGTACTCCTTAACACATAATCACAGAACATTGACACGCCAGATTTTTACGAGGTGGTGAAGTGTCTGCTGGCACCATATGTCCACTACAACATCATGTGGATAGAAGACTGCAGTTGCACGTTGAGTAGGGAGTTAGATAGTTCATGGCCTGCAACACTGCTGCTGGGTAGGTCTTCATAAGCCTTGCTATAGAGGATGGACACATTAGATCTGGTGGAGTTGTGGCGAGCACGGCATGGGCAGACACGTGGCAATTTCTTTTACTCCCCACCGCTTCTCCAGAATATATTATATGTTTGTACACCTAGAACAGTTGGTACAATTTGGGGATATATAAAATCTTGACTGCACACTGTCAGATCACGCTCCGCTGGCGGCAGAGTTGCTGAGTCAGGCCTATGTTTCCACAGTGCAGTAATGGAACTTTCCGTCCCGGGCACTAAACGATCAGGCCCACAGGGAAGATATTTGAGAGGCAATATGAGAATATTTGCAACTCAACACGGGCACTGTCTAATGTGCAGGAATTTTATGCGAAGCCTTTAAAGTAACTACCGGGGGGAATTGCATGGCTGCCACATATTTAGAGCAACGGCCACTGAGTGACACAGTTACGAGAGTAGAACAACAGATAGCAGACATATATAGAGAGGCATTACACAAGGATGAGGTCTGGGAAAAACTTCATAATCTAAGAGCTGAACTGGATGAAGCCTCAGACACACTGGGAAAACATGATTATCTCATATACACAAAGAAACAACATGAACAAGGGGACATTGCTGTAAGATTGTTGGCGTGGCTGATCAATAGACAGAGAGGGGGTAATGCAGTGGTAGCCATGAAGGATGTGAATGGGGAAATGCTTTCATCCCAAGACCCGATACTGAAGCGCTTTGCTGAGTTTTATGCAGCTTTACATATGCGAGAGGCTTGGGCCTGAGACAGACATTGAGACTATACTAGACGAGGCACAGTAACCCCAAGTGGATGAGGATATGAGAGCTCAATTGAATACTCCACTAGAGGAATCTCATAATAGATGGGCCATCAAATGCATGAATACCAGGAAAATGCCAGGTAATGACGGGTTGACAGTAGACTTTTACAAAGTATATGTGGATCTACTTTGTAAGCCGCTGCTAGCCATGTATAGGGAGGCCTTTGAGAGGGAGTACTGCCTGCATTGCTGAGGGAAGCACATATAGGCCCTCATCATGACATTGGTGGTAAACCCTGCTTACCACCACTGTGACGACCGCCTAGGTACCGTCACGGAGGTGAACATCCGTTCGCCATATTATGACACATACACACACACTAAACCAGACAGAATACTGCCACAAACACAAATCTGCCAGACCAAAGGTAAGTGGTAAAGTTTTGGTATGAACATCCATATTGTTATGCCAACAAAACTACGCCCACCACATTATGACCCACAAATCACCACAGGGGAATTCATTGGCGGTAAACCATTGGCAGTACACACCGGCGCGGTCAGAATGGCCACCCTAATACAAAACAACACAACATTGGACAAAATGAAAATCACACACCTGACACTCATACACACACTACAAAAGCACTATAAAACACACACCCACATCACATACAACCCTTTACGAACACGAGAAGACTGCAATAGCTAGCCACGCAAATCACAGAGACAACTACACACACACCACAAACATCCATTCATTTGTCACGCACCCCACATCCCACACCCCACCACATTACTCAACATCTTCTGCACAACACACACAACACAACACCCATATCCCCACTAAGGCACTCCCGTTTCACAGATGAGGAGTTGCGGGTCATGATGGAGGAAATAGTCTGGGTAGACCCACTGCTGTTTGGAGCACAGGTACAGCAAATATCCATTGCCAGGAAGATGGAGCTGTGGCGGAGAATCGTGGACAGGGTGAACGCCATGGGACAGAATCCAAGAACAAGGGATGACATCAGAAAGAGGTGGTACGACCTACGGGGTAAGGTACATTCTGTGGCACCAAAGCACCAGCTCGCCATCCAGAGAACTGGCGGTGGACCCTCACCTCCTACCCCACAGCTGACACCATGGGAGGAGCAAGTCTTGGCAATCCTGCATCCTGAGGGACTCACTGGAGTAGCCGGAGGACTGGACATTGGTGAGTTAATATTTGCTACTTATGCCATCTTATGCATGCCATCTCACCCCCTCACCCTGATTCCCATCACGGCACTCCATCCCACACAGTGCACTTACACTTGACTAACCCCAATGCCAAGCCCTGCATGCCATACCAATGCATGTACAGCCCCCCAGCCCTGCATGTACACTCAACACCAAAGCATGCACAGCATGGAGAACTAATAATCCCACAATACATCACCGTACACAAACAAAGGTGGCAGGGCAACAGCAACGATAATGGGGAAGCTACGGATGTACAATATGTCATAGACATGAAGCATAATATATCACTTACATCCCCGCAGGTGCCCCAGCCAATCCCACCGGCGAAGAGGTGCCACGACTATCCAGTCCCCCAGCAGAAGATGCCCCCAGTGATGACAGTAACTCTGGACTTTTGGATCTGGATGAACTACTTGGCCCATCAGGGACCACTAGTCAGTCTGCCACCCAGCCCGCTCCCAGTCCACCATAGAGCCTCCCCCCTCAGTATCCATCACCACAGCATGCATCCAATGTCCCCACACCTCTGTCCCCAGGACACGTCAATCAGCAGAGTGCCCACCTGTAAAGGGACCTCGGTCCACACCTCACAGCCAAGACAATCAGATTCCTGGGGTCAGTGGCAGTGGGCACACTGTTCAGGGGACACAGGCACAGGGGGATAGGGACACACAGAGGACAGCTGTGCACCAGGGTGAGGACAGGCCCAGGGAACCGACTCTCCAGGATGCAGTCACTAATGTCCTGGGGGCTTACCAACAATTCCGGGATAAGATGGGCCAAATTTTTAACAACATGCAGGAGAACACGCGGCTGCAGATCAGAGAAGATTTGCAGGTCCTTAACTTCACCATGGTCTCCATAGCAGGGGTGCTGGCTGATATGGTCAACATTATGAGTAAATGGACAGCACACCAGTGGGCCCCTTCCACTAGTCAGTCAACTGAACAGCACACCACATCTGCTGCAACTAGTGGACAGGAGGCCCTGCCACAGGACCCACAGGCCACCAGCACCCCTCCCCCTGCAGAAGGTAAACCACCCCACAAACGTTCCCTGCGACCCAGACAGAAGTCAGAGACACTAGCCAAGACCAAGACCACCGCCAGGAAATGAGACCCTCCTGAATGTCACCCTTGTGTCCCACCCTACCACCCTGCCCACTTTTAACTGCCTTTGCTTCCCTTCCCTTCCTTTGGCCCCTTGGACATTGGACCTGTGCAACAAACAGACTGGACCAATACCCTGGACTTACCTCTACTATCACCCCATTCCATTGCACTTTTCCATCTATAAATTTCACTACAATAAACACCATTGAACATAACTTGAGTGATAGTGTTTTATGTGATGAAAATGTACAAATATGTAAACAGTCACATCTTGTGCAAATGACATGAATATTGTGATTGCATACAAATAATGACCTGTAGCTGTCTGTAATTATCACATCAGTACACAGTTGTTACAACACCAACATCTGCAAAATGAGAAGCCATAGTTGACAGTTGAGATGCGAAGGAAGTGAATGCCCTCCTGCTATAGCCACACTGAAAACATAAATAATCAGAGGAATGGCAGTTCCACTGTCTCACCTGTGTGTCATTGGAAGTATTGACGTATAAGTGATGTTCTGTTGTCCACATCCTCATCCTCTGTATCCTCATCCTCACTGTCCTCAAGGTCCACTGCTGCCACAGGGGCATTTCCAATCTTCTCCTCCTGCGGATAAGGCGCATGTCGCCTGAGGGCATGGTTGTGCAACATGCAGCATGCTACTACTATCTAGCATACCTTCTCAGGGGAGTAGCACAGGGATCCACCTGTCAGATGGAGGCATCTGAACCTGGCCTTCAGGAGGCCGAAGGTATGTTCTATGATTCGCCTGGTTCGCCCATGTGCATTATTATACTGAATCTCAGCCCCTGTCCTGGCATTCCTCAAAGGGTTCAGGAGCTACAATAGATTTCGTAGTCAGAGTAACCTGCAAGTATTGAGGTACAAACATTAGCCTTACACAATGGTATGGGGGATGACTTGGGAAGGCATACACTGACATACAGTGGGTGGGGACTCTGGCTCACCTATAAGCCACACCCTGTGCCTCTGTAGCTGTGCCATCACATTTGGGATGCTGCTATTCCTCAGGACGAAGGAGTCATGCACCGACCCAGCATACTTGACAATGACGTGGGAGATGTACTGGTCCGCCAGGCACACCATTTGCACATTGAGTGAGTGGAAACTCTTCAGATTCCCGAACACCTGTTAATTGGCCCAGGGGTGTAGGGGGGGGAGGGGGAGGGGTGGCGACAAACACAATATGTGTTCCATCAATCGCCCCAATAATATTTGATATATCTCTCATTGCATAAAATCCTGCCTTCACAGTAGCCAAATCTTCCACCTGGGGGAAAGCGATGTAGCTGTACATCAATCAATCAGTCTGGGATTTGCAAGCACACTGCTCACCCATGAGGGTCTCAAGGTGCTGAGGAGGGGAGAGGGAGAAGGTGGTGGGCGAGGTGCTGCTACTGCTCGAAGAGCCAGGTCTTAAGAAGTTTCCTGAAGGTAAAGAGGTCTCTGGTCTGGCGCAGGTGGGTGGGAAGAGTGTTCCACATTTTGACAGTAAGGTGCAAGAATGATCTACTGCCGGTTGTAGTTCTGCAGACACGTGGGATGGTTGCGAGGGCGAGGGTGGCAGAACGGAGATGCCAGGTCGGGGTGTAGAAAGAGAGTCGCCTGTTGAGGTATTCTGGTGTTTGACCAAGGCAGACAAAACCCTTGCCAGCACGATTGAGGACATTGGCTGTGACAACCCTGCGGCCAAGCCCACTGTCACTTGGAAAGAACCAGTTGCCAGGAAATGGAGCATTGATAGAACTTTCACAAGAGGGGGGATCCCAGTGGGATGACGGATAGCTGATATCAGATTCACGCTCCAATTGTGTGCACAGCTCTGTGATTGTGGCCCTGTCCAGTCTATAGGTCAGTATTATGTGCCTGTCCTCCAGTGTAGCCAAGTCTGCCAGGGGTCTGTACATGGGGTCTTGTCTCCTCCTCCTATCCCTCCGCAGTGGTAGGTGTCTAAGGGACACAAGAGTAAGTATGGTGTCACAAATTGAACAGTAGAACCACCACCTCAGTGTACAGAACCACCACCTCAGTGTACATAGAGCATATATTTGATGGTACAATGTGAATGGCAATGTATGTGCAATTTACAGCAACAACGCAGTTCTCAATTTGCTGAATGTTGTCCACCACCATAAAATGACGACCACCTGTCTTGTATGTAGGGACGGGGGAAGTGAGGTAACTCCACTGGCGTTGGGTGCATGGCGGAAGGCAGTCTTGCACCGCCATGCTACTCCTCATTGGCTAAAATGGGGCTCTATGGAGTACAGTGGCCAATGGGGATCAACCACGGCAGTGACGGTGTACACCGCTGCTGGCGTGACTGCCATTTTCTGTCTAGAACCTCACTTGTTTCCTGACTTTCAACAGGACAACACCTACACTGTGTGTGCTGCTGTGACCTGTGTCTGGATCCTGCTATGGCCTGTGTGACCAGGGAAAGGGCCTCTGCCTTCACTTCGGTGGAGTTGGAGTGCCTGGTGGATGGGGTCCTACCCCTGTATGAACAGCTGTATGGTCCTCCAGACCAGCAGGTGAGTACACTATGGGCACGATGCATGTGACAAGGTTGCATGGAGATGTGTGTGCTAGCAGCGTGTCATGGGGGTCTAGTGGTAGTGTACATGGTGGGCGCCCGGTGATGTGTGCCCCAATGGGGATGGAAATGGTATTTGTGGGTCACATGTGTGACAGGCTGGATTGTATGTTTATTGGTGTCCTCCTGTCTGTATTACTTCTGCTGATAAGCACGCATCAGGAGAAGGGATTGTGCTGTGCCATCGCCAAGGACGTGCGGACCCTGGAGGTCTACAGGAGGCGGAGCATCCACTGAAGGAAAAGGTGGGAGGACCTGAGACGCTGCGCCCGTAAGACCTCAGAGGCCCAGCTGGGGATGGCCTCCCAATGAGTGCGGGGTGCCCATCGAAACCTGACCCCCTTATGGCCCGCATACTGGCAGTGGCCTACCCAGAACTGGATGGGGGCTTGAGGGCAGCACAGCAGCCCCAAAGGGGTGAGTACAATGGGCATGACAACAATGTTTGGTGGCTGGCATGGGATCCTGGTTTCAGTTAGTGGGTACCCCTAATGTCAGTTCAGACATTGCTGCGTGGTCCAGCTCAAGGTAAATGGGTGTACAGCAAAATCTTGTAGTCTAGCTAAATGGCATTCCAGGTCAGACACAGCTTAGTGGGTCCCAGGAGGGGTGCAGTTGGCAGTAGTTGGCTCTCATCTTGCTGTGGTACCTAGCCAATAGAATGCCGATACGATGCATAGTGCTCAATCCTGATCCCTCTGTGTGATGGTAATGTTTATGCCATCTGTGGTGTTGGTGCTGTAATTGACCAAGTACTCCCTTTCTCCCCCCCCATTATTTTCTGTCATCCTGTCCATGTGTGCATTGAGCAGGGGCACTGGCGACTGAGGGAGCTGCATCCCACAGGACCCAGGAGGCAGAGTCCACCAACACCAAGGGGACCAGTGGGACGGAGGGCGAAGGGAGCACACGGCGGAGGCAGGAGGTGAGAACACTGACTCTGATTCCTCCTCTGATGGTAGCTCCCTGGTGGTGGCGGACACCTCTGGGACCACCCCAACTACAGGTACATCCACCATCCCCTGTACCAGTACCACCCTCCCAGTAGCCCCCCAACCAGTTGGCCGTGCCCACTCACCCAGGAGGATGGGCATCTCGTTCACCCCAGGCACCTCTGGCGCCCCCCCAGTGAGCCCTGCTGCCCTCACTGATGAGGCTATTGACCTCCTGAGATCCATCTCTGTAGCGCACTCAACCAGGGGCTGGCATCCCAGATGCAGCAATGAAATGCATACCTGGAGGGCATCCACGGTGGGTTGGCGGCCCTACAGAGATCGTTTCAGGCTCTTGCCTCCCCTCTGCGGGCAGCCAGTGGCCCTGTTCCTGCCGTCCCCCCTCCAACTACCACTTCACAGTCCCAGTCTCCTCAAACCCAACCCATCCCATGCACACATACAGACAAGCATGCACACAAAACATCAGACAAGAGTAGCAGAGTCAAACACAGGCAGCACACTTCAGGCCACAAGACCTCACACAAACAACAGACAGTTGCACATCCAACAACATCCACTGCCTCCATGGTCTCCCCTCCTCCTCCTCCTCCTCCTTCACAGTCACATCTGCACTCACACCTGCATGCACTGTATCAACAGCCACCACCACCACCATCACCACATCAAGCAGCACACACACCTCACTTACGGACACCTCCACAACATCCATCCTCACATCCCCTTTGTCCTATCCCACCCTGTCTGCCCCATCCTAGAAACATAAATGCACGCACTCAGACCCCCAACAGCCATCCACCTCCCACACGCACACTGCCCATGCACATGCACCCAAGTCCAGCAGATGTACACCTCCAACAACCACTCCCTCAACTTCCACTCCCATCCCTCCTCCCACTTCCCGCCCCAACATCCCTAAGAAGCTTTTTCCTGCCCATCTTGACCTCTTTCCTCCCACGCCACCCTCCCGTCCTGCCTGTAAGAGCAGGGTCCCAACCACCCAGCACAGCACCTCAGCCAGACAGTCTGCCACTGCTCCCATCAAATCTTCAGCTACTGGCACAAAAGGGCCCAGGAGTGTGACAACTGCCAGTCCTACTGTGAGCACACCTCCGCCTCAGAAAGGGAGGACTAGGGTGGTGAAAAGCAAGGGACATGAGACAGGGACAGTGGAGGCACCTCCTAGTCGTGGGGGCAAGAAAGGGAAGGATCCAACTCCACCACCCAAGAAAGGGAAGGATCCCACTCCACCACCCAAGAAAGGGAAGGATCCTACTCCACCAGCAAACAGAGGCAGGAGGCCCCCTCCACCAGCAGTGGGCAAGGAGCTCTCACCTCCAGTAGAGGCAGCCATGGTCACACCTCCACCAGCAGTGGGCAAGGAGCCCTCACCTCCAGCAGAGGCAGCCACAGTCACACCTCCACCAGCAGTGGGCAAGGTGCCTCACCTCCAGCAGAGGCAGCTAAGGTCACACCTCCACCAGCAGTGGGCAAGAAGCCCTCACCTCCAGGAGAGGCAGAGCAACCCCCACCTCCAGCAGAGGTACAGCAGCCCCCAACTCCAGCAGAGGGCATGTAGGCCACCCTCCAGGGACTTTTGGGCAAGGAGTCCCCTCCAGAACCAGTGGGCATGTTCCCCACTTCAGAGACTGTGGCCTTACACTCCCCACCAGGGACATTGGGGCAAGAATCCCTCTCCAGAACCAGTGGGCATGTTCCCTTCTTCAGAGACTGTGGCCTTGCACTTCCCACCAGGGACAGTTTGGCATGGAGACCCCCCAGAATCAGTGGGCATGTTCTCCACTTCAGAGACGGTGCCCTTACACTTCCCACCAGGAACAACTGGGCAAGGAGCCCCCTCCAGAACCAGTGGGCATGTTACCCACTTCAGCTGAGGTACCCACACCTCCACCCACCTTCCCCCTGAGGTGTCTGCCCATTTCCAACATGATGCCCCTAAACAGCGGAGTCCGGATACTGTCATTAATCAAGTTGGAGCATGGACTGTGCCCTGTGTCCATGTGGGTCTTTTATACTTTGGACTGGCCATTGGCCATTTCTAGACATTGACTCCTGTTTTTGTTATCACATAGACAATATGGTGGCTGTTGGCAACACTTAATAACACCATAGAAGAAGTCGAGATCTGTTCTGGGTTCACCCTGAATGCTAATAAATCAGGGTTATCCCGATATCACAGGACGCGGGAGGGGTATGAGACACACACACAATTAAAGTAAAAGCCACGCTGGATAAATAGTTAGGGATGAATCTGAGCTCCGATATGATGGAAGCCTATGAGGTGAACGTGGGTGGGTTGCTGCTTACCTTTAAATGGAGTGTACACAGATGGCTACGATTTCCAATGTCCTTAATGGTGCGTATAGCCATAAGTAAAATGATAGTACTACCAAGAATTTTATACATATTGCAGCACATGCAGATGAGTATCCCTGAGGCATGTTTTCACAAGTTAGACAAACTTCTCAGATTGCTTTAATGGGGGAGCGGTTGGGCACGAATCAGTTTGGCTGTTCTAAGGTTCCTATTGTTGTATAGCCATTTTAGCTATAGTTTTACACACGTTATTTTAGCAAACTGGGCCTGCCGCTGTGCACTTTAACCTAGACATATTTTATTTAGCTTTGTTTTTATTATTTTAACAATAGCCACATTTGCAGTCTTGTTTTATTTTCTCTATCAAGCTGTTCTTTGCCTAGGCCAGCACTGCGTTCTTAAACAAGACATTACTTTCACTCTGTGCTTTTCTCAAGGCTTCAGTAAGATAGGTTACCAGCAAAAGTGGTACCCTTTGTCTCTAATGTTCACAGAAACATACACTATTTTACTTGGGGATCCTTTCTTGGAACATTAGCTGTTTTCTTATAAAAACACTACATTAGAAGGAGATTCCTGCCAGATGACCGTGACTGTATGCTGATTGCTGAGTGCGTTGCTGCAGCTGCCTATGTAGATGACAGGCCTCTTGCTCAGGTATAGAAATGAGAAAACGGGGTGTAATATGAGGAGATATGGCGCTCACGGTACCAGTATACTAGAGTAAATGCCGGGGAACCCCACAGGGGAAACACCCAACCCTCAGAGGTCAGAAACCTCAAACTTCAAACAGAATGCACAATGGGGTGACCCCCTAAAAAATACAAAGAACAAAAGGTTGTATAATTCACACACAAATGGTTGCACAAATCAGTCCATGATGTAACCAGTATCTCCTAAAATTGATTGGTGCAGTAAAATTGATCAGTCCAAAGTTTATTGCGAATATGTTTTCATATTGAGTAATCAGCAATCCACAGAACTTTGCATTCCCGGTTTCAATCCAATTTCCGGTTTCAAGCCAACACGTGTTTCGTGTTTGGGAGTAATTAACATCCCAACACGACTTCTTTAGGGCTAGAAATGACAAACAATACACATGAGTAATGACCAATATGCTCAATTGTCAAATTAACACCAATCATGTGTCAAAAAGACCAAAGGAAGGTAGAAATTATAGGATACACCCAAAAAGTTGGTGAGATGAGATTAAATCGGATGAGGCAATCATCACGAAGAATCCACATACCAATGTCCACAATCTTTATACAAATAAAGGATACTTATGTGCAACAGATACGTGACCAATCATTAAGCCCTTAGTTGAATCAACAAACATGCAACCCATAGTGCTGAAACACCACCAAAAAAAAGGGAAACAATACACGTTCTAAATCACAATACCTTACAAATCCAATATCATTCAAAACACTGAATAGTAGTGTCAGTGTAATCCAAGACCAATATATTGCAATGTGGGATTTCTCCAGATGGAAATTCAAAAACACTGTGAAAAAAAGTAAATATCACTGGAAAGTATGGTTACCACATGTTAACCCCCAAGCAACAGCAACTCATAATAATATATGTCCTCACAATATTAGGGGTAACCTAGTACAAACAAGTCCCACAACCAAATACATGTAAAAGCATTCATGCCTTCCATAGTAATTAACACTCCTAGCTATGTCACCAACAAAAATATACATTGGAAGTATGGTAAGTTGAAAACACACATGGTTCCAGGCCTACATCCCCTATTTCAGTCAGTAATCACACTCACCGATTATTGTCATGTATTAGCACCGTTACACGATCATCGGCGCCTCCGTATTCAGACGCTTAGCGAGTGCGCTAGCGCCGCGTATGTGAGCTCGGAAGTTAAATATACTTCCGGGTTACTCTCTATCGGTCTTGGGACAAGGGAATAAAAATAGAAAACGGACACGCGATCCGTTCGGCAACACCATATCCGTATAACTAATGAAACCATCCATTACAAAATATATCGAACAACTGCTCGTACATGAAAATTATGCTAATCCTGAACGAAAGTGAAGTATACATTTAAGATGGACCCAAATGTACCAAATTGTCAAACTATTCCTGGCTTTAAATACGCTATGAAAACTCACACTAAATCAAAGCTGTTAATTTCCGCACCGTACAATAGAAAGAGCAACAAAATAGAGAAAGGTTAAAACGAGACCCCCAATATTATTTTAGTTAATGACGTTTGAGAATCTTGGCACAAAACTCGTACAAACAGATAGATCTTTTTATGTTCAGAGAGGACTATATCCAGGCACAACATTTCAAGCACATGTATCAAATTTATACAATTAGTAAAATCGATGAATACATGGTGATATACATGAAATCTGAAATTAGTCCCCCAGAAAAAATTCCAATTCCCTATCGGTATTCAAACCAGTTTCTACAGCTCTCAGTCTCATGATCCATAGTACTTCCTGTCTGCGTAAACGTTATTCCCTATTGCCACCCCTCGGGTCACAGGGGATATGTTCAAGTCCAAAAAATTCAAAACTTTTGTGAGTTGGTTGTGCAACACAGGAAACCATATGTGCCACCAAGGGGTATCTGATATCATCATTCTTAAGTGCCTGCATATGTTCTCCTATTCTAATTTTAAGTGGTCGTATAGTGCTACTCACATAGATTTTAGAGCACTTACAGCGTATTATATAAACAACATAATTAGAATTGCAATCCATGGTAGAACGAATTGAGTATGATTTACCCTCATAAGAGCATTCCTTAAGTTTATGACAAGCCCAGCGACAGACTCCACATGAACCACATTTGGAGAAGCCGACCCCTCTTTGGGGTAACCAAGTTTTATTAGGGGAGATAGTGGTAAAGCTAGGACTTAAAAAAGTTCTAAGGGTTTTACCTCTACGAAATGATGTCACTACTGGTCCTGATACGATATCCTTAAGTGATGCATCCTGCAAAAGTAGATTCCAATGTTTGGTAATACATTTTTTTTAAATCAGGGACGCATCATTATGATCAGTAATAAGCCTTACTGCATTAGATGCCAATACAGTCTCCTTACGTTCTTTAGGTTTTAATGTTACATTTCTATCTAAATATTTTGCTTTATGTCATGCTTTCTTTAGAATTTTGTTTGAGTAGCCACGGGTTGCAAATCTCATCTCCATGTCATTCATTTGGGCAAAAAATTCATCGTCTATACTGCAATTACGTCGTGCTCTCAAGAACTCACCAAAAGGGATTGATGCCACTTGATGTCTGGGATGAGCACTTTTGGCATGTAAGATGGAATTACAAGCAGTTGTTTTTCGAAAAAGTCGACTGTGAATTTTGTGATCAATAATAAAAAGTTCAACATCTAAAAATTCAATCTTCACATCACTACATTGATATGTGAATCTAACATTCATATGATTGGAGTTTAGAAAATTACAGAATTCAACAAGTTTTTCTTTACCACCTGTCCAAATCATTAGACAATCGTCTATGTAGCGACCCCAGAAAAGAATAAATGTTTGCCAGGCAACAGCACCAGGACCCCAAATCCATGTATGTTCAAACCACCCCATAAATAAGTTCGCATAGGATGGAGAGAACTTGGAGCCCATGGCTACACCTTGTTTTTGTCGAAACCACAAATTATTAAACAAAAAGAAGTTATTCTTAGTAATCAGGTTGATCATATCTAATACCATCTTAGTATGGTCCCATAGATCTGCTGATCTTTTATTAAGAAAATATTTCAAAGCTACTAAGCCTAAATCATGATGAATGCACGTATACAGTGATACAACGTCTAAAGTTACCAAAAGCATGTTACTATCCCACTCCACATCACTTAAAATACTCAGAATATGTGTGGTGTCTCGAATATAAGAGGGAAGATTATGTACCAGTGGTTGCAAAAAACAGTCAACATATTTTGAAAGACTTTCTGTGGGACCTTTTATACCCGAAACAATGGGTCTTCCTGGTGGGAAAGGTAACCCCTTATGTATTTTGGGTAAAGTATATATACATGGATATCGTGGATGGTGCACATTCAGATATGAGTATTCATCTTTGTTCAATAACCCCTGCTGTTGCCTTACCATTAAATTCTTGTTAATCATAATTGTAAGGTATGGGATGGGATTGTATGCAATCTTCTCGTAGCAGGACACATCATTAAGTTGTGACATAATTTCATTATCGTAATCAACCTTATTCATAATAACCACATTTCCGCCTTTGTCTGCTGGTCTGATAATGATGTCTTTATTATGTCTCAATTCTTGTAAAGCAGCCAGTTCTTCTGTATCTAAATTCCTAGATGATTGTCGTAATTTATTCTTAGCTAGATAGTTGTCGTAATCTTGACATACCACATCAAAAAAAAAATCCATAGAATTGGAGACTAAAGACCTTGGAGTACACCTAGATTTCATTTTGAGACCACTTGACACACTTCTATTCGGGACAACATCTAGATCTTGTAATATTCTCGATGTAATATCAGGATCTTCATCTCGTTCGGCTAAAGATAATAGGACTGCTGTATCATGAACATCCTCAATGGATAAAGTGCTAGAGGAAGAATCAATAGCCTCAGAATGCATCACCCTACCTGAAATATTTTGAAAATACTGTTTAAGTTTAAGTTTACTTACAAACTTAAATAGATCAATTTTGGATCTACATGGATCCCCAAAGTTACTGGGACAGTAACTAAGACCTTTAGACAGAAGACTTTTTATCCCTGTAGTCAACACTAAACTTGATAAATTGACTATGTTAATTACTGATTCATCTTCAAAGTTTACACTTTCCTGTCTCGGGATCTCGTTTTGACCCCTTCCACCTCCTTTGTGATATTGTCCCGTACCTCTCCTACCTCTCCTAGTTTTTTTGTATATGCCACCTCTCTGTTTGGAGCATTTCTGCCCCGCCTCATCCTCATGAGTTCTACTAAAAAATTATTACCACTTGGAGTTGCTTGGGCCGAAGTACTGGCTACATCCTCCATCTCACTATCACTCGTTAACGAAGTACTTATAGAGGTTGAGTCAGAAAATGTTGACACACCTGAACCACTGGGGAGCCCCCCGTGTGAAACAGGTGATCATATTTGTTTGCAAAAGTAAAAATTCTACCTGTCAAGTAGTCTCTCTCGTCCCGCTTTAATTTACGTGCTTTTCTCTGTATTATTTCTTCTTGATGTTTAAGTAATATTTCTTCAAAAATTTTATAGTTTTTCTCGGTGGCTTCTCTGAGGTTTAAACATTCAATTTCCTTTTCTAGAATACCAATTTCGGCTTGTAATTGACTAACCTTTCTCTCAGAGTTAATGATAAAAATGTCCATAAGTTTCATAGAACTAGCTGTGAGTTCCTTTTCCCATAGTGCCAGTAAATCTTCATCCAAATCATCATAAGTAGGAAATATCTGAGACCGCAGGCCTCGGGTGATACGATTGAGTTTTTTATATTGTTTTAACGTTGTCCCATCCCACCATTTAGACAATTCATTCTTCTTGATCCTCTCTTTAGTTTTATGAATTTATTCCTGAGGCCTTCCTTTTGTAAATTACCACCAGACTTATTATGAAAGGTACCTCCCTTTGCTAAGTTGTTGAATAATTCTTCTGCTATTTTGCTTCTATCCATAATCAGGTAATAAATTGTACTATTGAATCGCACCTAAGCAGCCTCCTCTTGATGCACAGAAATGAGAAAACGGGGTGTAATATGAGGAGATATGGCGCTCACGGTACCAGTATAATAGAGTAAATGCCGGGGAACCCCACAGGGGAAACACCCAACCCTCAGAGGTCAGAAACCTCAAACTTCAAACAGAATGCACAATGGGGTGACCCCCTAAAAAATACAAAGAACAAAAGGTTGTATAATTCACACACAAATGGTTGCACAAATCAGTCCATGATGTAACCAGTATCTCCTAAAATTGATTGGTGCAGTAAAATTGATCAGTCCAAAGTTTATTGCGAATATGTTTTCATATTGAGTAATCAGCAATCCACAGAACTTTGCATTCCCGGTTTCAAGCCAATTTCCGGTTTCAAGCCAACACGTGTTTCGTCTTTGGGAGTAATTAACATCCCAACACGACTTCTTCAGGGCAAGAAATCACAAACAATACACATGAGTAATGACCAATATGCTCAATCGTCAAATTAACACCAATCATGTGTCAAAAAGCCCAAAGGAAGGTAGAAATTATAGGATACACCCAAAAAGTTGGTGAGATGAGATTAAATCGGATGAGGCAATCATCACGAAGAATCCACATACCAATGTCCACAATCTTTATACAAATAAAGGATACTTATGTGCAACAGATACGTGACCAATCATTAAGCCCTTAGTTGAATCAACAAACATGCAACCCATAGTGCTGAAACACCACCAAAAAAAAGGGAAACAATACACGTTCTAAATCACAATACCTTACAAATCCAATATCATTCAAAACACTGAATAGTAGTGTCAGTGTAATCCAAGACCAATATATTGCAATGTGGGATTTCTCCAGATGGAAATTCAAAAACACTGTCAAAAAAAGTAAATATCACTGGAAAGTATGGTTACCACATGTTAACCCCCAAGCAACAGCAACTCATAATAATATATGTCCTCACAATATTAGGGGTAACCTAGTACAAACAAGTCCCACAACCAAATACATGTAAAAGCATTCATGCCTTCCATAGTAATTAACACTCCTAGCTATGTCACCAACAAAAATATACATTGGAGTATGGTAAGTTGAAAACACACATGGTTCCAGGCCTACATCCCCTATTTCAGTCAGTAATCACACTCACCGATTATTGTCATGTATTAGCACCGATACACGATCATCGGCGCCTCCGTATTTGGACGCTTAGCGAGTGCGCTAGCGCCGCGTATGTGAGCTCGGAAGTTAAATATACTTCCGGGTTACTCTCTATCGGTCTTGGGACAAGGGAATAAAAATAGAAAACGGACACGCGATCCGTTCGGAAACACCATATCCGTATAACTAATGAAACCATCCATTACAATATATATTGAACAACTGCTCGTACATGAAAATTATGCTAATCCTGAACGAAAGTGAAGTATACATTTAAGATGGACCCAAATGTACCAAATTGTCAAACTATTCCTGGCTTTAAATACGCTATGAAAACTCACACTAAATCAAAGCTGTTAGTTACCGCACCGTGCAATAGAAAGAGCAACAAAATAGAGAAAGGTTATAACGAGACCCCCAATATTATTTTAGTTAATGACGTTTGAGAATCTTGGTACAAAACTCGTACAAACAGATAGATCTTTTTATGTTCAGAGAGGACTATATCCAGGCACAACATTTCAAGCACATGTATCAAATTTATACAATTAGTAAAATCGATGAATACATGGTGATATACATGAAATCTGAAATTAGTCCCCCAGAAAAAATTCCAATTCCCTATCGGTATTCAAACCAGTTTCTACAGCTCTCAGTCTCATGATCCATAGTACTTCCTGTCTGCGTAAACGTAATTCCCTATTGCTACCCCTCGGGTCACGGGGGATATGTTCAAGTCCAAAAAATTCAAAACTTTTGTGAGTTGGTTGTGCAACACAGGAAACCATATGTGCCACCAAGGGGTATCTGATATCATCATTCCTAAGTGCCCGCATATGTTCTCCTATTCTAATATTAAGTGGTCGTATAGTGCTACCCACATAGATTTTAGAGCACTTACAGCGTATTATATAAACAACATAATTAGAATTGCAATCCATGGTAGAACGAATTGAGTATGATTTACCCTCATAAGAGCATTCCTTAAGCTTATGACAAGCCCAGCGACAGACTCCACATGAACCACATTTGGAGAAGCCGACCCCTCTTTGGGATAACCAAGTTTTATTAGGGGAGATAGTGGTAAAGCTAGGACTTAAAAAAGTTCTAAGGGTTTTACCTCTACGAAATGATGTCACTACTGGTCCTGATACAATATCCTTAAGTGATGCATCCTGCAAAAGTAGATTCCAATGTTTGGTAATAATTTTTTTTTAAATCAGGGACGCATCATTATGATCAGTAATAAGCCTTACTGCATTAGATGCCAATACAGTCTCCTTACGTTCTTTAGGTTTTAATGTTACATTTCTATCTAAATATTTTGCTTTATGTCGTGCTTTCTTTAGAATTTTGTTTGAGTAGCCACGGGTTGCAAATCTCATCTCCATGTCATTCATTTGGGCACAAAATTCATCGTCTATACTGCAATTACTTCGTGCTCTCAAGAACTCACCAAAAGGGATTGATGCCACTTGATGTCTGGGATGAGCACTTTGGCATGTAAGATGGAATTACAAGCAGTTGTTTTTCGAAAAAGTCGACTGTGAATTTTGTGATCAATAATAAAAAGTTCAACATCTAAAAATTCAATCTTCACATCACTACATTGATATGTGAATCTAACATTCATATGATTGGAGTTTAGAAAATTACAGAATTCAACAAGTTTTTCTTTACCACCAGTCCAAATCATTAGACAATCGTCTATATAGCGACCCCAGAAAAGAATAAATGTTTGCCAGGCAACAGCACCAGGACACCAAATCCATGTATGTTCAAACCACCCCATAAATAAGTTCGCATAGGATGGAGAGAACTTGGAGCCCATGGCTACACCTTGTTTTTGTCGAAACCACAAATTATTAAACAAAAATAAGTTATTCTTAGTAATCAGGTTGATCATATCTAATACCATCTTAGTATGGTCCCATAGATCTGCTGATCTTTTATTAAGAAAATATTTCAAAGCTACTAAGCCTAAATCATGATTAATGCACGTATACAGTGATACAACGTCTAAAGTTACCAAAAGCATGTTACTATCCCACTCCACATCACTTAAAATACTCAGAATATGTGTGGTGTCTCGAATATAAGAGGGAAGATTATGTACCAGTGGTTGCAAAAAACAGTCAACATATTCTGAAAGCCTTTCTGTGGGACCTTTTATACCCGAAACAATGGGTCTTCCTGGTGGGAAAGGTAACCCCTTATGTATTTTGGGTAAAGTATATATACATGGATATCGTGGATGGTGCACCTTCAGATATGAGTATTCATCTTTGTTTAATAACCCCTGCTGTTGCCATACCATTAAATTCTTGTTAATCATAAGTGTAAGGTATGGGATGGGATTGTATGCAATCTTCTCGTAGCAGGACACATCATTAAGTTGTGACATAATTTCATTATCGTAATCAACCTTATTCATAATAACCACATTTCTGCCTTTGTCTGCTGGTCTGAAAATGATGTCTTTATTATGTCTCAATTCTTGTAAAGCAGCCAGTTCTTCTGTATCTAAATTCCTATATGATTGTCGTAATTTATTCTTAGCTAGATAGTTGTCGTAATCTTGACATACCACATCAAAAAAAAAATCCAGAGAATTGGAGACTAAAGACCTTGGAGTCCACCTAGATTTCATTTTGAGACCACTTGACACACTTCTATTCGGGACAACATCTAGATCTTGTAATATTCTCGATGTAATATCAGGATCTTCATCTCGTTCGGCTAAAGATAATAGGACTGCTGTATCATGAACATCCTCAATGGATAAAGTGCTAGAGGAAGAATCAATAGCCTCAGAATGCATCACCCTACCTGAAATATTTTGAAAATACTGTTTAAGTTTAAGTTTACGTACAAACTTAAATAGATCAATTTTGGATCTACATGGATCCCCAAAGTTACTGGGACAGTAACTAAGACCTTTAGACAGAAGACTTTTTATCCCTGTAGTCAACACTAAACTTGATAAATTGACTATGTTAATTACTGATTCATCTTCAAAGTTTACACTTTCCTGTCTCGGGATCTCGTTTTGACCCCTTCCACCTCTTTTGTGATATTGTCCCATACCTCTCCTACCTCTCCTAGTTTTTTTGTATATGCCACCTCTCTGTTTGGAGCATTTCTGCCCCGCCTCATCCTCATGAGTTCTACTAAAAAATTATTACCACTTGGAGTTGCTTGGGCCGAAGTACTGGCTACATCCTCCACTTCACTATCACTCGTTAACGAAGTACTTATAGAGGTTGAGTCAGAAACTTTTGACACACCTGAACCACTGGGGAGCCCCCGTGTGAAACAGGGTGATCATATTTGTTTGCAAAAGTAAAAATTCTACCTGTCAAGTAGTCTCTCTCGTCCCGCTTTAATTTACGTGCTTTTCTCTGCATTATTTCTTCTTGATGTTTAAGTAATATTTCTTCCAAAATTTTATAGTTTTTCTCGGTGGCTTCTCTGAGGTTTAAACATTCAATTTCCTTTTCTAGAATACCAATTTCGGTTTGTAATTGACTAACCTTTCTCTCAGAGTTAATGATCAAAATGTCCATAAGTTTCATAGAACTAGCTGTGAGTTCCTTTTCCCATAGTGCCAGTAAATCTTCATCCAAATCATCATAAGTAGGAAATATCTGAGACCGCAGGCCTCGGGGGATACGATTGAGTTTTTTATATTGTTTTAACGTTGTCCCATCCCACCATTTAGACAATTAATTCTTCTTGATCCTCTCTAGTTTTATTAATTTATTCCTGAGGCCTTCCTTTTGTAAATTACCACCAGACTTATTATGAAAGGTACCTCCCTTTGCTAAGTTGTCGAATAATTCTTCTGCTATTTTGCTTCTATCCATAATCAGGTAATAAATTGTACTATTGAATCGCACCTAAGCAGCCTCCTCTTGATGCACAGAAATGAGAAAACGGGGTGTAATATGAGTTCTGTGGATTGCTGATTACTCAATATGAAAACATATTCGCAATAAACTTTGGACTGACTGGACTTTTCTCATTTCTGTGCATCAAGAGGAGGCTGCTTAGGTGTGATTCAATAGTACAATATATTACCTGATTATGGATAGAAGCAAAATAGCAGAAGAATTATTCGACAACTTAGCAAAGGGAGGTAACTTTCATAATAAGTCTGGTGCTAATTTACAAAAGGAAGGCCTCAGGAATAAATTCATAAAACTAGAGAGGATCAAGAAGAATGAATTGTCTAAATGGTGGGATGGGACAACGTTAAAACAATATAAAAAACTCAATCGTATCCCCCGAGGACTGCGGTCTCAGATATTTCCTACTTATGATGATTTGGATGAAGACTTACTGGCACTATGGGAAAAGGAACTCACAGCTAGTTCTATGAAACTTATGGACATTTTGATCATTAACTCCGAGAGAAAGGTTAGTCAATTACAAACCGAAATTGGTATTCTAGAAAAGGAAATTGAATGTTTAAACCTCAGAGAAGCCACCGAGAAAAACTATAAAATTTTGGAAGAAATATTACTTAAACATCAAGAAGAAATAATGCAGAGAAAAGCACGTAAATTAAAGCGGGACGAGAGAGACTACTTGACAGGTAGAATGTTTACTTTTGCAAACAAATATGATCACCTGTTTCACACGGGGGGCTCCCCAGTGGTTCAGGTGTGTAAAAATTTTCTGACTCAACCTCTATAAGTACTTCGTTATCAAGTGATAGTGAAGTGGAGGATGTAGCCAGTACTTCGGCCCAAGCAACTCCAAGTGGTAATAATTTTTTAGTAGAACTCATGAGGATGAGGCGGGGCAGAAATGCTCCAAACAGAGAGGTGGCATATACAAAAAAACTAGGAGAGGTAGGAGAGGTACGGAACAATATCACAAAGGAGGTGGAAGGGGTCAAAACGAGATCCCGAGACAGGAAAGTGTAAACTTTGAAGATGAATCAGTAATTAACATAGTCAATTTATCAAGTTTAGTGTTGACTACAGGGATAAAAAGTCTTCTGTCTAAAGGTCTTAGTTACTGTCCCAGTAACTTTGGGGATCCATGTAGATCCAAAATTGATCTATTTAAGTTTGTACGTAAATTTAAACTTAAACAGTATTTTCAAAATATTTCATGTAGGGTGATGCATTCTGAGGCTATTGATTCTTCCTCTAGCACTTTATCCATTGAAGATGTTCATGATACAGCAGTCCTATTATCTTTAGCCGAACGAGATGAAGATCCTGATATTACATCGAGAATATTACAAGATCTAGATGTTGTCCCGAATAGAAGTGTGTCAAGTGGTCTCAAAATGAAATCTAGGTGGACTCCAAGGTCTTTAGTCTCCAATTCTCTGGAATTTTTTTTTGATGTGGTATGTCAAGATTACGACAACTATCTAGCTAAGAATAAATTACGACAATCATCTAGGAATTTAGATACAGAAGAACTGGCTGCTTTACAAGAATTGAGACATAATAAAAACATCATTATCAGACCAGCAGACAAAGGCAGAAAAGGGGTTATTATGAATAAGGTTGAATACGATAATGAAATTATGTCACAACTTAATGATGTGTCCTGCTACGAGAAGATTGCATACAATCCCATCCCATACCTTACACTTATGATTAACAAGAATTTAATGGTATGGCAACAGCAGGGGTTATTAAACAAAGATGAATACTCATATCTGAAGGTGCACCATCCACGATATCCATGTATATATACTTTACCCAAAATACATAAGGGGTTACCTTTCCCACCAGGAAGACCCATTGTTTCGGGTATAAAAGGTCCCACAGAAAGGCTTTCAGAATATGTTGACTGTTTTTTGCAACCACTGGTACATAATCTTCCCTCTTATATTCGAGACACCACACATATTCTGAGTATTTTAAGTGATGTGGAGTGGGATAGTAACATGCTTTTGGTAACTTTAGACGTTGTATCACTGTATACGTGCATTAATCATGATTTAGGCTTAGTAGCTTTGAAATATTTTCTTAATAAAAAATCAGCAGATCTATGGGACCATACTAAGATGGTATTAGATATGATCAACCTGATTACTAAGAATAACTTATTTTTGTTTAATAATTTGTGGTTTCGACAAAAACAAGGTGTAGCCATGGGCTCCAAGTTCTCTCCATCCTATGCAAACTTATTTATGGGGTGGTTTGAACATACATGGATTTGGGGTCCTGGTGCTGTTGCCTGGCAAACATTTATTCTTTTCTGGGGTCGCTACATAGACGATTGTCTAATGATTTGGACTGGTGGTAAAGAAAAACTTGTTGAATTCTGTAATTTTCTAAACTCCAATCATATGAATGTTAGATTCACATATCAATGTAGTGATGTGAAGATTGAATTTTTAGATGTTGAACTTTTTATTATTGATCACAAAATTCACAGTCGACTTTTTCGAAAAACAACTGCTTGTAATTCCATCTTACATGCCAAAAGTACTCATCCCAGACATCAAGTGGCATCAATCCCTTTTGGTGAGTTCTTGAGAGCACGACGTAATTGCAGTATAGACGATGAATTTTTTGCCCAAATGAATGACATGGAGATGAGATTTGCAACCCGTGGCTACTCAAACAAAATTCTAAAGAAAGCACGACATAAAGCAAAATATTTAGATAGAAATGTAACATTAAAACCTAAAGAACGTAAGGAGACTGGATTGGCATCTAATGCAGTAAGGCTTATTACTGATCATAATGATGCGTCCCTGATTTAAATTTTTTTTATTACCAAACATTGGAATCTACTTTTGCAGGATGCATCACTTAAGGATATCGTATCAGGACCAGTAGTGACATCATTTCGTAGAGGTAAAACCCTTAGAACTTTTTTAAGTCCTAGCTTTACCACTATCTCCCCTAATAAAACTTGGTTATCCCAAAGAGGGGTCGGCTTCTCCAAATGTGGTTCATGTGGAGTCTGTCGCTGGGCTTGTCATAAGCTTAAGGAATGCTCTTATGAGGGTAAATCATACTCAATTCGTTCTACCATGGATTGCAATTCTAATTATGTTGTTTATATAATACGCTGTAAGTGCTCTAAAATCTATGTGGGTAGCACTATACGACCACTTAAAATTAGAATAGGAGAACATATGCGGGCACTTAAGAATGATGATATCAGATACCCCTTGGTGGCACATATGGTTTCCTGTGTTGCACAACCAACTCACAAAAGTTTTGAATTTTTTGGACTTGAACATATCCCCCATGACCCGAGGGGTGGCAATAGGGAATTACGTTTACGCAGACAGGAAGTACTATGGATCATGAGACTGAGAGCTGTAGAAACTGGTTTGAATACCGATAGGGAATTGGAATTTTTTCTGGGGGACTAATTTCAGATTTTATGTATATCACCATGTATTCATCGATTTTACTAATTGTATAAATTTGATACATGTGCTTGAAATGTTGTGCCTGGATATAGTCCTCTCTGAACATAAAAAGATCTATCTGTTTGTACGAGTTTTGTACCAAGATTCTCAAACGTCATTAACTAAAATAATATTGGGGGTCTCGTTATAACCTTTCTCTATTTTGTTGCTCTTTCTATTGTACGGTGCGGTAACTAACAGCTTTGATTTAGTGTGAGTTTTCATAGCGTATTTAAAGCCAAGAATAGTTTGACAATTTGGTACATTTGGGTCCATCTTAAATGTATACTTCACTTTCGTTCAGGATTAGCATAATTTTCATGTACGAGCAGTTGTTCGATATATTTTGTAATGGATGGTTTCATTAGTTATACGGATATGGTGTTTCCGAACGGATCGCGTGTCTGTTTTCTATTTTTATTCCCTTGTCCCAAGACCGATAGAGAGTAACCCGGAAGTATATTTAACTTCCGAGCTCACATACGCGGCGCTAGCGCACTCGCTAAGCGTCCGACTACGGAGGCGCCGATGATCGTGTAACGGTGCTAATACATGACAATAATCGGTGAGTGTGATTACTGACTGAAATAGGGGATGTAGGCCTGGAACCATTTGTGTTTTCAACTTACCATACTCCAATGTATATTTTTGTTGGTGACATAGCTAGGAGTGTTAATTACTATGGAAGGCATGAAAGCTTTTACATGTATTTGGTTGTGGGACTTGTTTGTACTAGGTTACCCCTAATATTGTGAGGACATATATTATTATGAGTTGCTGTTGCTTGGGGGTTAACATGTGGTAACCATACTTTCCAGTGATATTTACTTTTTTTCACAGTGTTTTTGAATTTCCATCTGGAGAAATCCCACATTGCAATATATTGGTGTTGGATTACACTGACACTACTATTCAGTGTTTTGAATGATATTGGATTTGTAAGGTATTGTGATTTAGAACGTGTATTGTTTCCCTTTTTTTTGGTGGTGTTTCAGCACTATGGGTTGCATGTTTGTTGATTCAACTAAGGGCTTAATGATTGGTCACGTATCTGTTGCACATAAGTATCCTTTATTTGTATAAAGATTGTGGACATTGGTATGTGGATTCTTCGTGATGATTGCCTCATCCGATTTAATCTCATCTCACCAACTTTTTGGGTGTATCCTATAATTTCTACCTTCCTTTGGGCTTTTTGACACATGATTGGTGTTAATTTGACGATTGAGCATATTGGTCATTACTCATGTGTATTGTTTGTGATTTCTAGCCCTGAAGAAGTCGTGTTGGGATGTTAATTACTCCCAAAGGCGAAACACGTGTTGGCTTGAAACCGGAAATTGGCTTGAAACCGGGAATGCAAAGTTCTGTGGATTGCTGATTACTCAATATGAAAACATATTCGCAATAAACTTTGGACTGATCAATTTTACTGCACCAATCAATTTTAGGAGATACTGGTTACATCATGGACTGATTTGTGCAACCATTTGTGTGTGAATTATACAACCTTTTGTTCTTTGTATTTTTTAGGGGGTCACCCCATTGTGCTTCCTCTTGCTCAGGTATGAGGGATGATGTCTTCCCAGGGGAACCTGAAGGGCAGAATTAGAGCTTAACATGATGTGCTCTAACGTAGCCTAGGTAGGACTATTCTTAACGTAGTGACAATATGGTAGCGTTATTTTGATGTTTTACTCTCCTTGTCACAATTTTAATCCTATCATGCTTCATCATCCTATTTGTTGCAATACACACTTGATTGTCCATGCATACATGAGACTAATGTAACTGAGAGAAACGGATGAGATCTGAGTGGCCACGATATTCTGGGGAGTCAATTGTGTCATGCGCTCGGTTGCCCAATCATCCCTGCTCTAAGGTAGAGATGAGGCACTGCTTGTTAGCCAGAACAAAACCCAGATTAGGCCGACAGGTGTCACCTGTAGTGGGTTCAGACACAGTCCCCCACAGTGCAAGTGAGTCTTTTGCCCAAATCCAGGAGTCTCATTAGGATAATGAGAGCCTACACGAAATGGCTCTGCCAATATTTGGTCAGGCACTAATTTTCGGGTCCTCCTGAGTACCTCTGTCTCACTACATGCAAAGACACCCCAGTACTACATACGGAGACGTCCGTGGTATTGACGATTTTCTTCCTCAGCTAAGTAGGGAGTACCTATCTAACACTGTAGGTTATTCAAGCTTGAACTCTAAAAGGATAATCCCCATTTGGTGTGCTTATCTCCGAACAAAATTACCATTCATCATGGCAAACCCTCAACAGGTAGCAATTGCAGTCAATATGCGTCCACCGCTTACGGCACATTTATTGGCACATGGCCTAACGGCCCAGGGGTTCCAGTTACATTTGTTGTTGAGGCTCATCCAGCCTATAGAACAGAAATTTTCTATTCTTGGGTCACATTTCCAACAGCTGATGGGAACACAAATTCATTTAATCACTATACAACTGCAAACATACCTGCACAATACAGAGCATATGCATATCTAGAAATATCTGTATCTTACCAAGAACATAACAATTGGCTTGATGGCGCCCTACCCCATACAATTCTACATGTTAGGTTAGGTCCTCTAAGCAATGATGGTCCTACCTGGCCTTTATTGGCCCCATATACACCTCATCCTGCTGCAGCAACATTGACAGTAGCTGAAGTCCGTTGCTTATATACTGAGTTTATGGCAATACACAGATGATCAGTACAGTTTGTAATGCAAACATTAAATACAAACCCAGCATGTGCTGCCCAGGTGCAACCACATGCAGTAACACCAGATATTTATCCTGCGACTGTACATTCGATCATGGGTAAAGTACTTGCCAAACGAGAAGAGATTCCGTTTTGGTTAGCTCAAAAATAAATACACTGGAAGCAGTATTTCCCCATACGGGACCTCAGGATAAGCATAGATTATTAACTATGTGCTTGCCATTTGGGATGGTTCCCACAGTAGAGAACTGTAATACATGGTTCATGGTATTTGCCATGCTCTATATTACCGCTCACAATACACCAACACTTGCCAATTTACCGGAAGTGTTGAAACAAATTCAAGATGAATATGGGGCTGCCCCGGCCCTGGACTTGAGGATGCAACTTACAGGCAATTTTGCCACTGTATCTTCCATTATACTGCATAACCTTAAAGAGGAAGCAGTTGCACTAGCAGTGCGCATGTGGCTCCGGAACGTTTCTCCACAGGATCAAGAATGTGAGCTGCCATAAATTACCGCAGAGACCTACTCTAGTATTGGGCGAGATAGTCTGGGGGCCAGACCCACAAAACCACAGATTCAAGGTAAATCTTAGAAAGATTCTACCAAGCAAGCTCCAGAGGGTTCTAAGAAATGCTGGGATAAAAAAACAACAAGCACCTCAAAAAGGAAGGGGAGAGTCTCCACATACAGAGACACTAGAGAATAGATATAGTCCCTCATTACAACCCTGGCGGTCAGTGTTAAAGCAGTGGTAACACTGCCAATAGGCCGGCGGTAAACAAAATGAGATCACTACCATGGCGGAAACCACCAACATAGACAGCCACTTTAACAATCCGACCGCCATGGCGGTAGCAACAAACACCGCAGCGGTCACCGCCAACAGACAGGCGGAAGACAATATACCGCCCACACTATTATGAGAGGCCAATCTGCTAGCTTTTCCGGGGCAGTACCAAAGCCATCAAAAGCACAGCAGAAACAGTACATCGAAGGGGAACCACTCCCCTATCGACACTCCACGAAGAACCAGGACGTCATGAAGCCCGAATTGCAGGTCCTCCCCATGTTGGTGTATCTTCTCATACACCACGAAGTAGAAAGGGGGCGGCGATGATGGTGAGTACTGCACCTAGCACTCAGGGGAGGGGAGGAGGGAAAAGAGAGTGACACACGCATGCAGCACACAATACCCCTACCCCCACCCTCACCCACAACAACATACATACAAACACATCCATCAACAATACTGATACACCCCGTCACCCCCTGGAAGAACGCAAGGACAAAAGGAAATGAGTCTAACCAGTGTTATATTGGAACAATCAAGTATAGCAGTATAATTTAAATAAACAGTATATACAATATTTACATTATATACACAAGGCCGTACACTGTCCCTTGTAAATGTCCAGTGGTCCAAAAAAGCATTGTCGAAGCCCACACATGACACCTGCCTCAAAATGGAGAAAACACTGCAGGGGCATCAGGTAAAAAAAAACACAGGCACCTCAGGGGGAAGAGGAGGGGGGGGACACCTCAGCCGGAAAATGGTATGATGCCGCTGCCCCTCAAGGGGCCTCCATGCCCACTGCTTGGTCCTGGGGAGTGAAAAGCCACAGTCTCTCAAGTGGGTGGTTTGCCCACTGCTTGCTCCTGGGGAGTGCAAAGCCACAGTCTCTCAAGTGGGTGGTTTGCACACTGCTTGCTCCTGGGGAGTGCAAAGCCACAGTCTCTCAAGTCGGTGACATGGTTCTGGAGGGAGCATTGTGCTGAGAGTGCTTGATCCTGCCAAGGATAGGAGGAGTGGATGCATTTATCCACTGGTTCTGGAGGGGGCATTGTGCCCAGTGATGCTGCACCTGGGGTGGCAGTTACCCTCCTGTCACCTGGGTGTCTGAGCCACGAGATGTACACGGAACAGGTAGCATGATACTCCATGGAGGCAGAGCCACACTCCATCCTGCGGCGACTTAGGCTGCCAACTACTGCTTATGCCAGTGCTGGTGGTGGTGCCTCAAGTGGCCTGTCCAGGGTCAAGGACGCCACCTGCAGCCTCGGACGGCTGCCCACTGGTGATCCTGCTGACGTCCAATATAGTGGTACCGGCTGGGCACGTGGCGGTGCAGATAGTGGTGCAGGTGGTGGTGCAGGTGGCGGTGGCTGCGGCGGAGATGCTGCAGGTGCTGGCCGTGGTGCAGGTGTCTGTTGTGGTGGATGGAGACACCATACCGTCTCCGGCAGCCTCGGATGGCTGATCCTTGGGCTGCAGACTGACGTTGTGGCAGCAGCAGTGCAGGTGGCGGTCCAGGAGGCATCGTGCCCTGATGTGACTTACCCTTTGTCTTCTGTCCCTTCCCCACCTTGGTAGTCGCTCCGGGGACCTTGGCACTATCCTCTCTGTGTTTAGCTGCAGCCTTGCTGGGTGGGTGGTGCGACTTTCCCCTGCTGGAAGCCGGCCCCTTTTTGACCTTGGCAGGTGGCAGAATTGGGTGGTCCTTCACATCGGTAGGTGGCATACTGGCAGCTCTGACAGGTGCCCCCTTCGATCCACCCAGAATTGCACAGATCACAGCTGACCGTGATGTGGTGGCTGAGGTGCTGGGCTGGGATCTAGGCATCCTGGCCCTAGGGGACGGGCAGGGGGAAGGTGTAGGGAAGAGGTAAAAGTTAGCTATGAAAGGTTTTTTAGACACACTGGGACGGGAAGATGGAGGGGGTATGGGAGTGGAGGAAGAGGTAGTGGTTGTAGGAGGTGTACGTCTGCTGAGTTTGGGTGAAGGTCCATGGGCTGGAGGCTGTTTTGAGGTGGATGGCTGTTGAGTGGGTGTGTGCCTGCGTTTGTGTACTTTGGGAGGAGGGCTCAGAGACACACTGGGAGAGGACACAGGACGTGTGAATGGTAGTGGGGTGGTGATTGCACATGAGCGGTGTGTTGTGATGGGCGTGCTGGTGATGGAGGCAGTGGCTGATGATGTAGTGCATGCAGGTCTGAGTGGAGATGAGACTGGGAGGGAGATGGAGGACGGGGAGGAGGGGGACACAGTGAAGGAAGTGGATGTTGGTATGTGTGCATGGGTCTGGTGCTTGTGTGAGTGCCTGTGCGATGTGTGGTGCTTATGTTTTCAAGAGCCACTTTTGTCTGTTGATGTGTGTGCATGCTGGTCTGAAGGTGTGCTTGGGATAGGCTGAGGTAGAGGGTATTGGGTCTGGGTAGTGGAAGTTGGAGGGGGGAGGTTGGACACAGGGACAATGGTTGCCATTAGTGCTGAGGCCAGAGCCTGAAATGCTCTCTGTTGGGCCGCCACGCCAGAATGAATACCCTCCAGGTATGCATTTGTTTGCTGCAGATGCCTCTCGACACCCTGGATGGCATTCAGAATGATTGACTGCCCAACAGTGAGGGGTCTCAGGAGGTCAATAGGCTCCTCACTGATGGCAGCAGGGCTAACGGGGCAGGGCCTGAGGTGCCTGGGACGAAGGAGATGCCCACCCTCCTGGGTGAGTGGGCACGGGAAACACGCTGAGGGGCTGCTGGGAGGGCGGTGCTGGTGGGGGGTGGCACTGTACCTCTAGTTGGTGTGGGCACAGAGGTGTCCACCACCACCAAGGAGCTTCCATCAAAGCAGAAGTTGCTGTTGCTGGTATCCCCTCCTGTCCCCATTGTGGAGCTCACCTCACCCTCCATCGCTGGTGCCTCTGCTTCTCCGCCAGATGATGCTAATGCACACAAGGACAGGGTGACAAAACAAGAAGGGGGGGGAAGACAGAGGACCCACATGGTCAGTGCCGGAAACACCACTACTGTTGGCCGACACAACACACATTGAGCTGCTTTATGCACTAGGTCTTGCCCAACCACTCACTTTGGTAGTCACCATACCATGGGGTACAATGCCTAACGCCAGCACATGCACACCTGACACCCACAGGACCCTGCACACTAGTAGCTGCCCAATTGTACCATTGGGGTAAGGGTGCTTCTGAGCCTGCAAACAAGGGACGTACCCTGGCATGACAACCCTGGCCTAGGGGCACCCACAGCCCACCTCCCCCACCCAGATACTTCCTAAACCGCGCAGAGTCAGCTTTATGACACTGTACTCACCCTCTTGTGGCTGCTGTGATGCCCTCAAGCGCCCATCCAACTCCGGATAGGCCACCGCCAGGATGCAGAACACCAGGGGGTCATGGTGCGATGGGCATCCCTTACACGTTGGGAGGCCAGCCCCAGCTGGGCCTCTGCCATCTTCTTGCTCCAGCGGTGCATGTCCTCCCATCTCTTGCGGCAGTGGGTGCTCCGTCTGTGATAGACCCCCGGGGTCTGCACTTCCTTGGCGATGGCACGCCAAATACCTTTCTTCTGGTGGGCGCTGACCTAGAGGGAAGGTACAGGAGGAAAGGAAATTACTCACCCATCCGGACTGTCATACTCATTGCCCACCAGTTTCCACCCATGCCCTGGCACACATACACTGACGACCATCCTCACATGCAGTACTCAGCCCACCCCCCAACTTGTGCCTTACATCCACACCACTCCAAAAAGGCATTGCCCATGCATCATGCTCACATTGTACTCACCTGTTTGTCTGGAGGACCGTAGAGTAGCGTGTACTGGGGAGGAACCCATCCACCAATTTGTTCAACTCCTCCGCATTGAAGGCAGGGGCCCTTTCTCCAGACACCTTAGCCATTGTCGCTTCTAGACTCAGGTCACAGCAGCACTTGCAGTGTAGGTCCTCTCCTGTTGATGGTCTGGTATCAAGTGAGTGGACAGATAGAAAATAGCAGAAACGTCTGCGGCGGTGCGTACCGTCACCACCGGTGTACATTGCCATTGGCTCCTGGAACCCATAGGGCCCAATGCTAACTATTGTGGAGTTGCTGCGATGCTGGTCAATGCCAGTGCAGTTACCTAATTTCCCCTTGTCGCTCCTCACAAGTTAGCCAGCCGCCATTTCAGGGGTGCACATGGAATGACACCTAACTGCGTCACAGCACATATTGGCACTTATACGGACTCATGATTTCACACACACATATATTCTCTGACATGACTTCTGACACAGTTGTGCTACCTATGTGGTAAATGAACCTCTACTCACCGTTCTCCTCCATAGGCTACAACCGCTGGGGCAGATGATGAGATAGCGGCATCCTCCGGTGTACCGACCCCTGGTGGACCATATACAGACTTGATCGTGCCACAATCCAAGAACTCTGTGCCCAATTGGAGCCAGACCTGATGACATCTATCCGCCAACACACAGGTATCCCCCCTCTAGTGCAGGTCCTATCAGTGCTCCATTTCCTGGCAAGTGGTTCCTTCCAAACTACAGTGGCCATGGCATCTGGGATGTCGCTGCCAATGTTTTCTAACGTGTTGAGCACAGTGTTGTCTGCCCTGCCGAAACACATGCGCAGCTACATCGTGTTCCCCCAGGTGGATGATTTGGCCACAGTGAAAGCTGACTTCTATGCCCTGGGACATATCCCTAACATCATTGGTGCCATTGATAGCACACATGTGGCATTTGTCCCCCTCCGCAGAAATGAACAAGTGTACAGAAATAGAAAAAGCTACCATTCGATGAATGTGCAAATGGTGTGTTTGGCGGACCATTATATCTCCATTGAATGCCAAGGATCCTGGCTCTGTGCATGACGCCTATATCTTGAGGAATAGCAGTATCCCTTATGTGATGGGCCAACTCCAGAGGCACCAGGTGTGGCTAATAGGTGAGACCAAGGTCCCAACACAGTACAAGTAGGTGTCTGGGTATGGGGTAGTCCCTAAGGGTTAGTGTGTGTCTAACAGGTATGCGCAGAATTTGCAGGTGACTCTGGTTACCCAAACCTCTCATGGCTACTGACCCCAGTGAGAAATGCCAGGACAGGGGCAGAGGAACGCTACAATGAGGCACATGGGCGATCTAGGCGTATTATTGAGAGGATGTTCGGCCTCCTGAAAGTCAGATTCCGGTGCCTCCATCTAACAGGTGGCTCCCTATACTACTCACTGAAGAAGGCGTGCCAGATCATCGTGGCATGCTGTATGTTGCACAACCTGGCATTGAGACTCCAGGTGCCCTTTCTGCTGGAGGATGAGCCTGGTGATGATCTTGTGGCAGCGGTGGAGCATGTAGACAGTGAGGAAGAGGAGGCAGAGGAAGATGATATTGACAACATAACAAACATCATCATGCAGTTCTTCCAGTGACACACAGGTAAGAGATTGTAACTCCTCTTCATATTTCAGTATACTTTAGGACATTGTACATGGCATCCTCTTAACCTCTGTCTATGGATACTGACTGTTCCCTTTGGATTTCATTTTTTCAGATCTGTGTACCCCATTCTGCCTTCTGTTATGTGTACTGCTGCCCAACAACTGTTATACGTTGGTATGTGTAAATGAACATTTACATTACAATTTGCTGCTAATGTTGTGATAATACATATGTGAAAGATCAGACTGACTCCAGATTGGTTTTTGATTAAAAGGTGTTTATTTAGGTGCTAATGGGTAAAGGGGTGTGTGCAAGGGGCTGGGGTGATGGTGGAGGAAGGTCCATGGTAGAGTTCAGTCTCTTGTATCACAGGTGCATTGTCCAAGGGGGCATAGGAAGGAGAGCAATGGCAGTTCAAGGTGGACAGGGTGACATAGTAGGACAGAAGGGTGACAATCAGGAGAGTCCGATTTCCTGGCAGGGGTCTTGGCAATGTTCTCTGTCTTCTGCCTGGACTGCAGTGACGGTTTGCGGGGTGGTTCTCCTTCTGGAGGGTGTGGGGAGCTGGTGGCCTGTTGGTCCTGTGGCGGGACCTCCTGTCCACTAGCTCCGGCAGAGGTGGAGGGCTGTTCCTCGGTTTGGCTAGTGTCAGGGGCCCTTTGTTGAGCCACTACCTCCCTCATGGTCTTGCCCATATCAGCCAGCACCCCTGCTATGGTGACCAGGATGGTGTATATTTTGGTGAGGTCATCCCTGATCCCCATGTAGTGTCCCTCCTGCAGCCGCTGGGTCTCCTGCAACTTGGACAGTACCGTGCCCATGGTCTCCTGGGGATGATGGTATGTTCCCATGATGTAGGAGAGTGCCTTGTGGAGAGTGGTTTCTCTGGGCCTGTCCTCCTCTGTCACCCAGCAGTCCTCCCAGCTTGCCTGTTGTCCTGTGCCTCTGTCTCCTGAACCGTGTGCCCACTGCCACTGACCCCAGGTCCCTGATCATCCTGGGTTAGTGGGGTTGCCTGGGGTCCCTGTAGTGGTGGACACACTGCTGATTGACGTGTTCTGGGGACAGTGGCATGGGCCTGCTGGCTGGGTGCTGTGCTGGTGTTTCCTGAGGGAGGAGGTTCTGTGGTGGTTTGGGACTGGGGCAGGGGAACCGACTGTCCAGAGGTCCCAGATGGGCCAGATTGGTCATCCTGATCCAGGCGTGCAGAGCTGCTGTCATCGCTGTGGGCCTCTTCTTTGGGGGGAGTGGATATAGCTGTCACCTCCTGTCCGGTGATGTTGGGTAGGGGCCCTGTTGGGATGCAAATGCATTGTATTGTATCTGTGTGTGCCATCTTGTGCAATGGGTGTGTTTCCCTGTATAAATGTGCTTGCACTGTCGCCTTGGCCTTGTGTGATTGCTGATTAGGTGGGCTGGGTGAGTCTGTCTAGTGTGCATGCTGTGGTGGTGGGTGTCCATGCATTGTTGTTGCATACAGGGCCTGGTATTGGGATGGGTGGGTTGTGCTAGTGGGGTATATGTGAGAGTGATGGGGTGAGGGTAGGAGAAGGAGTTTGTGATGGCATGCAGGTTGGGTGTGGAGGAATAAGTAGTAAAGATTTGACTTACCAGAGTCCAGTCTTCCTGCTACTCCTGCAAGGCCCTCCGGATGCATGATCGCCAAGACTTGCTCCTCCCATGTTGTTAGTTGTGGGTGAGGAGGTGGGGGTCCACTGTCAGTCCTCTGTACAGCAATCTTGTGTCTTGATACCACGCAACGTACCTTCCACTGTAGGTCGTTCCACCTCTTCCTGATGTCATCCCTGGTTCTTGGATGCTGTCCCACAGCGTTGACCCTGTTGACGATTCTCCCCCATAGCTCCATCTTCCTTGCAATGGATGTCTGCTGCACCTGTGACCCGAATAGCTGTGGCTCTACCCGGATGATTTCCTCCACCATGACCCTTAGCTCCTCCTCAGAAAACCTGGGGTGTCTTTGAGGTGCCATGATGTTGTGTGGGTGATGTGTGAGGTGATGTGTGGGGTGCTGTGTTGTGATGTATTATGTGATGTGCGTGGATGGTGTATGTGTGATGGTGTTCTGTGTCTCTGGGTGAAGGTGTGGTCTTTGCTTTTCTCTCTCTGCTTGTTCTAATTTGTTCGTTAAAAGGGTTGTGGGTAATGTGGGTGTGTGTTTTATAGTGGTGAGAGTGTGGTGTGTGTATGTGTGTCGGGTGTGTGTATTTTGAATTATCTAATGTGGTTGTGTTTTGTAAGTGTGTGTGTATTTTGAGCACAACCGTGTGTACCGCCAATGGATTATCGCGGTTGTAAGACCACCGCAGTGATTTGTGGGTTGTGATACTGTGGGCGTATACCTGTTGGCGTGACGGTGTGGGTTTTGCTATCGCCAGTTTATCACTGACCTTTGGTCTGGCGGACTTGTGTGGGTGTCTGTATAGTGCCGGATTTCTCAGTGTGGGTCATAATACCCGTAGCGTAATACCGCCGCGGTCACGGTATGTTGGCGGCCATCGGCACGGCGGTAAGCGGAATTTCCCACCAGGGTTGTAATGAGGGCCATAATCTCAGAAATAGAGATAATATAAAAACTCCTGACGGATGTCAATATACTGATACATGCCAATCTCGTTCCTTTCAGACCTCACCGGAAAAACGCAGTGAAAGAGGTGGGCGGTCAGAGCGAAGAACTGAGTACGTGAAACCGAGACAGGAGTCACACAATGCTGTACAGAAGTTTCTGTTAAAAAAAGAAGAGAAAGTTCCCCAACAAAAGCCCCAATTTAAAAAGAAGAAAGTGGCAGCAGTTGTGATTTGTCATGCCACTCAAGAAGAGGGCTCTATTGAATAACAAGAAGTGGGCACTAGCGCTGCTAGACAGTGCGGCAGTGGTCACAATAGTTTGCTGGAATCTTCAAGAGCATCTGGAGGTGAAAGCAACTAATGACTTCATACTAGTTGAAACTGCGGACATACATGTCTCCACGCATGATAGGGTGTACAAAGTAACGTAACATTTAGAAGGAGACATTGAACGCACAATAGATGCAATCTTTTGGGACCGCATCATTAACATTTATGATATTCTACTGGCCGAAAGGGATTAGCCACCAGAATTTGTCCATACTTGCCCATATGGGGAAAATGTTATCAAACCTTTTTTTTTGCCTCTTGTTCCCGATGAGCTCGCAGAATCCACATCGTTTAGTCATTGGCGCAGGCACCCGCGTTATATCACAACCGTGTAGTGGCGTAGTTTGGACTCTTGCTCTGGGGAAGTGTAAGGAAATGCCTCCTTGGCATGGTTGCCCCCTGACTTTTTGCCTTTGCTGATGCTATGTTTACAATTGAAAGTGTGCTGAGGCCTGCTAACCAGGCCCCAGCACCAGTGTTCTTTCCCTAACCTGAGCTTTTGTATCCACAATTGGCAGACCCTGGCATCCAGATAAGTCCCTTGTAACTGGTACTTCTAGTACCAAGGGCCCTGATGCCAAGGAAGGTCTCTAAGGGCTGCAGCATGTCTTATGCCACCCTGGAGACCTCTCACTCAGCACAGACACACTGCTTGCCAGCTTGTGTGTGCTAGTGAGGACAAAACGAGTAAGTCGACATGGCACTCCCCTCAGGGTGCCATGCCAGCCTCTCACTGCCTATGCAGTATAGGTAAGACACCCCTCTAGCAGGCCTTACAGCCCTAAGGCAGGGTGCACTATACCATAGGTGAGGGTACCAGTGCATGAGCATGGTACCCCTACAGTGTCTAAATAAAACCTTAGACATTGTAAGTGCAGGGTAGCCATAAGAGTATATGGTCTGGGAGTCTGTCAAACACGAACTCCACAGCACCATAATGGCTACACTGAAAACTGGGAAGTTTGGTATCAAACTTCTCAGCACAATAAATGCACACTGATGCCAGTGTGCATTTTATTGTAAAATACACCACAGAGGGCACCTTAGAGGTGCCCCCTGAAACTTAACCGACTATCTGTGTAGGCTGACTAGTTTTAGCAGCCTGCCACAAACCGAGACATGTTGCTGGCCCCATGGGGAGAGTGCCTTTGTCACTCTGAGGCCAGTAACAAAGCCTGCACTGGGTGGAGATGCTAACACCTCTCCCAGGCAGGAATTGTCACACCTGGCGGTGAGCCTCAAAGGCTCACCTCCTTTGTGCCAACCCAGCAGGACACTCCAGCTAGTGGAGTTGCCCGCCCCCTCCGGCCAGGCCCCACTTTTGGCGGCAAGGCCGGAGAAAATAATGAGAATAACAAGGAGGAGTCACTGGCCAGTCAGGACAGCCCCTAAGGTGTCCTGAGCTGAGGTGACTCTAACTTTTAGAAATCCTCCATCTTGCAGATGGAGGATTCCCCCAATAGGGTTAGGATTGTGACCCCCTCCCCTTGGGAGGAGGCACAAAGAGGGTGTACCCACCCTCAGGGCTAGTAGCCATTGGCTACTAACCCCCCAGACCTAAACACGCCCTTAAATTTAGTATTTAAGGGCTACCCTGAACCCTAGAAGATTAGATTCCTGCAACTACAAGAAGAAGGACTGCCTAGCTGAAAACCCCTGCAGAGGAAGACCAGAAGACGACAACTGCCTTGGCTCCAGAAACTCACCGGCCTGTCTCCTGCCTTCCAAAGATCCTGCTCCAGCGACGCCTTCCAAAGGGACCAGCGACCTCGACATCCTCTGAGGACTGCCCCTGCTTCGAAAAGACAAGAAACTCCCGAGGACAGCGGACCTGCTCCAAGAAAAGCTGCAACTTTGTTTCCAGCGGCTTTAAAGAACCCTGCAAGCTCCCCGCAAAAGGCGTGAGACTTGCAACACTGCACCCGGCGACCCCGACTCGGCTGGTGGCGATCCAACACCTCAGGAGGGACCCCAGGACTACTCTAAGACTGTGAGTACAAAAACCTGTCCCCCCTGAGCCCCCACAGCGCCGCCTGCAGAGGGAATCCCGAGGCTTCCCCTGACCGCGACTCTTTGAACCTAAAGTCCCGACACCTGGGAGAGACCCTGCACCCGCAGCCCCCAGGACCTGAAGGACCGGACTTTCACTGGAGGAGTGACCCCCAGGAGTCCCTCTCCCTTGCCCAAGTGGAGGTTTCCCCGAGGAACCCCCCCCTTGCCTGCCTGCAGCGCTGAAGAGATCCCTAGATCTCCCATTGACTTCCATTACAAACCCGACGCTTGTTTCGACACTGCACCCGGCCGCCCCCGCGCTGCTGAGGGTGAAATTTCTGTGTGGACTTGTGTCCCCCCCGGTGCCCTACAAAACCCCCCTGGTCTGCCCTCCGAAGACGCGGGTACTTACCTGCCAGCAGACCGGAACCGGGGCACCCCCTTCTCTCCATTCTAGCCTATGCGTTTTGGGCACCACTTTGAACTCTGCACCTGACCGGCCCTGAGCTGCTGGTGTGGTGACTTTGGGGTTGCTCTGAACCCCCAACGGTGGGCTACCTTGGACCAAGAACTAAGCCCTGTAAGTGTCTTACTTACCTGGTTAACCTAACAAATACTTACCTCCCCTAGGAACTGTGAAAATTGCACTAAGTGTCCACTTTTAAAACAGCTATTTGTGAATAACTTGAAAAGTATACATGCAATTTTGATGATTTAAAGTTCCTAAAGTACTTACCTGCAATACCTTTCGAATGAGATATTACATGTAGAATTTGAACCTGTGGTTCTTAAAATAAACTAAGGAAAGATATTTTTTTCTATATAAAAACCTATTGGCTGGATTTGTCTCTGAGTGTGTGTACCTCATTTATTGTCTGTGTGTATGTACAACAAATGCTTAACACTACTCCTTGGATAAGCCTACTGCTCGACCACACTACCACAAAATAGAGCATTGGTATTATCTATTTTTACCACTATTTTACCTCTAAGGGGAACCCTTGGACTCTGTGCATGCTATTCCTTACTTTGAAATAGCACATACAGAGCCAACTTCCTACATTGGTGGATCAGCGGTGGGGTACAAGACTTTGCATTTGCTGGACTACTCAGCCAATACCTGATCACACGACAAATTCCAAAATTGTCATTAGAAATTGATTTTTGCAATTTGAAAAGTTTTCTAAATTCTTAAAAGACCTGCTAGGGCCTTGTGTTAGATCCTGTTTAGCATTTCTTTTAGAGTGTAAAAGTTTGTAAAAGTTTGAATTAGATTCTAGAACCAGTTTTAGATTCTTAAAAAGTATTCCAACTTTTAGAAGCAAAATGTCTAGCACAGATGTGACTGTGGTGGAACTCGACACCACACCTTACCTCCATCTACAGATGAGAGAGCTAAGGTCACTCTGTAAACTAAAGAAAATAGCAATGGGCCCCAAACCTACCAAAGTACAGCTCCAGGAGCTTTTGGCAGAGTTTGAAAAGGCCAACCCCTCTGAGGATGGCAACTCAGAGGATGAAGATAGTGACTTGGAGGGAAATTCCCCCCCTCCAGTCCTACTTAGGGAGAGCAGGGCTTCTCAAGCCCTGACTCCACAAATAATAGTCAGAGATGCTGGTTCCCTCACAGGAGGGACCAACAACTCTGAAATCACTGAGGATAACTCCAGTGAAGAGGACATCCAGTTAGCCAGGATGGCCAAAAGATTGGCTTTGGAAAGACAGATCCTAGCCATAGAGAGGGAAAGACAAGAGATGGGCCTAGGACCCATCAATGGTGGCAGCAACATAAATAGGGTCAGAGATTCTCCTGACATGTTGAAAATCCCCAAAGGGATTGTAACTAAATATGAAGATGGTGATGACATCACCAAATGGTTCACAGCTTTTGAGAGGGCTTGTGTAACCAGAAAAGTGAACAGATCTCACTGGGGTGCTCTCCTTTGGGAAATGTTCACAGGAAAGTGTAGGGATAGACTCCTCACACTCTCTGGACAAGATGCAGAATCTTATGACCTCATGAAGGGTACCCTGATTGAGGGCTTTGGATTCTCCACTGAGGAGTATAGGATTAGATTCAGGGGGGCTCAAAAATCCTCGAGCCAGACCTGGGTTGACTTTGTAGACTACTCAGTGAAAACACTAGATGGTTGGATTCAAGGCAGTGGTGTAAGTAATTATGATGGGCTGTACAATTTATTTGTGAAAGAACACCTGTTAAGTAATTGTTTCAATGATAAACTGCATCAGCATCTGGTAGACCTAGGACCAATTTCTCCCCAAGAATTGGGAAAGAAGGCGGACCATTGGGTCAAGACAAGGGTGTCCAAGACTTCAACAGGGGGTGACCAAAAGAAAGGGGTCACAAAGACTCCCCAGCAGAAGGGTGATGAGACAACCAAAACTAAAAATAGTAAAGAGTCTTCTACAGGCCCCCAAAAACCTGCACAGGAGGGTGGGCCCAGAGCCTCTTCACAAAACAATGGGTACAAGGGTAAAAACTTTGATCCCAAAAAGGCCTGGTGTCATAGCTGTAAACAGCATGGACACCAAACTGGAGACAAGGCCTGTCCCAAGAAAGGTTCCACTCCAAACTCCCATCCAGGTAACACTGGTATGGCTAGTCTCCAAGTGGGATCAACAGTGTGCCCAGAGCAAATCAGGGTCCACACTGAAGCTACTCTAGTTTCTGAGGGTGGGGTGGATTTAGCCACACTAGCTGTCTGGCCGCCTAACATGCAAAAATACAGACAGCAACTCTTAATTAATGGGACTAGAATAGAGGGCCTGAGGGATACAGGTGCCAGTGTCACCATGGTGACAGAGAAACTGGTTTCCCCTGGCCAATACCTGACTGGAAAAACTTACACAGTCACCAACGCTGACAATCAGAGAAAAGTACATCCCATGGCAATGGTTACTTTAGAATGGGGAGGGGTCAATGGCCTGAAACAGGTGGTGGTCTCCTCAAATATCCCAGTGGACTGTCTGCTTGGAAATGACCTGGAGTCCTCAGCATGGGCTGAGGTAGAGCTAAAAACCCATGCAGCAATGCTGGGTATCCCTGAACTGGTGTGTGTGAAAACAAGAGCACAGTGCAAGGCACGGGGTGAAAAAGTAGAGCTGGAGTCTGGAAAAATGGCCCAGCCTACCAAGAGAACAGGAAAGTCAGTTGGGAAACCCACTGCAACACAGCAAAAGAAAGGGAACCTCTCTTCTCAGGAAGAAGTTCTGCCCTCTGAGGGAACTGAGCCTTTGGAGCTTGAACCTTATCAGGTTGAGCTCTTAGGCCCAGGGGGACCCTCAAGGGAAGAGCTGTGTAAGGGACAAGAAACCTGTCCCTCTCTTGAAGGCCTTAGGCAGCAAGCTGCTGAAGAGTCCAAAGGCAAGAAAAATGGAACACATAGGGTCTATTGGGAAGATGGGCTCCTGTACACTGAGGCCAGAGACCCCAAACCTGGTGCCACTAGGAGAGTGGTAGTGCCTCAGCTGTTCAGAGAGTTCATCCTAACATTGGCCCATGACATTCCCCTTGCTGGACATTTGGGACAAACCAAGACGTGGGAGAGGTTAGTCAACCACTTCTACTGGCCCAATATGTCCAACATGGTTAAGGAGCTTTGCCTCTCCTGCCCCACCTGTCAAGCCAGTGGTAAGACAGGTGGACATCCAAAGGCCCCCCTCATTCCACTTCCAGTGGTGGGGGTTCCCTTTGAAAGAGTGGGTGTGGACATAGTTGGTCCACTAGAACCTCCCACAGCCTCAGGAAATATGTATATCCTGGTAGTAGTGGATCATGCTACCAGGTATCCTGAAGCTATTCCCCTTAGGTCGACTACTGCCCCTGCAGTAGCCAAGGCCCTCATTGGTATCTTTACCAGAGTGGGTTTCCCTAAGGAGGTGGTGTCTGACAGAGGTACCAACTTCATGTCAGCATACCTAAAGCACATGTGGAATGAGTGTGGAGTGACTTATAAATTCACTACCCCATACCATCCACAAACTAATGGCTTGGTTGAGAGATTCAACAAGACATTAAAAGGCATGATCATGGGGCTCCCAGAAAAACTCAAAAGGAGATGGGATGTCCTCTTGCCATGTCTGCTTTTCGCTTACAGAGAGGTGCCACAGAAGGGAGTAGGATTCTCACCCTTTGAACTTCTGTTTGGTCATCCTGTAAGGGGACCACTTGCCCTTGTTAAAGAAGGCTGGGAGAGACCTCTCCATGAGCCTAAACAGGACATAGTGGACTATGTACTTGGCCTTCGCTCTAGAATGGCAGAGTACATGGAAAAGGCAACCAAAAACCTTGAGGCCAGCCAACAGCTCCAGAAGTTTTGGTATGACCAAAAGGCTGCACTGGTTGAGTTCCAACCAGGGCAGAAAGTCTGGGTTCTGGAGCCTGTGGCTCCCAGGGCACTCCAGGACAAATGGAGTGGCCCTTACCCAGTACTAGAAAGGAAGAGTCAGGTCACCTACCTGGTGGACCTGGGCACAAGCAGGAGCCCCAAGAGGGTGATCCATGTGAACCGCCTTAAGCTCTTCCATGACAGGGCTGATGTGAATCTGTTGATGGTAACAGATGAGGATCAGGAGGCAGAGAGTGAACCTCTCCCTGATCTTCTGTCATCAGACCCAAAAGATGGCACAGTAGATGGAGTGATCTACTCAGACACCCTCTCTGGCCAACAGCAAGCTGATTGTAGGAGAGTCCTACAACAGTTTCCTGAACTCTTCTCCTTAACCCCTGGTCAGACACACCTGTGTACCCATGATGTGGACACAGGAGACAGCATGCCTGTCAAGAACAAAATCTTTAGACAGTCTGACCATGTTAAGGAAAGCATCAAGGTGGAAGTCCACAAGATGCTGGAATTGGGAGTGATTGAGCGCTCTGACAGCCCCTGGGCTAGCCCAGTGGTCTTGGTCCCCAAACCTCACACCAAAGATGGAAAGAAAGAGATGAGGTTTTGTGTGGACTACAGAGGGCTCAATTCTGTCACCAAGACAGATGCTCATCCAATTCCAAGAGCTGATGAGCTCATAGACAAATTAGGTGCTGCCAAATTCCTAAGTACCTTTGACTTGACAGCAGGGTACTGGCAAATAAAAATGGCACCTGGAGCAAAAGAGAAAACAGCATTCTCCACACCTGATGGGCATTATCAGTTTACTGTTATGCCCTTTGGTTTAAAGAATGCCCCTGCCACCTTCCAAAGGTTGGTGAATCAAGTCCTTGCTGGCTTGGAGTCCTTTAGCACAGCTTATCTTGATGATATTGCTGTCTTTAGCTCCACCTGGCAGGATCACCTGGTCCACCTGAGGAAGGTTTTGAAGGCTCTGCAATCTGCAGGCCTCTCTATCAAGGCATCCAAATGCCAGATAGGGCAGGGAACTGTGGTTTACTTGGGACACCTTGTAGGTGGAGGCCAAGTTCAGCCACTCCAACCCAAGATCCAGACTATTCTGGACTGGGTAGCTCCAAAAACCCAGACTCAAGTCAGGGCATTCCTTGGCTTGACTGGGTATTACAGGAGGTTTGTGAAGGGATATGGATCCATTGTGACAGCCCTCACTGAACTCACCTCCAAGAAAATGCCCAAGAAAGTGAACTGGACTGTGGAATGCCAACAGGCCTTTGACACCCTGAAACAGGCAATGTGCTCAGCACCAGTTCTCAAAGCTCCAGATTATTCTAAGCAGTTCATTGTGCAGACTGATGCCTCTGAACATGGGATAGGGGCAGTTTTGTCCCAAACAAATGATGATGGCCTTGACCAGCCTGTTGCTTTCATTAGCAGGAGGTTACTCCCCAGGGAGCAGCGTTGGAGTGCCATTGAGAGGGAGGCCTTTGCTGTGGTTTGGTCCCTGAAGAAGCTGAGACCATACCTCTTTGGGACTCACTTCCTAGTTCAAACTGACCACAGACCTCTCAAATGGCTGATGCAAATGAAAGGTGAAAATCCTAAACTGTTGAGGTGGTCCATCTCCCTACAGGGAATGGACTTTATAGTGGAACACAGACCTGGGACTGCCCATGCCAATGCAGATGGCCTTTCCAGGTTCTTCCACTTAGAAAATGAAGACTCTCTTGGGAAAGGTTAGTCTCATCCTCTTTCGTTTGGGGGGGGGTTGTGTAAGGAAATGCCTCCTTGGCATGGTTGCCCCCTGACTTTTTGCCTTTGCTGATGCTATGTTTACAATTGAAAGTGTGCTGAGGCCTGCTAACCAGGCCCCAGCACCAGTGTTCTTTCCCTAACCTGAGCTTTTGTATCCACAATTGGCAGACCCTGGCATCCAGATAAGTCCCTTGTAACTGGTACTTCTAGTACCAAGGGCCCTGATGCCAAGGAAGGTCTCTAAGGGCTGCAGCATGTCTTATGCCACCCTGGAGACCTCTCACTCAGCACAGACACACTGCTTGCCAGCTTGTGTGTGCTAGTGAGGACAAAACGAGTAAGTCGACATGGCACTCCCCTCAGGGTGCCATGCCAGCCTCTCACTGCCTATGCAGTATAGGTAAGACACCCCTCTAGCAGGCCTTACAGCCCTAAGGCAGGGTGCACTATACCATAGGTGAGGGTACCAGTGCATGAGCATGGTACCCCTACAGTGTCTAAATAAAACCTTAGACATTGTAAGTGCAGGGTAGCCATAAGAGTATATGGTCTGGGAGTCTGTCAAACACGAACTCCACAGCACCATAATGGCTACACTGAAAACTGGGAAGTTTGGTATCAAACTTCTCAGCACAATAAATGCACACTGATGCCAGTGTGCATTTTATTGTAAAATACACCACAGAGGGCACCTTAGAGGTGCCCCCTGAAACTTAACCGACTATCTGTGTAGGCTGACTAGTTTTAGCAGCCTGCCACAAACCGAGACATGTTGCTGGCCCCATGGGGAGAGTGCCTTTGTCACTCTGAGGCCAGTCACAAAGCCTGCACTGGGTGGAGATGCTAACACCTCTCCCAGGCAGGAATTGTCACACCTGGCGGTGAGCCTCAAAGGCTCACCTCCTTTGTGCCAACCCAGCAGGACACTCCAGCTAGTGGAGTTGCCCGCCCCCTCCGGCCAGGCCCCACTTTTGGCGGCAAGGCCGGAGAAAATAATGAGAATAACAAGGAGGAGTCACTGGCCAGTCAGGACAGCCCCTAAGGTGTCCTGAGCTGAGGTGACTCTAACTTTTAGAAATCCTCCATCTTGCAGATGGAGGATTCCCCCAATAGGGTTAGGATTGTGACCCCCTCCCCTTGGGAGGAGGCACAAAGAGGGTGTACCCACCCTCAGGGCTAGTAGCCATTGGCTACTAACCCCCCAGACCTAAACACGCCCTTAAATTTAGTATTTAAGGGCTACCCTGAACCCTAGAAGATTAGATTCCTGCAACTACAAGAAGAAGGACTGCCTAGCTGAAAACCCCTGCAGAGGAAGACCAGAAGACGACAACTGCCTTGGCTCCAGAAACTCACCGGCCTGTCTCCTGCCTTCCAAAGATCCTGCTCCAGCGACGCCTTCCAAAGGGACCAGCGACCTCGACATCCTCTGAGGACTGCCCCTGCTTCGAAAAGACAAGAAACTCCCGAGGACAGCGGACCTGCTCCAAGAAAAGCTGCAACTTTGTTTCCAGCGGCTTTAAAGAACCCTGCAAGCTCCCCGCAAAAGGCGTGAGACTTGCAACACTGCACCCGGCGACCCCGACTCGGCTGGTGGCGATCCAACACCTCAGGAGGGACCCCAGGACTACTCTAAGACTGTGAGTACAAAAACCTGTCCCCCCTGAGCCCCCACAGCGCCGCCTGCAGAGGGAATCCCGAGGCTTCCCCTGACCGCGACTCTTTGAACCTAAAGTCCCGACACCTGGGAGAGACCCTGCACCCGCAGCCCCCAGGACCTGAAGGACCGGACTTTCACTGGAGGAGTGACCCCCAGGAGTCCCTCTCCCTTGCCCAAGTGGAGGTTTCCCCGAGGAACCCCCCCCTTGCCTGCCTGCAGCGCTGAAGAGATCCCTAGATCTCCCATTGACTTCCATTACAAACCCGACGCTTGTTTCGACACTGCACCCGGCCGCCCCCGCGCTGCTGAGGGTGAAATTTCTGTGTGGACTTGTGTCCCCCCCGGTGCCCTACAAAACCCCCCTGGTCTGCCCTCCGAAGACGCGGGTACTTACCTGCCAGCAGACCGGAACCGGGGCACCCCCTTCTCTCCATTCTAGCCTATGCGTTTTGGGCACCACTTTGAACTCTGCACCTGACCGGCCCTGAGCTGCTGGTGTGGTGACTTTGGGGTTGCTCTGAACCCCCAACGGTGGGCTACCTTGGACCAAGAACTAAGCCCTGTAAGTGTCTTACTTACCTGGTTAACCTAACAAATACTTACCTCCCCTAGGAACTGTGAAAATTGCACTGTGTCCACTTTTAAAACAGCTATTTGTGAATAACTTGAAAAGTATACATGCAATTTTGATGATTTAAAGTTCCTAAAGTACTTACCTGCAATACCTTTCGAATGAGATATTACATGTAGAATTTGAACCTGTGGTTCTTAAAATAAACTAAGGAAAGATATTTTTTTCTATATAAAAACCTATTGGCTGGATTTGTCTCTGAGTGTGTGTACCTCATTTATTGTCTGTGTGTATGTACAACAAATGCTTAACACTACTCCTTGGATAAGCCTACTGCTCGACCACACTACCACAAAATAGAGCATTGGTATTATCTATTTTTACCACTATTTTACCTCTAAGGGGAACCCTTGGACTCTGTGCATGCTATTCCTTACTTTGAAATAGCACATACAGAGCCAACTTCCTACAGGAAGACTGCTGGTTAAAGGATGACAGTACTTTTGCTTTTAGGCAACTACACCTTTCCTACAGCAAGTCGCAACTGTTGTTCCAACCTTACCGGCTCACTAGCAGCACCTCACCAGACACACAATAGTTAAAGGTGATTTGGGGCAGCCTTTACGCATGGATTCGAGAATAAGACATCTCAGGGAGTATCGTGGTTAAACAGAGATTACCCCTTTCTCACAGATATATCATGTCTCATACAAACAAAGGCAATGACAAAGATGCAGTAGAGTTTCAATAGTTTTTATTTAACATAACTGCAATTTACGATAAGTTGCATGGGCTGCAATGATTCGGATAATGAATAATGCAAAAAACAGAATTGTGAAGACGAGAGTCATTATTACAAAGACCCCCACCACCTTGCAATGCATAAGCAATACATACGAGATGTAATATGCCCTAATACCCTAATGTGAGAGGCCTAATCTCCTACCTAAAGAAGAGCTGGGTTTGCTAAACCTAATCTGCCAATGCCATGTCCATGAGAGGAGCCCCCAACCCTTGTTACCTTGGAATGAGGTCTCTATCTCAGACTCCGCAGGGACACGAAGACTGGGTCAGCGTCAAGACAACTGCAGCATCGATATCAGTGATGGTGGCGATGCCCTCCGGTCGGAATCCCTCTGATTCTCTGTCTAAAGTGCGATGTATTTATACAGATCTACAAGGACCTCTGACGTAGGTGTAGTCCTAAACAATAGATAACAGACATGCTTGGGACGGCAATTAATATAAACAAACCCTTGAAAGTATAGAGAGGGAAAATCCTTAAGTGTGAACACCTACTGTTTGTTTGTCTTTGGTGCTTGATCTTGACACCTTAGCGTGGTGACACTGATAATGTAACTCATAACAAGTGGCCTAACTATAAACAAGGAAGCCATCTTAGAAGAATTAAATAATTAAATGGGCTAAGACAGAGCAAGCTAAGTAGGTTAAAAGTCACTAGGTGACGGGGGCACGAGTCTGCAAGCCAGAGGCCAAGCTAACTCCTGGTATCCCATTAAAACAAACTAGGATTCACTACACCCTCCCCATTGCCGTAACAGGTATGACGAAGGTACAGGAGCCCAAACGCTAAAATTGCTCTGAACTAAAAGATAAAAGCATAAAAAACAGCTAAAAAAATCTTTAAAATGTGTATAAAAATGTTAATAAAAACAATACCGCTAAAATACATACAGAGATGTTAATGTCAACCATGACAAGAACAGCGTGCCAAAGCAATGTTAATTTAAAGGCATAATTTTTACTCAGGAATGGCAAGTCAATTCATCAACTATTTGCTGTACGCATGATCTTGAAGAGTGTCATCGAAGTCACCAACCAATGACCTAAAAAATTAGTCAACATCATCTGGTGTCAAATCGAGTGCTGGGAGGACATACAGATCCACAGAGTAGTAGTGAGCAGTACTTTCTGGTGTAACGTCATTCGTTGCAGTGTCCTCGTCCATGTTAGAACTCAAAACGGAAGGCTCATAGGTGGCCTCGCGGAGCAACCTCAGTCTCAAGGGGCATGACCGTGTATGAACCCTCATCGGGGACATCAGCAGTTTGTGGTCCACAGGAGATGTCGGTGCATCAGCAAGACAGACCATAGGCAGATGTTCAAAGAGACACCATATGCAGCGGAAGACTGGTTGTACGCACCAGAGAAGGGGCCGAAATGACAACGACCAGTCATGCTCCAATTCCACCAGCAAGGGTGCACCGAAGATCCGAACCATGCGTTCATGGCACAGTGGAGTTGGTGGGAGCAGCTCCATTGCTCTGCATAGCTGGAAAGAAACAACCACTGCAAATCAGAAGAAATAGCAGTAGTAGTCCACCAATCAAAGGCAAAATAATTGGAAAGCCACCAAACACACTTGAAAAGAGCGAATGGATGGCTGACCGGATGACTCAGAAGACAGTCTGGAAGATGGACACAAAACCAGACCCGACAGCCTTAAAGAAATTAACAATCCCAGTGGTGCTCGAAGCATTGATCATTCTCGATACCAGTTCTCCAAAGTGCTTGGGGAAGTTGGTATTTAATAGGGATTGTATCTCGGCTGACGATCTCGCAATCTAGAGAGCATACGTCTCCTATGCGGATGTCAAGGCGACCTGTTTTTGAAACAATAGCGCCTTTAGCCTGCTCATCTTGTCATAGTTCACATTAATAGTATCTATGTGGGGCCACATGTCAGATACTTTTATCTCTCGTGTGGGGGGAAAAAAAACATGTCCACAATACGTAACGACCTTCGAGACCAAGATTGCATAGGCAATTCCTGGTCGCATGCTGCAATAGCTTTGATCGTTCAGTACCACATAACTTCCATTGGAAAGTACATGAAATACCAGGCGAATCAAAGGGACGGGAGTACCCTTCAGCAAACAGGCCAAATTTGCGACCCCCGCATTGCAAAGACCGTGAAGGGACACCTGCTTGCATATCATGGAATGACTAACAGCAGTCTCACATTCGCTACCGCTTAGAAAGACCTCTGTTTCGCCGTTCAGACATTTATAATCAAAGGGCAACTCCCACTCTTCCTTAATATAGCTATCTCCTAGTTGCTTGTTGTAGGAAGTTGGCTCTGTATGTGCTATTTCAAAGTAAGGAATAGCATGCACAGAGTCCAAGGGTTCCCCTTAGAGGTAAAATAGTGGTAAAAAGAGATAATACTAATGCTCTATTTTGTGGTAGTGTGGTCGAGCAGTAGGCTTATCCAAGGAGTAGTGTTAAGCATTTGTTGTACATACACATAGACAATAAATGAGGTACACACACTCAGAGACAAATCCAGCCAATAGGTTTTGTTATAGAAAAATATATTTTCTTAGTTTATTTTAAGAACCACAGGTTCAAATTTAACATGTAATATCTTGTTTGAAAGGTATTGCAGGTAAGTACATTAGGAACTTTGAATCATTTCAATTGCATGTATACTTTTCAAGTTATTCACAAATAGCTATTTTAAAAGTGGACACAGTGCAATTTTCATAGTTCCTGGGGGAGGTAAGTTTTTGTTAGTTTTACCAGGTAAGTAAGACACTTACAGGGTTCAGTTCTTGGTCCAAGGTAGCCCACTGTTGGGGGTTCAGAGCAACCCCAAAGTTACCACACCAGCAGCTCAGGGCCGGTCAGGTGCAGAGTTCAAAGTGGTGCCCAAAACGCATAGGCTTCAATGGAGAGAAGGGGGTGCCCCGGTTCCAGTCTGCCAGCAGGTAAGTACCCGCGTCTTCGGAGGGCAGACCAGGGGGGTTTTGTAGGGCACCGGGGGGGACACAAGCCCACACAGAAATTTCACCCTCAGCGGCGCGGGGGCGGCCGGGTGCAGTGTTAGAACAAGCGTCGGGTTCGCAATGGAAGTCAATGAGAGATCAAGGGATCTCTTCAGCGCTGCAGGCAGGAAAGGGGGGGCTTCCTCGGGGAAACCTCCACTTGGGCAAGGGAGAGGGACTCCTGGGGGTCACTTCTGCAGTGAAAGTCCGGTCCTTCAGGTCCTGGGGGCTGCGGGTGCAGGGTCTTTTCCAGGCGTCGGGACTTAGGTTTCAGAGAGTCGCGGTCAGGGGAAGCCTCGGGATTCCCTCTGCAGGCGGCGCCGTGGGGGCTCAGGGGGGACAGGTTTTGGTACTCACAGTCGTAGAGTAGTCCGGGGGTCCTCCCTGAGGTGTTGGTTCTCCACCAGCCGAGTCGGGGTCGCCGGGTGCAGTGTTGCAAGTCTCACGCCTCTTGCGGGGAGATTGCAGGGTTCTTTAAAGCTGCTCCTTTGGATAAAGTTGCAGTCTTTTTGGAGCAGGTCCGCTGTCCTCAGGAGTTTCTTGTCGTCGTCGAAGCAGGGCAGTCCTCAGAGGATTCAGAGGTCGCTGGTCCCTTTGGAAGGCGTCGCTGGAGCAGAGTTCTTTGGAAGGCAGGAGACAGGCCGGTGAGTTTCTGGAGCCAAGGCAGTTGTTGTCTTCTGGTCTTCCTCTGCAGGGGGTTTTCAGCTAGGCAGTCCTTCTTCTTGTAGTTGCAGGAATCTCGTTTCTAGGTTCAGGGAGAGCCCTTAAATACTAAATTTAAGGTCGTGTTTAGGTCTGGGGGGTTAGTAGCCAATGGCTACTAGCCCTGAGGGTGGGTACACCCTCTTTGTGCCTCCTCCCAAGGGGAGGGGGTCACATCCCTAATCCTATTGGGGGAATCCTCCATCTGCAAGATGGAGGATTTCTAAAAGTTAGAGTCACCTCAGCTCAGGACACCTTAGGGGCTGTCCTGACTGGCCAGTGACTCCTCCTTGTTGCTTTCTTTGTTCCCTCCAGCCTTGCCGCCAAAAGTGGGGGCCGTGGCCGGAGGGGGCGGGCAACTCCACTAAGCTGGAGTGCCCTGCTGGGCTGTGACAAAGGGGTGAGCCTTTGAGGCTCACCACCAGGTGTTACAGCTCCTGCCTGGGGGAGGTGTTAGCATCTCCACCCAGTGCAGGCTTTGTTACTGGCCTCAGAGTGACAAAGGCACTCTCCCCATGGGGCCAGCAACATGTCTCTTGTGTGGCAGGCTGCTGGAACCAGTCAGCCTACACAGATAGTCGGTTAAGTTTCAGGGGGCACCTCTAAGGTGCCCTCTGTGGTGTATTTTACAATAAAATGTACACTGGCATCAGTGTGCATTTATTGTGCTGAGAAGTTTGATACCAAACTTCGCAGTTTTCAGTGTAGCCATTATGGTGCTGTGGAGTTCGTGTAAAACAGACTCCCAGACCATATACTCTTATGGCTACCCTGCACTTACAATGTCTAAGGTTTTGCTTAGACACTGTAGGGGCACAGTGCTCATGCACTGGTGCCCTCACCTGTGGTATAGTGCACCCTGCCTTAGGGCTGTAAGGCCTGCTAGAGGGGTGTCTTACCTATACTGCATAGGCAGTGAGAGGCTGGCATGGCACCCTGAGGGGAGTGCCATGTCGACTTACTCATTTTGTTCTCACTAGCACACACAAGCTGGTAAGCAGTGTGTCTGTGCTGGGTGAGGGGTCTCTAGGGTGGCATAATACATGCTGCAGCCCTTAGAGACCTTCCCTGGCATCAGGGCCCTTGGTACCAGAGGTACCAGTTACAAGGGACTTATCTGGGTGCCAGGGTGTGCCAATTGTGGAATCAATGGTACATTTTAGGTGAAAGAACACTGGTGCTGGGGCCTGATTAGCAGGGTCCCAGCACACTTCTCAGTCAAGTCAGCATCAGTATCAGGCAAAAAGTGGGGGGTAACTGCAACAGGGAGCCATTTCTTTACACAAGCCCCCCCCAGCCCACAGGCCAGGAGACTCAGCCAAAGCTGGGAGAGTCTTCCTAGTCTGTTAGGCGAGGAAGAGTAGAGGAAATAGGCTGGTTTGTTGCAGGGCCTACTCTGCCTTACATCCTCCTGTTCAGGTCATTCCCTCTGTGGAACTGACCCACTTCCACAGTGATAGGACCTAGTCTGAACTGCCTCTTGTCTGTGCTTTTTATGTCTTCACCCATTCTCTCTATTTTGGGGTTAGAGGTATCCACCTCTGCTAATCTTATCTTAGCCAGGGTCACCCCTAGCTTACCCAAAGAGGTTACCCAGAGCTGGAGTAACCCCACCATGACCAACAGGGTCAGGGGGCCTAACTTGCTATTTGGCATGGGGTCAGACCACCATGCCAAGGATAGTGCAGCCATAAAGGCTAACACCCAGCAGAGGCCACTGACAGCTGTCAGTGCCCAGAACCACACCTTTAGCTCTTTTCCTACAAGGGAAGGGGCTAAGTTACAGGCTTCTTTGGGTTCAGGGTGCCTGTCTGCTGTATTAGAGTGGGGGGTTACCACATCTTGTAGTAAACACCCTTCTTCCACTCTTTCTTCTGTTAGCTGAGGAGCCACCCACTCAGGCTTAACAGTTGCCTGACTAGCCAGGACTTCTTGTGGGTCAGGTTGGACTTTATCAGAGCCACTTTTGGAGTTCTCCCCTACTGGAGCAGAATCTCCTTGGCTTGCTGGAACCTTGGCTAAAGGTTGTCCACCTTTCCTACTCTGTTTCCTTTTCTTTTTCTTCTGGGGCCTACTTGCATTTACTGCAGAGGTAGGCACTCCAGAATCCTTGGGAGAGGACTGGCACTGGACCAGTTCCTCTCTTGGGCTCTGACTAACCTCTGGGTAGTCATTTCCAAGGAGACAATCAAGGGGGAGGTCTGTACTGACTACCACCCTTCTCCAGCTAAAAGTCCCACCCACTTCTATGGGCACAAAAGCCACTGGCCTACAAGTGACCCTGTCTGGGCTAACTCTTACTCTGGCAGTCTCACCTGGGATGTACTGGTTTGAGAACACCAGCCTGTCATGCACAATAGTGTGACTGGCACAAGTGTCTCTCAGGGCAGTGGCTGGGATTCCATTCACCAGTAGGTGGTGGAAGTGTCTACTTCCCTCTGGAATCTCCAACTCACCTGTTGGGCCCTTTTTCCAGTTGAAGGCTATGAAGACCTCCTCATCTGAGGAGTCATCCCCAATGGCTACACTGGTCACCCCTGGAATTTTGCTAGGGGGTTTGTTTTTGGGACAAGAAGTGTCCTTGGTGTGGTGCCCTGTCTGTTTACAGTTATGGCACCATGCCTTAGTGGCATCCCAGCTCTTACCCTGGTACCCACCTTTGTTTTGGGTTGGGTCTCTGGGCCCACCCACCTGGTCTGGTTTTTGGGGGCCTACAGGGGACTCTTTTTCTTTGTTTCTAGTGTCACCCACTTTCTCCTGGGGAGGCTTTGTAACCCCTTTCTTTTGGTCACCCCCAGTGGAAGTTTTGGTTACCCTAGTCTTGACCCAGTGGTCTGCCTTCTTTCCCAATTCTTGGGGAGAAATTGGACCTAGGTCTACCAGATACTGATGCAACTTTTCATTGAAGCAGTTACTTAGAATGTGTTCTTTCATAAACAAATTATAAAGCCCAACATAGTCATACACTTCATTTCCAGTTACCCAACCATCCAGTGTTTTCACTGAGTAGTCAACATAATCAACCCAGGTCTGGCTCGAGGATTTTTGAGCCCCCCTGAATCTAATTCTATACTCCTCAGTGGAGAATCCAAAGCCCTCAATCAGGGTACCCTTCATGAGGTCAAAAGATTCTGCATCTTTTTTAGAGAGTGTGAGGAGTCTATCCCTACACTTTCCTGTGAACATTTCCCAAAGGAGAGCACCCCAGTGAGATTTGTTCACTTTTCTGGTTACACAAGCCCTCTCAAAAGCTGTGAACCATTTGGTGATGTCATCACCATCTTCATATTTAGTTACAATCCCTTTAGGGATTTTCAACATGTCAGGAGAATCTCTGACCCTATTTATGTTGCTGCCACCATTGATGGGTCCTAGGCCCATCTCTTGTCTTTCCCTTTCTATGGCTAGGATCTGTCTTTCCAAAGCCAATCTTTTGGCCATCCTGGATAACTGGATGTCCTCTTCACTGGAGTTATCCTCAGTGATTTCAGAGGTGTTGGTCTCTCCTGTGAGGGAACCAGCATCTCTGACTATTATTTTTGGAGTCAGGGCTTGAGAGGCCCTGTTCTCCCTAGATAGGACTGGTGGGGGGGAATCACCCTCCAAGTCACTATCTTCATCCTCTGTGTTGCCATCCTCAGAGGGGTTGGCCTTTGCAAACTCTGCCAACAGCTCCTGGAGCTGTAGTTTGGAAGGTCTGGGGCCCATTGTTATTTTCTTTATTTTACAGAGTGACCTTAGCTCCCTCATCTTAAGATGGAGGTAAGGTGTGGTGTCGAGTTCCACCACATTCATATCTGTACTAGACATTATGCTTCTAAAAGTTGGAATACTTTTTAAGAAACTAAACTGGTTCTAGAATCTAATTCAAACTTTTAACAAACTTTTAAACTCTAAAAGAAATGCTAACAGGGACTAACACAAGGCCCTAGCAGGACTTTTAAGAATTTAGAAAACTTTTCAAATTGCAAAAATCAATTTCTAATGACAATTTTGGAATTTGTCGTGTGATCAGGTATTGGCTGAGTAGTCCAGCAAATGCAAAGTCTTGTACCCCACCGCTGATCCACCAATGTAGGAAGTTGGCTCTGTATGTGCTATTTCAAAGTAAGGAATAGCATGCACAGAGTCCAAGGGTTCCCCTTAGAGGTAAAATAGTGGTAAAAAGAGATAATACTAATGCTCTATTTTGTGGTAGTGTGGTCGAGCAGTAGGCTTATCCAAGGAGTAGTGTTAAGCATTTGTTGTACATACACATAGACAATAAATGAGGTACACACACTCAGAGACAAATCCAGCCAATAGGTTTTGTTATAGAAAAATATCTTTTCTTAGTTTATTTTAAGAACCACAGGTTCAAATTTAACATGTAATATCTTGTTTGAAAGGTATTGTAGGTAAGTACATTAGGAACTTTGAATCATTTCAATTGCATGTATACTTTTCAAGTTATTCACAAATAGCTATTTTAAAAGTGGACACAGTGCAATTTTCACAGTTCCTGGGGGAGGTAAGTTTTTGTTAGTTTTACCAGGTAAGTAAGACACTTACAGGGTTCAGTTCTTGGTCCAAGGTAGCCCACCGTTGGGGGTTCAGAGCAACCCCAAAGTTACCACACCAGCAGCTCAGGGCCGGTCAGGTGCAGAGTTCAAAGTGGTGCCCAAAACGCATAGGCTTCAATGGAGAGAAGGGGGTGCCCCGGTTCCAGTCTGCCAGCAGGTAAGTACCCGCGTCTTCGGAGGGCAGACCAGGGGGGTTTTGTAGGGCACCGGGGGGGACACAAGCCCACACAGAAATTTCACCCTCAGCGGCGCGGGGGCGGCCGGGTGCAGTGTTAGAACAAGCGTCGGGTTCGCAATGGAAGTCAATGAGAGATCAAGGGATCTCTTCAGCGCTGCAGGCAGGCAAGGGGGGGCTTCCTCGGGGAAACCTCCACTTGGGCAAGGGAGAGGGACTCCTGGGGGTCACTTCTGCAGTGAAAGTCCGGTCCTTCAGGTCCTGGGGGCTGCGGGTGCAGGGTCTTTTCCAGGCGTCGGGACTTAGGTTTCAGAGAGTCGCGGTCAGGGGAAGCCTCGGGATTCCCTCTGCAGGCGGCGCCGTGGGGGCTCAGGGGGGACAGGTTTTGGTACTCACAGTCGTAGAGTAGTCCGGGGGTCCTCCCTGAGGTGTTGGTTCTCCACCAGCCGAGTCGGGGTCGCCGGGTGCAGTGTTGCAAGTCTCACGCCTCTTGCGGGGAGACTGCAGGGTTCTTTAAAGCTGCTCCTTTGGATAAAGTTGCAGTCTTTTTGGAGCAGGTCCGCTGTCCTCAGGAGTTTCTTGTCGTCGTCGAAGCAGGGCAGTCCTCAGAGGATTCAGAGGTCGCTGGTCCCTTTGGAAGGCGTCGCTGGAGCAGAGTTCTTTGGAAGGCAGGAAACAGGCCGGTGAGTTTCTGGAGCCAAGGCAGTTGTTGTCTTCTGGTCTTCCTCTGCAGGGGTTTTTCAGCTAGGCAGTCCTTCTTCTTGTAGTTGCAGGAATCTCGTTTCTAGGTTCAGGGAGAGCCCTTAAATACTAAATTTAAGGTCGTGTTTAGGTCTGGGGGGTTAGTAGCCAATGGCTACTAGCCCTGAGGGTGGGTACACCCTCTTTGTGCCTCCTCCCAAGGGGAGGGGGTCACATCCCTAATCCTATTGGGGGAATCCTCCATCTGCAAGATGGAGGATTTCTAAAAGTTAGAGTCACCTCAGCTCAGGACACCTTAGGGGCTGTCCTGACTGGCCAGTGACTCCTCCTTGTTGCTTTCTTTGTTCCCTCCAGCCTTGCCGCCAAAAGTGGGGGCCGTGGCCGGAGGGGTCGGGCAACTCCACTAAGCTGGAGTGCCCTGCTGGGCTGTGACAAAGGGGTGAGCCTTTGAGGCTCACCGCCAGGTGTTACAGCTCCTGCCTGGGGGAGGTGTTAGCATCTCCACCCAGTGCAGGCTTTGTTACTGGCCTCAGAGTGACAAAGGCACTCTCCCCATGGGGCCAGCAACATGTCTCTAGTGTGGCAGGCTGCTGGAACCAGTCAGCCTACACAGATAGTCGGTTCAGTTTCAGGGGGCACCTCTAAGGTGCCCTCTGTGGTGTATTTTACAATAAAATGTACACTGGCATCAGTGTGCATTTATTGTGCTGAGAAGTTTGATATCAAACTTCTCAGTTTTCAGTGTAGCTATTATGGTGCTATGGAGTTCGTGTAAAACAGACTCCCAGACCATATACTCTTATGGCTACCCTGCACTTACAATGTCTAAGGTTTTGCTTAGACACTGTAGGGGCACAGTGCTCAGGCACTGGTGCCCTCACCTATGGTATAGTGCACCCTGCCTTAGGGCTGTAAGGCCTGCTAGAGGGGTGTCTTACCTATACTGCATAGGCAGTGAGAGGCTGGCATGGCACCCTGAGGGGAGTGCCATGTCGACTTACTCATTTTGTTCTCACTAGCACACACAAGCTGGTAAGCAGTGTGTCTGTGCTGGGTGAGGGGTCTCTAGGGTGGCATAATACATGCTGCAGCCCTTAGAGACCTTCCCTGGCATCAGGGCCCTTGGTACCAGAGGTACCAGTTACAAGGGACTTATCTGGGTGCCAGGGTGTGCCAATTGTGGAATCAATGGTACATTTTAGGTGAAAGAACACTGGTGCTGGGGCCTGATTAGCAGGGTCCCAGCACACTTCTCAGTCAAGTCAGCATCAGTATCAGGCAAAAAGTGGGGGGTAACTGCAACAGGGAGCCATTTCTTTACACTTGTACCTTCCCACTGCAAGATGTTTCAGGCAGCTTGAGAAACGAAAGGTCGAAATATGTAAATTAACTATGCCATGTAAGAGCCAGATAGTTGAAGGACTCTCTGCTACCGTGAAAGGCACCTTATCTAACTTTTCTACGTGAAGCATGGTGAAACTAGCCTCCCTTTTAGCCATTGTCTGTTGTTCTCTGGAAAAATTAAAGGCAGTGAAGAATTCACTCCCGTTAATATACTTCCATGGAATGCGGCCATTTTTCAGTGTCTGTAGAGTCCAACCCAGCTGCATGATGGAACGTAGCTGTGTTTGCCCATGATATAACCGGGACAAGTCTGTCTGAGTGATATCAATAGCAGACGACACTATATTTGATAATGAATAAACCCTGTTGGACAGTATATTCATGCCGTTGTCGACAACAGCTAATGCCTTTTCTAAATTTTCTTTATCCAATTGCCTTAAAAGTGCAGCAGCCTCAATCTGTGAAAGCTTCCAAATTTCATTGTACATAGCATACAAAAACCTTTTTGAGCGCTGTTTCCTAGGACCCAGCAGAAAAACCTGTAAGTCTGCATGTTCAGAAAGAGTGTTCAGGTGTTTCTTAACTGCGGCTAACGTATTGGTCTGTACCCATTGCTGGCACAGCTTACCCACACTGTATGTCATAACTATACCTGTATGTTGACCCGATACAAAGCGAGGGTCTGGCCTGTTAATTGAAAAAAACCCTGAAGAGTTTAAAAAACGGGCCTGACACTCATTAATGTCAGAGGGCCATATTAACCACCCGCCGGGACTGGAAAGTGAAGAATTATAGGTACCAGCCTTGACCATTGCATCTAGCCTGTCCTCTGTGATATTAAGGAAGTATTGCCAATCTTTAAACCTTGCCGGAGTGGGGATACTGGGCGTGTTCAAGTCTTTAAAATTTGCTAACCCCAGACAGGATGTCTGCTGAATAGTGTCATTTAAGAAAATCATTTGCACAGGAATCAGGCAGCCTCCCTACCCTGTATCTGCCAATCTTGTGTTCCCCATACACTTTTCAAATCAATAGTGCTCTTCCAGTATTCGTAACCTTCAACTGTGAGCCGGGAAACAAAGGGATCTGAATAAATCATTTTTGTATCAGTTAGCAAAATTTTCCTAATTTGTGCCGGAGGTATTTTAAAATATTACGACTCTGCTTTTTTGGCGTCATGCCCAGAAAAGTATGTAAACTTATCACTATAGTACTTTGGGCTCCCCACCGGTGGTGTAGAACAGTGTTCCCACTATGTGTAGTTTAATACTGGCCTGTATCTAGTGGCACGGTGTAGGTAGTGATGTCCCCAATTGTTATAGCAGAACATTTCCCCATAATTCATTGTATGTTCATATACATCATCACTTTCAAAAGCGGAATAGTCCTTCATTTCAGTTAGCATGGAATCAACCATTTGGACATACCAATCATAAGAGACAACATCAGGTGTAATTACATTAGTCGTTGAAATTTTGAACACGTATGGTATTTGAATAATTTCTGTAGGCCCGTATATATCGAATGGAACTTTGTCCCACACAATTCCATCAGAAATCGGTATTGCTGTAACATTTAAAGGGGACAAGTCTCTTCGGACCCTATGTGAAGAATGATATGGAGTTAAAACTTTATCAACAGGCTCCACAGAGGAGCGATCAGGAATATAGTGACCATTCATAAGCAAAAAGAAAACAGTCACAAAGCCAATCCATAAAAATAATGCAAAAAATGTCAAACAGAACCATAAATAGTTCCATGGGTATTTTAAATAGATCTTTTTAAGCCATTGATACAGCTGACTTCTTTTTGAAACATTGTCAATCACAGTAGTGGATGAATCTGAAGAAAAATCATTGATGTCAATAAAATAGCCAGAGGCAGTCTCTGCAAACACGGGAGCCGGTGCACCATCTGTACTTTGGTCCACTTCACGTGGGGGCTCTTGGTAGACAGTGTCATTAGTCTGTGATGTGTTTGTGTAAAAAACAGCTAGATCTTGAAACGGGGTGGTCACTGAAGAAGTGACAGGAACTAGCAAGAGTTCATTTTCCGCCCTCCCCATGGTCAAGGAGGTGTCTGGAACAGCATTTGACATTGTTGCATAGTCTGTAGTAGTGTTGTTCATCCTACTATGTAGATGTATGTCCTGTTGGGTAGTGAGAGGGGATCGGGAACCACCCAAGGGACCTCTTGGTCTAGTGTGAAGGATCGGCCACATGGTGTAATTTGGTGTCATCAATGGAGATGAATCTGTTAGTTTTAGAACCAGACAGCGGTGGTAAGATGACAGTCCTGGTGCCTTGAATTCCCAAGACCGGTACAGGTGCTCAGTATGATGGACCGAACTCCTTCTTCACTGTGATCTTCTCACAAACCAGATCCCCAACTTTAGGAATCCAGCCAGTCGAAGTTTTCGGTAAATCTCTTATTGCTAAGGTGGCAGCACTTGCAGATGATTTTTCATCACCAAATTGCTGAAGCTCCTGTAAAACAGTGAGACGTTCATTTATGTCAAATGGTGTTTCTGCTGCCACCATACCAGGGGCATCAAGATCTGGGACATACATAGGTATCCCAAAGAGAACCTCATATGGAGTGCGTCCCCCCAAAGACCGTCTTGGCAGATTATTCAATGCTCTCTGGACCCCATATAGGTGATGTAACCAGCTGCGGCCTGAACCTTATACTCGAGCTGTTAAGGACTGCTTTAGATCACGATTCCGCTTCTCTACGACCGAATTTCCCTCGGGATGGTATGGTGAGGAGTAATGGAGTTCAACACCCATCGTCCCCATGATGTCCCTGAATGACTTAGAGGCAAATGCAGGGCCCTGGTCCGAATGGAATGCTGCAACCGCATATGTACCGATTAAGATCAGCAAGTCTTTTCATAACAGTCCGGGCATCAGCCGACCGCTGTGGCCATACCCACAGGAATCTAGAACAAGAATCTACAGCGACTAGAATGTATTTGTATGCAACATCAGGCTGTAAGGGACCACAATGGTCCAGGTACACACACTGTAGTGGCCTGTTGGACACTAAGAGGGATGTCTGCTTTGGGCAGTTGATATTAGAGCCCTTGATCTGCTGGCAAATGTCACAGCAAAGGACATACTGTTTTGTTCGTCTGCATAGACCAAGCCACCAAAAGCGTTTCTGTAGGAGTGTTATCGTGGCCGATATACCAGCATGTTCAGAAGCGACACCCTCATGCGCTGCTTTAATTAGGTCGAATCTCTGGTCTTCATTGGGGATCACTCGGTCCCCAACCCCAGGAATTGTTGTGTAAGCAACATTCTACGCACTGATATGGTAAGTATAGTTTGTAGGGTATCCATTCAGAAGGGGCTTGCCTGCAGCCAAAGCTTTAACGGCAGTCAATATTTCATTATCCAATCTCGCCTGTGAACGAGTCACTGCAGCCACAGAAGCCGTAGCTACTGCTGCTTTGGCCGCTTCATCAGCCAATGTATTACCGGTAACATGTACTCCTACACGTTGGTGTCCCAATGTATGGACTGCATGGACACACGGCAGCTTATCCTTAAGATCAGCCACCCAACAGTGAGACGTTCATTTATGTCAAATGGTGTTTCTGCTGCCACCATACCAGGGGCATCAAGATCTGGGACATACATAGGTATCCCAAAGAGAACCTCATATGGAGTGCGTCCCCCCAAGGACCGTCTTGGCAGATTATTAAGTGCTCTCTGGACCCCATATAGGTGATGTGACCAGCTGGTTCCTGAACCTAATACTCGAGCTGTTAAGGACTGCTTTAGATCACAATTCCGCCTCTCTACGACCGAATTTCCCTCGGGATGGTATGGTGAGGAGTAATGGAGTTCAACACCCATCGTCCCCAGGGTGTCCCTGAATGACTTAGAGGCAAATGCAGGGTCCTGGTCCGAATGGAATGCTGCAACTGCATATGTACCGATAAAGATCAGCAAGCCTTTTCATAACAGTCCGGGCGTCAGCCGACCGCTGTGGCCATACCCACAGGAATCTAGAACAAGAATCTACAGCGACTAGAATGTATTTGTATGCACCATCCGGCTGTAAGGGACCAGAATGGTCCAGGTACACACACTGTAGTGGCCTGTTGGACACTAAGAGGGATGTCTGCTTTGGGCAGTTGATATTAGAGCTCTTGATCTGCTGGCAAATGTCACAGCAAAGGACATACTGTTTTGTTCGTCTGCATTGACCAGGCCACTAAAAGCGTTTCTGTAGGAGTGTTATTGTGGCCGATATACCAGCATGTGCAGAAGCGACACCCTCATGCGCTGCTTTAATTAGGTCTAACCTCTGGTCTTCATTGGGGATCACTCGGTCCCCAACCCCAGGAATTGTTGTGTAAGCAACATTCTGCGCACTGATATGGTAAGTATAGTTTGTAGGGTATCCTTTCGGAAAGGGGCTTGCCTGCAGCCGACGCTTTAAAGGCAGTCAATATTTCATTATTCAATCTCGTCTGTGAATGAGTCACTACAGCCACAGAAGCCGTAGCTACTGCTGCTTTGGCCGCTTCATCAGCCAGTGTATTACCGGTAACGTGTACTCCTACACATTGGACTACATGGACACACAGCAGCTTATCCTTAAGATCAGCCATCCTCCCCCACAATATTTTGTGTTTAATGGTGTTCCCTTTAGAATCTCTAAACCCTTTCAGTTTCCAATGATAGAGATAGTCATTGTGTGACTGGACGCAGTAATAAGAGTCACAGACTATTAAAGTCCGGCATCCTGGCTCAGTATGTTCGAGGGCTAGAATTAGAGCTATAAGCTCAGCCAACTGGGCTGTGCAGTCCCCTAAGGTCTGGGTGTATGTATTGTGAGGGTGGAAGACTCCATCTTCCATCACTCCACTCACGGCCGCGCAAGCTGCCGAGTATTGATGTTTAGTACCTACAGTCGGTTGTGCTGAACCATCAGTGTATATGACAGTATGGTATCTGTCTAGTGGCAAGATATTTAGAGGAGCGGGGTACTTTTGTTCATATTGGAGAAATTCTTTTGTCTGAAGTTTTGGATCGAATATATAATCAACATCAGTGGTGGTCAGAGATGTTGCCCATTGAATCCAACGTGGATGTAATGCTTTAGCGTTAGGAACGCTTGCTTTGGTGACAGCCTCTAAGGCCGGCACCGGGGAGACAACAATAATAAGTTTCCCCTGGGCAAGTGGCCTCTCTTTTATGACGGCCATCTGAACTGCCGTCAGAATCTTTTCTGTAGGTGCAAAACGCTGTTCAGCATTGGAGTATAAATGTGATTTATACGCTATGGGTACCGTGTCATCCTCAATGAAGGTGACATAAGTAAATCCAATGGCACCAGCAATTATTCTAAAGACCAAATTTGTTTTATTATCACGTGTGCGGAAGTGTTTAGCTTCTAGCAAGACCTGTTGCATTTCCCTAAGGATGCAGGTGTATTCAACCGTCCAGTGTCTGCTAGAAAAATTGGGCTGAACCAAGTCATAAAGTGGCTTGATCCATTGTGCATAATCTGGAATGTATGTTCTGCCAAAATTAAAGAAACCTAGAAATGACTGTAATTTCTTAAGTGTGTTAGGAGGGTGCAGTTGAGCACATTTTTCCAGAAAGTGCGGGGCCAGGCTCTTTCTCTCGTTTGATAGCTCATATCCCAGGAACAATACACTGAGAAAAGCGATCTTGCTTTTCTTAAAGTTGAATTTGTAACTGAGGTCTGCAAATCCCAGAATGATCCGATTGACCCTTGTAAGATGAATGTGAAGGACGTCATCTGTGAGATATATGTCATCCACGTAGGATAACGCCTTGGAATCAATATCATGTAATATTGATGTTACACGGGCTGAAAATAGCCCCGGGCTATTTTTATAGCCTTGAGGTAAATGACAAAAGCGTTTCTGAGAGCCAAATGAGAATGCACTCAGGTCCCGACTTTCATGTGCTAAATTCTGGCAGAAGAATCCATTAGATATGTCTAATGTTGTTTTATATTTTTTACGCACTATATTGTTTATTAGTGCCGTGCTGTGTGAATTTTGTATAGCATATGTGCATGTATGACTATTTAAATGTCTGCAATCAATGACTATTCTCTATGAATGGTCCGGCTTTGCAACGGGGAATAACGGATTATTCATTGCAGATGTACAGGGCTCAACCACTCCCTGGTACTCAAGTTGGGCGAGGATCTCCCTCACCAGAGCTTTTGCTTCATGTTTAACAGGCTATTGAGGCTGCGGTTGGGGTGTAGACCTAACGGGAATAACATGACAAGGAGACTCCTTTACCCAACCTACATGATTGCGATGTAACAAAGGTGCCTGCGCTAAAGCCCATTCAAAAGCATAGACTTCTTAGTCTGCTTCCGGAACAAGATCGGAGAAAGAAGGCAAAATGACATCTTCCTCATGTGGGAGCTTGCGGATGTGTTCAGGTGGCCAGTCTCTTTCGGTTAATAGGATATCACTAGTAAGTTCATCCCAAATTATCACACTAATAGTGCGTTCCACGTCTCCCTCTATCTGAGTCTTTAAATCATCGGGTGGAAGAACGTGACCGTCAGCTGTTTCAACTGCGATAAAATCGCTAGTTGCTGTCGCATCCAGATGATCTTTCAGACTCTGGCGACATATATCGTGACCTCTGCTGCGCTGTCTAACAGAGTCACTGCCCATGTTTTGTTCCTCAATAGTGTTCTCAAGTATACTGGCATTTTTAGCTGTCAGTGCTGCCACCTTCTTCTTTTTAAACTGTGGCTTTTGCTGAAGAGTCTTTTCTTCTTTTTTAATGGTAGACTGCTTCTAGTCTTTCTTTTCTTTCACGTATTTCTGGACGTCGATCTTGACGGGCTCCTCTCTCGCTACGTCTATCCGGTGCGTCCTGAAAGGAACGAGAGGGACGTGAATCAGTATATCTGTCTGGAGTTTTAATATTCTCCCTATTTCTGAGATTATGGGGGTCATTTTGACCTCGGCGGTCTTTTTCCAAGACCGCCGAGGGACCGCCGTGCGGAAGACCGCTATTGTTGGCGGTTTGCTACTCAGCCTATTATGACCATTGGCAGCTCTCTGTCCTTTTTCGGACGGAGAGCCGCCAACAGCCATACTGGCAAGTGGCGGGGAAGTGGAGGTTGCTCCACCTCCACCGCCACGCCAACAGAACACCGCCCAGCGAATCACGTCCCATGATTCGGCGTGGCGGTGTTCTGTTGACGGTGTGGTGTCGGCGGAGCAGCCCCCATGGCTCCCGTCCCCTCCCGGAGGATTGTCGGATCAGGTAAGTCGATCGTCCGTGAGGGGAGGGGGGCGTTGTGTGTTGTGTGCGTGCATGGGAGTGTGTGTGTGTGTATGTAGAGGGGGTGTGTGAGTGCGTTTATGCTTGCGGGGTGTTGTGTGTTTGGGAATGAGTGCGTGTATAGTGATGGCCACCGGGCTGGAGACCCTGGTCTCCAGCCCAGCGGTCGTCTCCGCCTTGGCGGGCGGAACGGAGAACCGGCGGATGACCATGGCAGTAACCGCCATGGTCATAATTTTAAAAAAAAGACCGCCAGCCAGGTCTTACCGCTGCTTCTCCGCTTCCGCCAAGGTCATAATGACCCCCTATATCTCCTTTCGGAGTTCTCCGGATGTAGAGAATCAGCTCTCTTATTTCTTCTTTCTTTCTTTGAAATCTTTTTGTTTGTCCCAGCGCTTCTTAGAGCCCTCTTGTGACTGCTTTGTACCCTCCTTATGGGCGGCACCTTGTAACTCCAATTTCTTTGGTTTGGCTCCCAAACTATCCTGTCCTATACTAGTATAGGTATCGGAAATAATTTTCAGTAGCTGTCTCTCTTGTTCCTGGTGTGGTGTTTCCCGGAGACGCTGGCGAATTGCCAGTGCTACCGCTTCCCCTTTCATGTTACTGAGTATTAATGAGGAAACACAATAGTAAAAGGTGATTTGTGGCAGCCTTTACGCATGGACTCGAGAATAAGACATCTCAGGGAGTGTCGCAGTTAAACAGAGATTACCCCTTTCTCACAGATATATCATGTCTCATACAAACACAGGCAATGACAAAGATGCAGTAAAGTTTCAATAGTTTTAATTTAACATAACTGCAATTTGAAATTTCCCAATAAAGACCTACGACCAGAGTTGATGATTAAAGCAGCGCATGAGGGGGTTGCCTCTGCCCATGCTGGTGTGGCGAATACAATATCATTATTGCAAGCACGTTATTGGTGGCCAGTTCTATATAAACAGACCAAGCAGTATGTGCTTTGTTGTGATATCTGCCAACAAATAAAGGGGTCCACCATCAAACGCCCACCGCAGACACCCCTCCTAATTTCAAACAAACCGTTACAATGTGTGTACTTGGACAATTGCGGTCCCCTATCACTGGAGAGTGCATACAAATACATCTGAGTCGCTGTCAACTCTTGCTCCAGAATTCTGTGGCTGTGGCCACAACGCTCGGCTGATATTTGGACTGTTATGAAAGATTTGCAAGTATTTATCAGCCCAAATGCAGTTGCGGATTCCCACTCGGACCAGGGCCCTACTTTCACCTCAAGGGCAATCAGGGACGACATGGCTTTGTTAGGGGTCTGTCGCAGGTCGAACAGTATGAAGACCACTGAGGCGTATTTTAGGTGATGGTAAGTGGTTTATTTTTTTCCTTATGATAGGGGGGGTGGGGGTGGAGTAGTATGCACAAAATCACAAGTTTTATCGTCTTTCTTAGTCACTTCGCTCTTCCTTTGTATTGTTTCCCAGGTTCGTGATGGTACATTCTTGCTTCTTATTTTACAGGTAACCCAGCTGCCTTGCTCGCTCGTCGGAGTCCAGGGTGGTGCCGGAAATAGAAGGGAGAACGGCAAGGTAAGTATTGGTTTTATTAATAGGCTTTTTCCTATACTCTTACTTTTGGACTGGGAGGTGGTACACACAAAAGAAGGGGGTTGGTGCCAGTGAGGAGTGGTTCAGGGACTAAGGTGCACGCTTCTATTCTTAGTGTAGGTATAAGTGACCCCGGTGAATTACTTAGAGTGCCCTTCCTTCTACCTCCCTTTCCAACCCTCCTCTATGACCCCTCCCCAGTCCCTTCTCCCCAATTTCCCTTCTTCCTGTCCAAAAGGACCGTACCTTGTTAAGCCACGACCCTCCAGGGTCGTGGCTGGCTTGGTGGTGTTCCTCCTGCTGGTGTCCTGTTTCCAGGTTCAGGAGCTCTTCTCTTCTCTCTCTGTCATCCAGTTCCTCGTCTGCTTCTTTCCTGGGGCTCTTTTCCTCCTCGCGCTGTTCTTGCCTTGAACTCTCCGTGTTGTCTTTTCTCTCCGCTCGCCTCTCGTTCACCGCGTTTGGTTCCCCCCTCCTCTCCCCCGCGTCTCCTTTTTGTAGTTCCTTAACCCGGGAAACACACATCGTTTCCCGGGCAACGCAGTCCTGCCGGCCGTGCTCCGGCCGCGTCTCCCCGGCAACGGGCAGACGCGGAACTGACGTATCGGCGTCGGCGATACGTCATTTCCCGTGTCCGTAGCCGGGATCGCCCGGCTACACTCCCCTCCCCAGGAAAGGTCCTGCTCGAGGACCGTAGCAGCGTCTGTGAAGCGAGACAAATAGTCAGCAGGGGCCTGTTGGCGACCTGGGATGTGACGGACCTGAAAGGAAAATGGTTGCAGTTCAAGGAACCATCGCAATATCCGAGAATTGGTAACCTTGTGGGCAGATAACCACGTGAGGGGAGCATGATCTGTAAAAAGTATGAAGGGGCGGCCTAGAAGGTAATATTGTAACGTATCCACGGCCCATTTTATGGCCAGACATTCTTTTTCAATGGTCGGATAGTGTTGTTCCCGGGGAAACAGCTTCCTGCTGACGTATACTACCGGGTGGTCTCTACCGTCCCCGTCGGGTTGGGCCAATACTCCCCCTAAACCCACATCTGAGGCATCAGTATAGAGATGGAAAGGTTTCGAGAAATCTGGGCAACGGAGTATCGGATCTTTGGTTAGGAAGGATTTCAGTTGTTCAAAGCTGGACGTCTGTTGGGCCGAAAAGGGTGCTAGCCTATTAGGATGGGATTTGGACAGAAGGTCTGTGAGAGGGGCAGCCACGGTAGAATAATCAGGTATGAATCTTCTAGAATACCCTACTAACCCTAAGAAGGATCGTAACTCTTTCTTGGTTGTCGGTTTAGGGGCATTTAGTATGACCTCTACTTTTTTTGTTTGGGGTTTCAGGTTCCCTTGACTAATTTTGTACCCTAAGTACGATATGTCGGGAGTTCCTATGACACATTTTTTTGAATTGGCAGTTAACCCTGCGGTGACAAGGGTGTGGAAAATTTGCTGTAAATGTTTTAGATGATCATTCCAGGTTTCACTGAAAATTACTACATTGTCTAGGTAAGCCGCTGCAAAAGATTGGAAGGGATTTAAGAGTTTATCCATTAACCTCTGGAATGTAGCTGGTGCTCCATGTAAACCAAAGGGTAGTACCGTGAACTGATACAGACCGGACTGGGTGGCGAATGCTGTTTTCTCTTTATCTTCTGTGGCTAAGGGAATCTGCCAATACCCTTTGGTCAAATCTAAGGTAGTCATATATTTGGCTTTTCCTAGTTTCTCTACTACGTCGTCAACTCTGGGCATAGGATATGTGTCAAACAGGGAGTTTTCGTTAAGCTTCCTGAAATCAATACAGAATCTAATAGTACCATCGGGTTTCGGTACTAAAACCACCGGGGAACACCAGGGACTATTTGATGGTTCAATCACACCTTGGTCTAACATTTTCTGTATTTCAGCCTCCATAATCTGTTTCCTTGCTTCAGGAATACGATATGGCCGTAACCTCACAATTTTCCCTGGTGTGGTTCTTATTTTATGAGTTATCAAGGTGGTCCTACCTGGTAACGCTGAAAAGAAATCCCGGAAATGTTCCAGTACTCTGTATACCTGTTCTTTTTCCGCTTTTGTTAAGGTTTCATTTACTGGGGGTAGATCTTCCCTGTTGCTGTGTTCGGTTGGACAGAACTCAATACTTAACTTATTATGTGGACATAGGACTCCTGCCAACACGCTGGCAGTGTTCGAGGGGTCTGAGTCTTCCCATTTTTTTAGAAGATTTATATGATAAATCTGTGATTTCTGTGGAGTGCTCGATAACTCAACCAGGTAGGTAACTGGAGATACGGCTCTTATTATCTTATATGGGCCCTGCCATTTGGCAATTAGTTTTTGTTCTGAGGTCGGACGCATAATTAAGACCTGATCCCCTGGTTGTAAAACCCGTAACTTGCTTCCGTGGTCATAATATTGTTTTTGAGTATTTTGAGCTTGTTCCATATTTACTTTGACCGTATCCCATAAATTTTGTAGCTGGGATCTTAAATTGTGGGCATACTCTAGAAGGGGTCTTCCCCCTTCTTCGGCCTCTTCCTCCCATGTTTCGATGGCCATGTCAAGAAGAGATCTTGGCTGTCTTCCAAACACCAACTCAAAGGGGCTGTGTCCTGTAGAGGACTGTTCATGTGTTCGGATAGCATATAACACTAAGGGTAGTTTTTGATCCCAGTCTCTCCCTGACTCTTCCATCACTTTTTTTAGTAAGGTTTTTATTGTTTGGTTATACCTTTCCACTAGTCCATCCGTCTGAGGATGATAGACCGAGGTACGGATGTGGGAAATACCTAAGGTTTTACATATTTGCTTCATAAGAGTGGACATAAAAGGAGTCGCCTGGTCAGTGAGTATTTCATGCGGAAATCCTACTCGGGAAAAAACATTGATCATGGCCTGGGCCACTGTCTTAGTTGTCATACTTTTTAAGGGAACGGCCTCGCGGTATCGTGTGGCATAGTCAACCATGACTAGGATATACGTATAACCTTTAGTGGATGGTATTACAGGTCCTATTAGATCCATTCCTATCCTACTGAAGGGAATGTCGATAATGGGTAGGGGTATCAGAGGGGCTTTCTTAGGTCTGCTGGGTTCAGTGAGTTGGCATCTGGGACATTGGGAACAAAACTTCCGTATGTGAGCAAATACTCCCGGCCAATAGAATCGTCTAAGAAGGTATTCTTCCGTTTTTTCCCTCCTATAATGGCCTCCCCCGGGTTGACAATGTGCCATCGTTAGGACCTGATTACGATAGTGATCGGGTACCACTAATTGCTGTTTATGTTCTCCGGTACTAGTAGTGGTTATCCGATATAAGAGGTTTTTCTTAATGAGGAAGTAGGGACCCACCTCTTCGGTTTCTTCTTCTCTGGCCGACTTCCAAGCGTGAGCGAGAGAAGGATCTATTCTTTGCTGATGGGGGAAACTGACAGGGACTTCATGTGTTTCTGCAACAATGCCTGTGTCCGGTCCTGCTCTCTCCTTTCCCAAGTAAGTCAATTTTTCTATTCGTTTCTCTCTGCGTGATAATTTCCTCCGGATTGTGGGGCTTTCTATACTGCTATTGGAGAAAGGAGCTTCTCTCCACCAATCCTGTGTCAGTTTGGGTTGTCGAACATAATCTAGTATTTCTTGGAAATGTTCATAATCAGTTCCAATGATACACTCCTCTATCAGATTGGACATTATACCCATCGACAAGATATCCCGGTGTTTTCCCCATTCGACTGTGACGTCACATAAAGGGTATTGTTCCTTATCTCCATGTATGCAACATATATTCACCCATTGTTCTTTTCTTTCATCTACTATGGGGACTACGTCTTTTCTCACCACCGACTGACTACACCCTGAGTCAATAAGGGCCCATATGGGTTTCCCGTTGACGGTCAGAAGCTGTTTAAATTTTTGGTTACCTTTTCCGGTACACAGTACCCGTCGCCTAGTAACTCCAATTTCCATTGGCTCACTACTATCCTGTTTTCTGGGGCACATTCGGGCAATGTGGCCCCATTCCCCACAGCTGTAACATTGGGGTCCTGCTACCGAGGGAGGGTTAGGAACTCGGTGAGGTACTGGTTCCTCCGGAAAGGTTCTTAATGCAATTTTAGGAGTGGGAGGTCCTGGTTTTAGGCTGGGTCGGGTGGACATATTTCTTACATCAGCGGTGCGATGATAAGCACACGCTAAATCAATTGCCATGTCAGTAGTCACCTTTGGATGTTGACGGATCCAGTGTTTAGTGGGGGTAGGCAGGGATTCCAAATACTGTTCAAGGACGATTGTTTGGATCACTTCCTCCCTACTATTTCCGGAAGACCCTAACCACTTTAAGGCCAAGTCCCTTACCCGATAATAAAAGGTTCGGGGGTCTTCATTCGGTCCCCATTTGATTTTTCTAAATTTAACCCTATAGTATTCCGTGTCATGTCCTACACGTTCCAAAATACTAGTCTTTATCTCTTGATATGGCGTGGTTCCACCCGGGTTTGCTGCTTGATATGCTGCTTGTAAGATCCCTGTAAGTAAGGGGGCGACATACTGACCCCATCTATCCTCAGGCCATTGGGCGGAGGACGCCACTCTCTCAAAATTTGTGAAAAAAGCTTCGGGGTCTTCTCCGTCTTGATATTTCTGTAACACGGAACTTGGGACATTGGAATGTACTTTACTACTAGCAATGGTCTCAGTCAATTTTTTCATGGCCGTCTCATGTACCAGTTGATTATTCGCGAGGATGGTTGCCTGACTTTTTCAAGCCGACTGCAATGCTTCCCTGTCCTCCTTGGCCTCTCGCTGGTGGGCCTCCCACACCAGTTGGAGATGACGTTGGCCCTCGGCCAATTGCTTTATCATATCCTCCAATGAGGGTTGGTCACTCATGGTTATACTGTTCGATTACTGCGAGGGGCTCTACAGATTTATATCCCACTTCTGACACCACTGTCGCAGGTCGAACAGTATGAAGACCACTGAGGCATATTTTAGGTGATGGTAAGTGGTTTATTTTTTTCCTTATGATAGGGGGGGGGTGGAGTAGTATGCACAAAATCACAAGTTTTATCGTCTTTCTTAGTCAGTTCGCTCTTCCTTTGTATTGTTTCCCAGGTTCGTGATGGTACATTCTTACTTCTTATTTTACAGGTAACCCAGCTGCCTTGCTCGCTCGTCGGAGTCCAGGGTGGTGCCGGAAATAGAAGGGAGAACGCCAAGGTAAGTATTGGTTTTATTAATAGGCTTTTTCCTATACTCTTACTTTTGGACTGGGAGGTGGTACACACAGAAGGAGGGGGTTGGTGCCAGTGAGGAGTGGTTCAGGGACTAAGGTGCACGCTCCTATTCTTAGTGTAGGTATAAGTGACCCCGGTGAATTACTTAGAGTGCCCTTCCTTCTACCTCCCTTTCCAACCCTCCTCTATGACCCCTCCCCAGTCCCTTCTCCCCAATTTCCCTTCTTCCTGTCCAAAAGGACCGTACCTTGTTAAGCCACGACCCTCCAGGGTCGTGGCTGGCTTGGTGGTGTTCCTCCTGCTGGTGTCCTGTTTCCAGGTTCAGGAGCTCTTCTCTTCTCTCTCTGTCATCCAGTTCCTCGTCTGCTTCTTTCCTGGGGCTCTTTTCCTCCTCGCGCTGTTCTTGCCTTGAACTCTCTGTGTTGTCTTTTCTCTCCGCTCGCCTCTCGTTCACCGCGTTTGGTTCCCCCCTCCTCTCCCCCGCGTCTCCTTTTTGTAGTTCCTTAACCCGGGAAACACACGTCGTTTCCCGGGCAACGCCGTCCTGCCGGCCGTGCTCCGGCCGCGTCTCCCCGGCAACGGGAAGACGCGGAACTGACGTGTCGGCCGATACGTCATTTCCCGTGTCCGTAGCCGGGATCGCCCGGCTACAGGGTCCAACTCCATTACTCGTCTCCATTTCCTCCCGAGCGAAATAGTGTTGTGGAGCGACTAAACTGAGTTTTAAAGCAATCCTTAACAGCCAGAGTATTAGGCATGGGTCGTAATTGGCTTAATCACCTGTATGGAGTCCAGAGAGCACTTAATAATCTGCCTAGAAGGTCCCAAGGGGTCGTACTTCATGCGAGTGCCTGTTTGGAACTCAAATATATGTTCCAGATCTTGATGGTCCTGGCGTGGAGGCGGCAGAAACACCTTTTGACATAAATGAACATGTCATGCTTCTGGAAGTGCTGCCTCCGTAAGAGTTAAGGATGTACCAATTACATATACCGGCTGGATTCCAAAGGGTGTGGATCTAGTATGTGAAAAAGTTACTGTGAAAAAAGGGTTTGGTCTTCCTATCGTGCACCGGTCCCAGTCCTGGAAATACACAGTACCAGAACTGTCACACTACCACAGTTGCCTGGTGCTAAAGAAATTAGTTTTGTATCTTTCGACAAAAGTTACACCATGTGGCTGATTCTGCTCAGCAGACCAAGAGGAGCAACCAGTAGTTCCCGAATCCCTCTCACTACTAGTCAAGATGTCCCTCTACAAGTTTTGAGCAGCAAGGTATGGTATTGAGGGGGGGAAGGAGGCTCCGGACTTCCGGGCCTACTACTGGGCCTCCTATGTGCAATATGCGGTGTCCTGATTTACACAATATTATGTATGTAAAGCAAGTGACTGCTATATTTGCTTCTGTTTGGGGGCTGAGGGTAGGACATGATTCTAATTGTTGATGTGTATTTCTTTGTTTGTGAAAACAATAAAAGAAATATGAAAAAATACATTTGCAAATGGCTGGGTCCAAACTAGGGAGATGTGGCGAGCAAAATAACATTTAGAAATTTAAGTACATACATATGATCAAATTATACATAATTACATGCACGGGCAATTGTTGTGCATTTGCGTATGAGTATGTTGGTCATGTAGGAAAAGCCAACTCTTAAGTAGTCTTTTACAGATAAGAAAGTTGTCCGTGGAGCTCATGTTTGGGGGTAATGAATTCCATAGTTGAGATTTTGAGATGAGGTACCAATCGTGAGCAAAGGTTCCTTTGCTGTATGTATTTTGTGATTTTATTCCTGATAAAAAAAGGGGTCCTGTTCCATGTATTGCTTTGTGGGTGATACAAAGCAACTTGAAGGTGGATCTTCCGGCAACCAGCAACCAAAGTAGGCCTCTCGAGGCAGCAGAGAAGTGGGCCTGTGTTTCATTGAGACATGGTGTTTATGTGAGAAAGGGGTAATCTCAGTTTAACCACGACACTCGCTGAGATGTCACACTCTTGAGTCAATGCGTAAAGGCTGCCACAAATCACCTTTTACTGTTTGGGTTTTTGGTGAGGTGCTACTTGTGAGCCGGGAGGGTTGGGACGACAGTTGCGACTTGTAGGACTGGCATAGTCGCCTACAAACATATGTACTGTCATCCTTAAACCAGCAGTCTTGCCCAGAGCAAGAGTCAAACTACTACAGTGGCTTTTCATGCAGGATTAGTCTGGCAGAAGAGTTCTGAACTCATTGTAGTTTTTTCATAGTTGGTAAAGATGATCCTTGGTAGAGGCCATTGGCATAATCAAGTTTAGACAGTAGAGTGATGCATCATAGAGTTTTCATAGTTACAGATGGGGCACCAGCCCCACTAGGCCAACCCACCATCTACCCAGTGATGCCATTATTTGCCAGAGTACGTCTACAGTCATTTCCAGGAGAGGACAAGGGCATTGCGGTTCACCTTCACAAAGAATGGCAGAGGATTTTGTTACTACAACAATACATCAGGACATTAGTATTCTTGCGGGCACAGATCTTTACCCTTCCCCTGGTCATAAAAGTAACAGTTCTTTACCCTTTTCTTGGTAGTAAAGGTAACAACCTTTGCCAGTGCTATGCTTTAGAGCTGACCTGAGGACACCCTCACATAGAGATTTCAGGTAGCGAGTTAACTGCATCCTCTTTTGGTGCAGAATTCAAAGTCCTTATGATACAATGATCACTTCTGTAGGTTGCATACATATGGATGTGAAAGTGTTAAAGGGCTTCTTTGCATGTGATTCTATATATATAATATATATGGTTAAATATACATATTGACTACAAATGGATCTGATTTCTGTGTAGCCCAGAAATATCCTGGAGAGCATACTAGTACCATTAGAGCACTCATTGAGATAAGTTGTTACTAGGCATTTCATAGAGTTGACACACTGCTTTGGTATACTATTGAGATGGTGAAAGGAATAAGAGATCACATTAGAAATCACAAAAACATCAGATTTTCTAGATAAATCCTGCTTGATTTTGTTGCCCTATAAGACATGACTCATGTAAGAAAATGTAGTTGCTGTGTTTAAGAAGATATTTTTCAAATGTTAAATAAACATGAAGGTATCGTGTTTTCAAGAGTCGATAATGTAGGACTATAGAATACTTATACGGACACAGACATGGTTTAATGAAAATGCCCAAGTTCAGATTGAGCAGCACCATACATGTTGTTGTTTCTGTACAGACAACTTTATTTGTTGTTACCTCACATTAAGTATATTTGGAAATCTAGGGCCATTTACCATCCAGTTAATGTATTTTTCTGCAGCTTCCCAGAGAGAATCATTTGATGGAACAATGATCTGTTGCATAATGTCACTTTTACTAACACAAAATACATCTGTTTTGAAGATCTCATATATATCTCCAGGTAATATGTTAATTTTTACTTTTGATGTTTTTGTGATCGTGCAAGCGGTTCCACAGATCCTGTGGCAGATCCTGTGGTACTTGGTACAATGCACTTCCATTTAAGATATTCTTTTTTGGGTCTATTTCTGAGAATCATTTCCACTGTGTATGCTAATTGTAATGCTGTACAAAACAAAGCAAATTTGTTTAATATGGGTTCTAACTGTTTTTCAATGGTGTTAGTAAAAACGCCTTTCTACCCAAACGCAAGGACTATAAATTGGGAGTTTACTATTTTTTTCTATATGGAAGGACTCTGGAGGTTTCTAGAAAAAAACATTGGGGAGAGCATCTCCCATCACATAATATTAGCCCTAAAGATGTTCCACTATAGAAATGAACATACTGTCTTGGCAGTTTTTATTTGAAAATGGAGTAAAGAATGAAGTAAGGCTTTTAAATTGAAGGTAATCTTATTTTAGTTTAATTCTGAGAATCATTTCCACAGTGTTAGGTTTGTGTACAATAATTATACTTTGTTACAGGAAAAGGCAAATTTGTAGAGTGTTGGGAATCTCCGTTATCACCAATGTTTGTGACTGCGGTAATAGGAAATCTGAAAATGTATTATTACCACTTCAAACCGTTACAGTTTTATGTTTTTCAAAATGCCACTCGCCTTATTGTAGACGGAACTTCAACTTCTGGATGAAGGTATACGTGGAACTGCAGAATATCATCATCAAAACTCCCTGCTGAAAATGGTGGTATTGACACTTTTATGAGTACTTTGGCAAATATTTTACATATGTATATTTGTTTAGAACAGCTTGCATGTTTACAGTCATCACTGGAGGAAAAGGTAATATCTAAAAAGTTGTATAATTTATAAAGTTTGTTATGTTTCTCTATTTCAGATTTGTATCTTATTTTGGACACAAATGGCCCTATTTAAAGTTTGGCAGATGGAATACTGTGGCAAAACACGGTGAATATTCCACCCGCTGTATTACAATTTCCATATGTTGTAATGCACTTGTAATATGGCAGACAGGTTACTTTCTATGCTTGTGAAGGAGAATCGTGTCCACCAAATTCTAAATAAGGCCATAAAACATTGCCACAGGAAATCGCTAGTTAATCCTTTTTCATGTCTTATTTGTTTGCTATTATTTCTCTATATATCATGCATTTGGAACTTGAATTTGGATGTTGTTGTAGAGACTATTATATCTTAACTTCAAAGATGTGATCTCAGTAAAATAAGAAGGTGATTATTCATGTGGCATGCTTCTTGAAGTAGAAACATGCTATATTCTGACATAATCTGGCATGTTATAAGTGTGTCTAACTTTTGAATTAATTTCACTCTTGTACTCACTGAAAAACAAGATTCAATTAATTAATTCAGGATATTTGTTTATATTCCATGAAATGAGAACTAAACATATTTAGTAAATAAATAGTTATAGCATATAGATCTATCAGCACAAAAGAATCCGGGGCATTAGGAGCATCTGAGAATTGAACAAAATAACATACGACTGTGTGTTTTTGAATGTAGAAATAGAAGTATTATGAACTAACCAATTCAATTGTAGATATAAAATATCTAGTTCTTTTTAATAGCTCAATGTTTAAAGTAGCTAGAACCAAAACATCAACTCTCCCAGTCGTGTCTACATCTTGGTGTCATCATTTTGGGAACCCTGACAAAAAGCCCTAGTTTAGTCCGGGGCTAATAAATGTTTTTTCTTGTATATAGATTATTGTATCAACTTCAAAGACTGAGTAGAATACAGTATTGTGAAATTTTCTTGGATTATGTGCTGCTGCACAGATGGGATGACACAGGTTAAAATGTGCCCCCTTACATCTCTCTAATATTAACTACCCATTTCAAGATGGCAAAGATACAGCTGTGTTTTTCCTTAAAAAGAGAAGACATTTCCAGAAAGACCCTAATGCATGCTTGGCAAGAGTTTCATAACTTCTGTTTATCTCCCACTGTTTAGCAAAAGACCTCCAACTAGATAATGCATGCAAATTAAATCAATTGTAGTTAATGGCAATTTTGATAAATCAGGCATGGATCTGGCCACCCTTGTTCTAACAAATGAGTTGCTCCTCACCCCTTTTTGCAGGTGCCTGCTAGACCATCTAGCTAACTTCTCTAACTGGACACTGGGGATGGGGTTACAATTTGGGCAGATTTCGGCCTGTTATGGAGATACCAATACATGTGGGGAATAACATGCTGGAATCAGTGTCTCCACATCAATTCTCACACGCTTTTTGGCACATATCATAACTCCGGTGGGTCTGGTAACTCTAGCTACCAGCCACATTGGGATTAACGGGCATTCCGAATGAGAACCTTTGTGCCGCTTTACCCCTACCTTCCATATCCATACCCTCCTCTTACCACTTTATAGGAATGCAAGTTAGGTACTGTACCTGTTAGCTTCTACCTTACAAAGTGTGGCACAGTTTAGATTTACCAAGGATGAGTATGTTAATTTGAGATCCATTATGAGTACAGATTTTAATTTGGTTTCATGTAGACACTGCGTCTCCATAAGTTCTCATGGAATCCTGTTTTAAGGTCGAGCATAGCAGCGCACAAGCGCTGCTCTTCTTGACATGTTGTAATCAGTTTTATATAGCGTGAACTCGATACAAAGGTATTTCTTTGCTTTACATGAGCACCGGTTACAGCGCACAAGAACACATTCATTTTTGGAAGAAAAAGGGAAGATCAGGTGATTTGCCCAGAATCACAGAATGTTGAGCCGGGGTCGAGACTCGAACAATGTTCCCCAGCTCCAAAGTCGGCAGCTATGGCCCTTACGCCACATCCTGTACCCTAGGTTTCTTTGTCTGGTGCGTGTTGGGGCAGTTTTAAAATGACGTATTTATTTTCTATAGTGCTTGATAATACAGGTTCTGCCAATTCATAGCCCTGCAAAGCAGGTGCCATTCTTAGCCAAATTGCTATAATTTATTTGCATAAGACCTTGCAGAGATGAAGAGGTGAAAAAGCTATTTCAAGATTGTAATCTGTGACATTCTCGTTCTGTCAGGACCTCTGCAATGGGTGCATTAAACCAACTGGCTTGAGTAGCTTAATACTTGGCGATAGCACGTGCTCTCGATATCCTCCAAATGGTCACCAATCAAGCACATAGGTTAGTTCTAGGCATAGAAGATAGCAAAAGGGGTTGACTCCAAAATGGTGGAAAAGGAGTTGTGACTCCAGACCCACGCACTTCACAGCCTCAAGCTTGAAAGCAAAAACATCTAGCCTTTGGATGTAAATTGGGCTTCTTCAAATAGAGTTCAGTTAGAGCGAACTTGATTCAAAGGCATTACACCGCTTTACATGAGCACCAGTTACGTTGGACGAATAATTCCATTCATTTTTGGTAACAAGGGGAGATGAAGTGATTTGCCCCAAATCTCAGGATGTTGAGCTGGCAGCGAGACGTGAACCGTGTTCCCCAGCTCCAAGGTCAGCAGTTGTGGCCCTTATGCCACATGCTCTCCCCTAAGGTTCTTTGTCTGGTGCATGTTGGGGCAGTCTGGGAATAACTTGCTTTTTTAATGCAGCGCTTGGTAATACAGGTTCTGCCGTTTCATAGCACTGCAAAACAGATGCCATTCTTAACAAAATTGCTATAATTCATTTGCAGTTAAGCTGCCTCTTGTGTCATTCCCTTTGTATGCAGTCAATGTTTTTAAAAGTTGTATTGCCATTGTAGAGGAATAATTCCTTTAAAACACACAGAAATATATGTCTGCACCCTTTTCTTTGGTCCTAGCTCTTTTGACACCCTCATGCTCCTGGTTAAATGCCACAAAGGTGCCTCATTGTGGCTTGTTTGGTGCTATAAATGTCTAGGTAAACACACTAGAAAGGGTTGCATTCTTGTTGTGTCCTCGCTACTGCAGTGACAGGCCTGGGAGGGTTGCTGTGCCACCTGCCATACATCCACTACACTCCAAACCAAAACACATAGGTAAAGGACGTTGTCATTCACAATGGCAATAGTTCTAACTCTCACAATTATGAGACCTATTGCATTGCAAATGCTTGTTATTTTTATCACCCTGCCAGAGGACATTCATAGATATTGACCTTGTATGGTGGTATTACTCTAAAAGCTCAAACTTCAATATTTTTCACAGTAAAGGTCCTCACAATTTTTTTAATTCTATTTTTGACTAAATGCTTTTGTAACTAAATGTTTCAAACTTTTATCCTGTTAATGAAGAAAGTTTAGATGTGATTTGAGGCACTGTGACGGGCCGACACTGCCGGCTCCGCCATAACCGGCATGGAGGAGGTTCCTGACCCAGAAGTCCTCCGGTCGGGAACCAATCTGGTTTGCCTTCCGGGTGACGGCGGGCAGGAACAGGCCCTTCACGCTGTCACCAGGGAAGGGGGATGAGGAGGCGGAGACCGAAGGAGCGAGGACGGCGAGAGAGAAGGTGGCGGCATTGGAGAGGACTGAGAAGAAGGCGGTGGAAGACCCGAGGATGGAGTGGAAGGCAGGGGAAGCCTCGGCAGGGATTATTGCAGTGGAAGCGTGGGTAGGACACCGGAACCCAGCAGCACCGCGAGACGCAGCGGAGGACCAGGAGGCACTTCACCAGAATTTCCGGCCACGCTCTGGGAAGAGCGTGGCTTCAGCAGGTGTGTGGGGCAGGACTTAACAAAGATAAAGGGGAAGGAGGAAGGTAAAAGGGAAGGGGAGTAAAAAGTACCAGGGGGCATTGGGAGAGCTTGGTTGATTGTTTATGTTATTTAGGTTCAGTTTTCTCTTTCACTATGAGGGTTCATTGCCGGGGACCAGTAGAGGCATTTAGGATTTAGGGGGTCATTACAACATTGGCGGTAAAAGGCGCTTACCGCCGTGCAGAAGACCGCCAATACACCGGCGCGGCCGCGGAATTCCTCTACAGCTATTATGACACACAGCTCGGAATCCGCCGAAATTCAGACACCCACACAACTCCGCCACACCAAAGGTCAGTGATAAACTGCCGAAAACAAAACCTCCATCTACACGCCAACAGAAACACGCCCATGCTATTACGACCCACGAATCCACGTGGCGGTCTTTCAATCGCGGTATTCCATTGGCGGTACACACCGCCGCGCTCAAAATACACACACATCTCCAAAACACCGCCACATTGGACAATTCAAAATACACACACCTGATACACATACACACACTACTCCCACACACCCAATACTATATAAAACACACCCCCACATCACCCGCAAACCCCTACGACCGAAAAATCACGAACGAAGGCCAGAGAGAGAGCACAGAATAGACAACCCCATCACACAGAGGCACACAACACCATCACCCACACAACATCCACGCACCAAGCACCACACACCACTACACATCACCACACTCATCACCACATACACCACCCCACACATCACATACACCACCCCATGTCACGCCAAAGACACCCCCGCTTCTCCGAGGAGGAGCTCAGGGTCATGGTGGAGGAAATCATCCGGGTAGAGCCACAGCTATTTGGCTCACAGGTACAGCACACATCAATAGCCAGGAAGATGGAGCTATGGCGCAGAATAGTGGACAGGGTCAACGCCGTGGGACAGCACCCAAGAAATCGGGAGGACATCGGGAAGAGGTGGAACGACCTACGGGGGAAGGTGCGTTCAACGGTCTCCAGGCACAACATCGCAGTGCAGCGGACTGGCGGCGGACCCCCACCTCCTCCCCCACAACTAACAACATGGGAGGAGCAAGTCTTGACCGTCATGCATCCAGAGGGCCTCGGAGGAGTCGGTGGAGGATGGGACACTGGTAAGTCAAATCTTAACTATCATATCCCCCACCCTACCTGCATGCTCTCACACACCCCCACCCTCACCCCCTCCCCTATCACTCCAACTCCTCACTAATGTACTAATAACACAAACCACACATCCCAACACCAAGTGCTGCATGACACAACTAAGCATGGTCACCCCTCACTAAAGCATGCTCACTGCACATACCCAGAACAACCCCCTAACCATCCTCACACAAGCCCCCACACAGGAATGCTTGCACTGGGGTACACAGACACCCACCCATTGCACACCATCACACACACATGCAATAATCATGCTCTTATGCCCCTGCAGGAACCCGAAGGACCGTCACCACACCAGAGGGTCCAGACAACACAACTCTACCCCCAGAAGAGGCCCACAGTGACGATAGCAGCTCTGCCTTACTGGATCCTGATGACCAGCCCGGACCATCGTGGGCCTTGGGACAGTCGGTTACCCTTGCACAGGCACAGCCCAACACTGACCTTCCACCCTCTGGTAACACCAGCACAGCACCCACCCAGCGGGCCCAAACCTCCCTACCCAGGACAGGTCAATCAGCGGTGTGTCCACCACTACAGGGAACCCAGGATAACCCACCACCCCAACAACAACAGGGACCTGGGGGTAGTGGGCACACGGTCCAGGGGACGGGGGCACAGGAACACAGGGGAACTGGGAGGGCTGCTGTGCAACAGGGGGCGGATAGGCCAAGGGAACCCACTCTCCACGAGGCCAATTCCTCCATCATGGGAGCCTACCACCACTCCCAGGAGACGATGGCGACGGTCCTGGCCAAGTTTCAGGAGACCCTGCGCCTGCAGGAGGAACAGTATTTGGGGTTCAGGGAGGAGCTCAGGACCATCAGCTCCGCCTTGGGCACCATCGTAGGGGTGCTGAAGGACATACAGAACACCATGAGGGACACTGTGGCACTCCAAGGGGCCCCTGACACTAGCCAGGACGATGAACTGCCCACCACTTCCGCCAGCGCTAGTGGACAGGACGCTCCGCCACAGGACCAACACACCAGCCCCCCACCCCCTGCAGACGGACAACCACCACGCAAGCAGTCCCTGAGATCCAGGAACAGGACAGAGCAAGATGGCAAGACCCCCGCCAGGAAATGAGACCACCCTGTTTGTCCTCCCACTGTACCACCTTGTTACCCTGTCCATACTTAAACTGCCCCAGCTCCACTTCCTATGCCCAGATGGGCAGTGCATCTGTGAGACTAATAGACTGGACTCTGCCATGGACATTCCTCCGCCATCACCCATCCTCTTTTTACAACCCCCTCACATTTCTGAGCACTTCAATAAACACCTTTGAAACACAAAACAATCTTGAGTCAGTCTGTGATTTACTAATTATGTATTATCAATGACAGTGTCATAATGCGTTTCCCATTGTAAGGCTAACATACCTATGTCACACATCACAAGTCCTTGAAGGATGCAAGCAAATGACACGTTGGTAACCAAACCTGTGAAACCGTAATGGAAAGGAACAATTCAGTTACCAAATAGTGTTTGAAATCGACAAACCGGATAGAGGTAGATGTGTGACAGTTAATGTAATGTTAAACATGAAAACGTTCTCACCTGTGTGTCACTGGAAATATTGCTGTATGACTGACTCCCTGTTGTCATTGTCTTCTTCCTCAGCTTCCTCCTCATCACTGTCCACAGGCTCCACAGGCTCCACAGCTGCAACAACACCGTCATCTGGATCATCCCCCTGCAGAAAAGGCACCTGGCGTCGCAAAGCCAAATTATGAAGCATGGAGCAGGCGATGATGATCTCGCACACCTTCTTCGGTGAGTAGAATAGGGATCCACCTGTCATATGGAGGCACCTGAACCTGGCCTTCAGGAGGCCGAAGGTGCATTCGATCACCCTCCTAGTCCGCCCATGGGCCTCATTGTAGCGTTCCTCTGCCCTGGTCCTGGGATTCCTCACTGGGGTCAATAGACAGGAAAGGTTGGGGAAACCAGAGTCCCCCAATAGCCATACACGGTGCCTCTGGAGTTGAACCATCATATCAGGGATGCTGCTATTTCGCAGGATGTAGGCGTCATGCACTGAGCCAGGGAACATAGCATTTACCTGCGAGATGTACTGGTCTGCCAAACATACCATCTGGACATTCATTGAATGATAACTCTTCCTGTTCCTATACACCTGTTCACTCCTGTGGGGGGGGACCAGAGCTACATGGGTCCCATCAATGGCACCTATGACGTTGGGGATATGTCCAAGGGCATAGAAGTCACCTTTCACTGTAGGCAAGTCTGCCACCTCAGGGAAAATGATGTAACTCCATTACTCTGTTACTCCGTTACTCTGTTACTCCGTGTTTCAGCAGGGCAGACAGCACTCTGGACAGCACGTTGGAAAACATAGGCTGGGACATCCCTGATGCCATGGCCACTGTTGTCTGAAAAGACCCACTTTCAAGGAAATGGAGCACTGACAGCACCTGCACGTCAGGGGGTATTCCTGTGGGATGGCGGATTGGTGACATCAGGTCTGGCTCTAACTGGGTACATAGTTCCTGGATTGTGTCACGGTCAAACCGGTAAGTGACAATGACATGTCGCTCTTCCATTGTCAACAGGTCCACCAGCGGTCGGTACACCGGAGGATTCCGCCATGATCTCAACTGTCCCAGCTGACGGCGCCTACGAAAGACAACAGCGAAGAATCAGTCATTATTCCTCCAGGTATGTACCCACAGTTACACACAAGACTACACCACTCACAGAACCCTTCCTGTATGTGTGTTGAGTGTAGGCCTAGCTATGTGTGACGCAGAGGTAAATTAAGCCATGTGGGCCCCTGAAATGGCGGTTGCCTGACCTCTAAACTGGGACAATGGGATTGTGGGGTAACTGCGCTGGCGTTGCACACCGTCGCGGTAGGCGGTCGTAGACTGCGGCGCAATGCTGCATTGATTAACTTTGGACCCTATGGGTCCCAGGAGCCAATGAACAGGTGCGCCGGCGGTGATGATGCTCACCGCCGCGGACGTCACTGCCATTTTCTATCTGTTCAATCACTAGATACCTGACCTTCGACAGGAGATGACCTACACTGCAAGTGCTGCTGTGACCTCCGTCTGGGAGCGACGATGGCTGCTGCGTCTGGGGAAAGGGCCTCTGCCTTCACTGCACAGAAGTTGGAGAAACTGGTAGACAGGGTCCTCCCCCAGTACACGCTACTCTACGGTCCTCCAGACCAACAGGTTAGTACACAGGGAGCACGTGGTATGGGCTAGGCCTGTGTGGAGAGGGCTGGTTGGAAGAGGGAAGGGGGCAGAGTTTATAGTACATTAATACATGGGAATGAATGGGCCACATGGCCAGAGTAGGGAGGGGGCCACTCACAACGACGGTGCAGTTGTTAATGACTGTTCTTCTTTCCTTGTGCATGTCATGTAGGTCAGCGCCCACCAGAAGAGGGACATTTGGCGTGCCATCGCCAAGGAGGTCCGGACCCTGGGGGCCCACCAGAGACGGGGCACCCTCTGCCGTAAGAGATGGGAGGACATTTGCCGCTGCAGCAAGAAGATGGCGGATGCTCAGCTGGGGATGGCCTCCCAACGTGGGAGGGGTGCCCGTCGCACCTTGACCCCCCTGATGTTCCGGATCCTGGCGGTGGCCTACCCGGAGTTGTATGGGCGCTTGAGGGCATCACAGCAGACACAAGGGGGTGAGTACAACCTCATTCTGCTGACTTTGCGCACAGTGGAGGTGTCTGGGTGGGGGAGGTGGGCTGTGGGTGTCCCTAGGCCAGGGCGAGTTCGGTAGTCCGTAATGTAGGCCATGTGGCACTCTACCCCACCTCAGCAGAGTGCCAAGTCGAGGTATAGTTGCCCCTGTGGCATGCATGTGCGCAGATGTCCACCATTGCAATGTAGGCCATATCCCAGGAATTGCATGTGCAGAGGGCAGGAGCACGGCGTAATGCAGGGGGCTGCTGTGTCTGTCTTGTCCGCCAACGGTAGCAGTATGCCATGCACTAAAACTCTCTTTCTTCTGTCTCCCCCCCTTTTTCTGCTCTACCTGTCCTTTTGTACATCAGCATCATCAGGCGGAGGTATAGTGGCACCGGAGCACGAGGGAGCTGCATCCCACATGGCCATGGAGGGCCACATCGCGGACTCTGAATTCACCAGTGGGACGGAGGGCGAGGGGAGCTTCACGTCGGCCACCGGATCACCAAGCAGAGACACGGACTCGTCCGCCGATGGGGGCTCCCTTGTGGTGGCGGCACCATCTGTGCGCCCCACTTCTACAGGTACAGCCGCCACCTCCCCTACCAGCACCGCCCTCCCAGCAGCCCCTCAGCGTTCGTCCCGTGCCCGCTCACCCAGGAGGGTGGGCATCACCTTCGCCCCAGGCACCTCAGGCCCTGCCCCAGTCACCCCTGCTGCCCTCAGTGAGGAGGCCATTGACCTCCTCAGGTCACTCACTGTTGGACAGTCTACCATTGTGAATGCCATCCAGGGTGTAGAACGAGAGTTACAACACGGTAATGCATTCCTGGAGGGCATTCATTCTGGTCAGGCTGTCCTTCAGCGAACCCTGCAATCTCTGGCCTCAGCACTGATGGCAGCCATTGTCCCTGTGTCTAGCCTCCCCCCTCCAACCTCCTCCACCCAGACCAAATCTCCTGTACCACAGCCCATCCCAAGCACACCTACAGACCAGCATGCACACAAGTCAGCACACACAGGTAGCTCAAGCAAACATAGGCACCACACAACCCACAGACACTCATGCAAGCCTCACCCACGTACAGACACAGCAACATTCACTGCCTCCACTGTGTCCCCCTCCTCCTCTTCTCCCTCCTCCCTCCTCCCTCCCAGTCTCGTCTACACACACACCTGCATGCACCACATCTACAGGCACCATGAATCGCACAAGGCGACACAGCACCACAAGCCGCTCACCTGCACTCACCACCTCCACTCCCATTTACACGTCCCCTGTGTCCTCTCCCAGTGTGTCTGTGACGCCCCCTCCCAAAGTACACAAACGCCGGCAATCACTCACCCAACATCCATCCACCTCACAACAGCCTCCAGTACCTGCACCTGCACCCAAAACACCTAAAGTGACACCTCCGACAACCACCTCCTCTTCCTCCACTCCCAGGCCCCCTCCAACTACCCATCCCAGTGTTCGTCAGAAACTGTCCCTCTGTAAAGTTGACCTTTTTGCCCCCTCCAATTCATCAGTCCCGTCGTAGCGCCTCAGCCAAAAAGCCTCCAATACCAGTGGTGCCTGTTCAAGGTTTGTGGAGTGCACCGGCCACCAGGGCAGGCAGTATGACCCGGAGCCAAGGCACTGGCAGCCCACCCCCTGTAAAGGCTCTAAAATTGGAGAGTGGACAACGGGACCGTGTGAAGACTCCTGGTGGCAAAACAACTCACATGGGTTCCAAGGGGATTGGAGAGTCAGCTGTGACTCCACCAAAGGTGGGGAAGGGCCAGAGGAAGTCTGCCCAGCCTGTTGTGAGTGTCACGGCAGAGAAGTGCGCCATCATTTCCGGCGGTCGAGACACAACCGCCAGCACCGTCGTCACTGGTCCAGAGACCACCGCCAGAGTCATTGCCCAGGAGGGCCCAAGTATCGTCAGTGGTCCAGAGACCACCACCGGAGTCACAGCCCAGGAGGGCCCAAGTATCGTCACTGGTCAGGAGACCACTGCCAGAGTCATTGCCCAGGAGGGCACAAGTATCATCACTGGTCCAGAGACCACCGCCGGAGTCACAGCCCAGGAGGGCACAAGTATCGTCACTGGTCAGGAGACCACCGCTGGAGTAACAGCCCAGGAGGGCCCAAGTATCGTCACTGGTCAGGAGACCACCGCAAGAGTCATTGCCCAGGAGGGCACAAGTATTGTCACTGGTCAGGAGACCACCGCCAGAGTCATTGCCCAGGAGGGCACAAGTATCGTCACTGGTCAGGAGACCACCGCCAGAGTAACAGTCCAGGAGGGCCCAAGAATCGTCACTGGTCAGGAGACCACCGCCGGAGTCACAGCTCAGGAGGGCACAAGTATCGTCACTGGTCATGAGACCACCGCCGGAGTCACAGCCCAGGAGGGCACAGGAGGGCACAAGTATCGTCACTGGTCAGGAGACCACCGCCGGAGTCATAGCCCAGGAGGGCACAAGTATCGTCACTGGTCAGGAGACCACCGCCGGAGTCACACCCCAGGAGGGCACAAGTATCGTCACTGGTCAGGAGACCACCGCCACCGCCGGAATCACAGCCCAGGAGGGCCCCGGCTGCCACAGCCCAGGTGGGCTATGATGGAACGTCATGCCACACACCAATGCCCAGTGTAGGGAACGTCATGCCACACACCAATGCCCAGTGTAGGTAACGTCATGCCACACACCAATGTCCGTACCAGAACCGCCATGGCAAAGCACCGCTGAACAGTCCTGAACCGCCATGTCGAAGCACCGCTGAACAGGGCCAAGACCGCCATGGCAAAGCACCGCTGAACAGGGCAAAGACCGCCATGGCAAAGCACCGCTGAACAGTCCTGAACCGCCATGTCGAAGCACCGCTGAACAGGGCAAAGACCGCCATGGCAAAGCACTGCTGAACAGTCCTGAACCACCATGTCAAAGCACCACTGAACAGGGCAAAGACCGCCATGGCAAAGCACAGCTGAACAGGGCAAAAACCGCCATGGCAAAGCACCGCTGAACAGTCCTGAACCGCCATGTCGAAGCACCGCTGAACAGGGCAAGCACCGGGTAGGAATGAATAGACCGCCACATCAGGCATCCTTATCCCATGTGCAGCTGGGACAGTGACAGGACAGGAACTTTCACGGGGAGACTCATCCAGTCTGGGCACCAGTCCCCCTCCAGAACCAGTGGAGACCTGCATCCACTCTGTCTGTCCTGCACAGGATGAAGCACTCTGGGCACTAGTCCCCCCCAGTACCAGTGGAGACCTGCATCTACTTGAGAGACTGTGGCTTTGCACTCCCCAGGATGGCACAGTGGGCACCCCACCCACTGTAGAGACTTGAGAGAGCGTGGCTTTGTACTCCCCAGGATGGCACAGTGGGCAAGCCACCCACTGTAGAGACTGGAGAGACTGTGGCTTTGCACTCCCCAGGATGGCACAGTGGGCACCCCACCCACTGTAGAGACTTGAGAGACTGTGGCTTTGCACTCCCCAGGATGGCACAGTGGGCAAGCCACCCACTGTAGAGACTTGAGAGACTGTGGCTTTGCACTCCCCAGGATACATAAATGGGCATGGAGCCCTGTCGTGGATCTGGCTTTGCAGTCATCCGGCTGAGGTGCCCCCCCTTCCCTTCCCCCTGAGGTGCCTGTAGTATTTCTATCTGATGCCCCGGCAGTGTTCTCTCCGATTGTGGTCAGGTATCCTTTGTGGGCCTCGCCCATGCATTTTTGGACTGTTGGTGCACGGACATTGTTGTGTACATATCTGCACTACTTCTCGTACTGTATATAAATATGACTGATTTTCATATATATCTGTATATTTTTGTATGACATGTATATTGCCACATTACAATGTTTGACCGAATTTCGCTTTGTCTTTTCATTCTTCCGGGGGGATTGTAGGTTGTTACTGAGATTTTTGTGAATGCATTGGTGTCTATGTTGTATAATGCGAGGTTGGGGGTGGGGCTGTTTGGTGGGTGTCCCCCTAACTTTTGCCTCCCCCCTCCCCCATGTTGTAGGTGCAGTACTCACCATTGTCTTCGGCGCCTACGTAGATGATGGTCGTAGAGGAGCAGAAACACAAGGGCAGGGAATATTTGGAGTTCCGGGTCCATGGAGTCCTCGTTCATCGTGGGATGTGTTCAGGTGAGCGTTTTCCCATTGCCAAAGCTGTTCCCGCCGTGTTTTTATCCACGGTGAATCCGCCCCGGAAAAGGTGGCGGATTGGAGGGTTGTGATACTATGGGCGGTACATTGTCCTCCACCTGTCTGTTGGCGGTGACCATCGCGCTGCTTCTCTGTACTGCCGTGGCGGGCGGTGTGTTAAAGTGGCTGACTTTGATGGCGGCTCCCGCCAGGGTCATATTTCTCTTTTTTTGTCCGCCGGCCTGTTGGCGGTCTTACTGCCGCTTTAACACCGTCCGCCAGGGTTGTAATGACCACCTTATTTTTTTTTTTTTTTTTTTTTTAACAAGACACTACACGACTAAGAGAGAGATAACTCCCGTTAGTCCAGCATAGCCTAGAAAGAGAGCGACCCTTTGCCCCCTGAAATAAAAGGAAGGGAGTTAAAACCTTCACCTAAAACCGGTCTGGTCCTACGACAAGGGAAAGGAAGAAAAGAAAAGAAAAAGAAGGTGCAGGAGAAGACAAACAGACAGAGAGCCACAAGAAGGAAGAAAGAAAGGAAAAAGTAGAGAGAAAGTAAGAGGAAGGGAAAGAAAGAAAACCTAGAGAGGGGGAGAATAACAAAGAACAAAAGAGAAGAGGAGAGAGAGAGGAACAAAAAGAATAGAAAGAAAAGGGAAAAGAGATAAAAACCCACTCATCAGGCCACTTACCGTTGTTTGTCTCAGTTTTCTTCCCACATGTACCTCCTGGGAGTTCACCTGGAAAAAAGAAGACAAGAAATAAACACCAGAGGAAGAGTGGCCGAACAACATAATATATAAGCAGAGAGTTACCTGTAATCTGAAATAAAGACTGTGTGCATACTATCTGATCACAGGCTTAGTGTCATCATTGCGCAACCCCTATTACAAGCACCCACTGATCTTTAGCACTGATGACCACAAAGTTTTCTCCTAACAGTGTGTCTGAAATATAACAAATTGAAATCTACATTTCTATTGCAAGGAGCATCGCAGAGCCATGTAGGTGCCGTGCACAATGAACATTTGCTAGAGTATTGTGAGCCTCACAGTGCTATTCCCAGCGGCCTCTACACAAGAACAGTGTGACAAATCAAACATTCATTTGCCTGGGGCGGTAGGAGAGAAGGGGTAAGAGAACACTATCCCAGTCAACCTTTTTATACCACCCACACCCAAAGTATTGTGCGAAAGAATCCTGGACTCTTCTGTCTCGATGTAGAAGCTGCCTCCCTGTGGAATGCTGTGGACTGTATGGACAAATAATTGTGCAAAAGGTGGCAGTGTGTCTACAGCTATTTACTACTGGTGGCAGAAATATTTTCTTGTAACTCACCAGGTAGGAAAGGTAAACAGAAGAAGGGAGAAATGCAGAGAGCACGCGAAGAGTTTGCGGTGGAACAATGTACGGATACCACAACCAATGTGGAAGGCTCAGACATCGCGGCCCACATCAAGGCCCTGTTCCTCCAGATCCTGAAGTCACCACTGGGAAAGGACATCCAGCTGGACAGGGTCCCTAGGGTTGGATTTTCAGGGAGTGAGAACTCCCTGCAGCTGACGTTCTGGTTTGCGTTCATGATTTCTAACTTAAAGAACAGATGCTGCACAAAGCCAGAGTCCTACACTCCGTGATATATAGAGGACATACTCTGGTCATGTATCAGGTTTTACCGGTGATCACGTTGCAAAAGGGGACAGAGTTTGGCCCTGTTAAAGCCCTTCTCTGCAAGAAAGGAATAACATACTCTTGGGGTCACCCCTTCCCCATCATCTTACAATGGGAGGGAAAACTTCACCAGCACTGATCCCTGACAAAGGCTTGCAAGGTTTTGCAAATTGAGAGTCCCTCAGCAGATACTCAGCACCCTATCCCACAGGAGCACAGAATGCTGTTGGCGGAAGGGGTCCTCCGATAGGGACCACCGCCCTGATCCTGAGACCATGGCAAACAAATGCCGAGGTGTGCTGTGCTGGAGTATCCGTCTGGTGAGGCCGAAGCGTGAGATCCCACTGGATTACAACAACAAAACTTGGTAAAAGACCAAGGCCTCAACCTGGGGCCTGGCGGAGTTAGGGGACAGGGGGCTAGGGTGAGAGTGCAAGCATATGGTGAGTTACAGACCCCATTACCAAAGTACCTACGGGGATAATGTTGGGCTAACTTAGCCTTACAAACTGGTTGAAGCTTTGTTTTTGTTTTGTTGTTTTTTTTTTTTTAATATTGGGTTAGGAGCACACTAAATCTCAAGAACAGCACTACGAGGTGGACGGACTATACAAATGGAAACCTCTCGAAGGTACCGCTTGAACACCCACTTGGGTGACCCTGACGATGGACATGCCCCCGAGCGTAGCAACTGCCCTTCTTACCACACAACAAATTAAAGTTATCACCCTCAATGACAAGGGTTCAAGTAATCCGATCAAATACTGAGCAGTCCTATCATACTTAGAGCATTCAGAAGTGGACAGATGAATATTGCAGGACACATATTTGCTCCCTAGTGACTGCCATAGACTCAGATCCCTGGCATTCCCACACTGATACTTTTCCTCTGCTGACACTCAAACGGCGGGAGTTGCATTGCTGGCCTCTTGCTCATACCGGGGGAAGGTGGGAACATGGTGTTGGAGATCAAGGTTAGGTCGTTAGCATACACAGTGCATGAGGGAGACCACTTTTTGATGGTGGGCTCCCCCTATGTTCCAAGGTCCAGGAAGGATTCCTTAGACTGGCTTTGGCGGAGGTGATGTCCCATCGTGGCAAACTGGTGCTACTGGGCAGGGACCTAAACCTGGTATTCCACAATGATCTGGACAGATCAGCTCTCAGATTTGGGGGTATTGGAGTGGTTTCTGTTGAGGGGGCTCATGGGTGCTGGGGCTTAAGAACCTCTGGCATGAACGCCATCTCCAAACTCGCAACTATACATTTTACTCCCATGCCAACAAGACATATGCCCAACTGGATCACTTTTTAGGAACAGTAGACATCCAGAATTCTCTCACAGCCTCTCCGATCACGATCATGCCGCTGTTTCACTGGCACTTGTGCTCCCACCCCTGCATAGGGCCTTCCGTCTATGGATAAGAAGAGAAATTCTTCTACAACGGCTGGAAGTGGTGGACCAAATCACTCAGGCCATCACTCGCTACGTAGCACTGAATGACATCCTTAGCTTATCTGTTTCCATTCTATGGGAAGCCTTGAAGGCAGTCATACAAGGAGAACTAATATCGATCTATGTGGCCGATAATAAACTTTGGTGGAAAAAGAGGGAGCAACTTCTCCAGCAGGTGCTGGATTTAGAATAGATACACAAATGTATGGGCACGCCTCATGACTGATGGCAGCTAGAAACGGAGAAATCCGCTTGCGGGCTTGGATCCAGACAGGGAGGAGTATGCTTTACTTCAATTGAGCCATTCCTTTCATGTGAGAGGTAATAAGTGTGGTCGCTTACTGGCTAATTAGCTCTGTGCTCAGAGACAGATGGCAGAGACTTCCACCTGTCCCTCCACACAGGACAGGCATTCGCCATTTCGGGGGTGCAGGCCTCTGAAATAATGCTGCGTCACAATAGATATTAGCACATACTGGACAAATCACACTGACCCATTACAGGGTTTATAGAATGCAAACTACTGTTGTAGCTCCATTGTTCAGTTTGTGACCGGCTCCTCACTCTTTTGTCTCTTAGATTCCTACCGCAGTGGGTCAATCGGAGATGGAGACATACTCCAGTGTACAGACCTCTGGTGGACTCGGCAACACTGGAGGACAGGCATATTATCCTCACCTATAGAATTGACAGGGTCACAATCACAGAGCTGTGTGCCCAATTGGAGCCTGACCTGATATCTGCCATCCGTCAGCCCACTGGGATCCCCACTCTTGTGCAAGTGCTAGCTGTACTCCATTTCCTGGCAACTGGTCCTTTCCAAGAGACAGTGGGCTTGGCAGCAGAAATGTCACCACCAATGTTCTCAAACATGCTGACAAGAGTATTGTCTGCCCTGATAAAACACATGCGCAGCTACATTGTTTTCCACCAGGTTGAGGATTTGGCCACAGTGAAGTCCGAGTTTTATGCAATGGGACATATTCCCAACATAATTGGTGCGATTGATGGAACACATATTGCATTTGTCCCCCCCCCTCGACAGAATGAACAGGTGTTCAGGAATTGTAAGAGTTTCCACTTTATGAATGTTCAGATGGTGTGCTTGGCAGACCAGTACATCTCCCACATCAATGCTAAGTATCCTGGGTCAGTGCATGATACCTTTGTCCTGCGGAATTGCAGCATCCCAAATGTGATGGCCAAAATACAAAGGCACAGGGTGTGGCTAATAGGTGAGCCCTGGTTCCCACTCAGTAGATGTTGGTATATGGGTATGGTGTGGGCCATATCGGATAGTGTGTGGATAAATGTTGTCCCTCAATATTTGCAGGTGACTCTGGTTAACTAAACCTATCATGGCTGTTGACCCCTCTGAGGAATGCCAGGACAAGGGCAGAAGAACGTTATAATGAGGCACACTGGCGAACCAGAAGGATAATTGAAAGGACCTTTGTCCTCCTAAAGGCCAGGTTCTGGTGCCTCCATCTAACAGGTGGATCCCTGTGCTACTCACCCAAGAAGGTCTGCTAGATAGTAGTGGCATGCTGCATGTTCTATAAACTGGCCCTCAGACGCCATGTACCTTTTCTGCAGGAGAAGGAGACTGGGAATGCCCCTGTGGCAGGAGTAGACCCTGTGGACAGTGAGGATGAGGAGGCAGAGTATGAGGATGAGGACAACAGAACATCTGTGATCTGTCAATACTTTCAATGACACACAGGTAGGGCAGTGTAACTTTACATTTCAATGACTTTGGTTGTAATCTGTGTGGCAATGGCATGCTGATATTTCCCACTTCTATGCCCACTTCCTGTTCCCTTCATTTTGCAGATGTTGGTGAGCTGACATATACTCCTGGTGTGATCACTACAGCCAGCTACAGGTCTTTAATCTATGCTCATTCTATGTACAGTTAATTTGCAATGTTTGTACCTGTTTCAAAGTATACATATTTGAAATACTTGACATACTCCAAATGGATTTTTTTAAAGGGTGTTATTGAAGTGCTAACATATAGTGGGAAAGTGCAATGGGATGGTGTAGGAAGTTGGCTCTGTATGTGCTATTTCAAAGTAAGGAATAGCATGCACAGAGTCCAAGGGTTCCCCTTAGAGGTAAAATAGTGGTAAAAATAGATAATACTAATGCTCTATTTTGTGGTAGTGTGGTCGAGCAGTAGGCTTATCCAAGGAGTAGTGTTAAGCATTTGTTGTACATACACATAGACAATAAATGAGGTACACACACTCAGAGACAAATCCAGCCAATAGGTTTTTATATAGAAAAATATCTTTTCTTAGTTTATTTTAAGAACCACAGGTTCAAATTCTACATGTAATATCTCATTCGAAAGGTATTGCAGGTAAGTACTTTAGGAACTTCAAATCATCAAAATTGCATGTATACTTTTCAAGTTATTCACAAATAGCTGTTTTAAAAGTGGACACAGTGCAATTTTCACAGTTCCTAGGGGAGGTAAGTATTTGTTAGGTTAACCAGGTAAGTAAGACACTTACAGGGCTTAGTTCTTGGTCCAAGGTAGCCCACCGTTGGGGGTTTAGAGCAACCCCAAAGTCACCACACCAGCAGCTCAGGGCCGGTCAGGTGCAGAGTTCAAAGTGGTGCCCAAAACACATAGGCTAGAATGGAGAGAAGGGGGTGCCCCGGTTCCGGTCTGCTTGCAGGTAAGTACCCGCGTCTTCGGAGGGCAGACCAGGGGGGTTTTGTAGGGCACCGGGGGGGACACAAGCCCACACAGAAATTTCACCCTCAGCAGCGCGGGGGCGGCCGGGTGCAGTGTAAAAACAAGCGTCGGGTTTGTAATGGAAGTCAATGGGAGATCTAGGGATCTCTTCAGCGCTGCAGGCAGGCAAGGGGGGGGTTCCTCGGGGAAACCTCCACTTGGGCAAGGGAGAGGGACTCCTGGGGGTCACTTCTCCAGTGAAAGTCCGGTCCTTCAGGTCCTGGGGGCTGCGGGTGCAGGGTCTCTCCCAGGCGTCGGGACTTAGGATTCAAAGAGTCGCGGTCAGGGGAAGCCTCGGGATTCCCTCTGCAGGCGGCGCTGTGGGGGCTCAGGGGGGACAGGTTTTTGTACTCACAGTCTTAGAGTAGTCCTGGGGTCCCTCCTGAGGTGTTGGATCGCCACCAGCCGAGTCGGGGTCGCCGGGTGCAGTGTTGCAAGTCTCACGCTTCTTGCGGGGAGCTTGCAGGGTTCTTTAAAGCTGCTGGAAACAAAGTTGCAGCTTTTCTTGGAGCAGGTCCGCTGTCCTCGGGAGTTTCTTGTCTTTTCGAAGCAGGGGCAGTCCTCAGAGGATGTCGAGGTCGCTGGTCCCTTTGGAAGGCGTCGCTGGAGCAGGATCTTTGGAAGGCAGGAGACAGGCCGGTGAGTTTCTGGAGCCAAGGCAGTTGTCGTCTTCTGGTCTTCCTCTGCAGGGGTTTTCAGCTAGGCAGTCCTTCTTCTTGTAGTTGCAGGAATCTAATTTTCTAGGGTTCAGGGTAGCCCTTAAATACTAAATTTAAGGGCGTGTTTAGGTCTGGGGGGTTAGTAGCCAATGGCTACTAGCCCTGAGGGTGGGTACACCCTCTTTGTGCCTCCTCCCAAGGGGAGGGGGTCACAATCCTAACCCTATTGGGGGAATCCTCCATCTGCAAGATGGAGGATTTCTAAAAGTCAGAGTCACCTCAGCTCAGGACACCTTAGGGGCTGTCCTGACTGGCCAGTGACTCCTCCTTGTTGCTTTCTTTGTTCCCTCCAGCCTTGCCGCCAAAAGTGGGGGCCGTGGCCGGAGGGGGCGGGCAACTCCACTAAGCTGGAGTGCCCTGCTGGGCTGTGACAAAGGGGTGAGCCTTTGAGGCTCACCGCCAGGTGTCACAGCTCCTGCCTGGGGGAGGTGTTAGCATCTCCACCCAGTGCAGGCTTTGTTACTGGCCTCAGAGTGACAAAGGCACTCTCCCCATGGGGCCAGCAACATGTCTCTGGTGTGGCAGGCTGCTGGAACTAGTCAGCCTACACAGACAGTCGGTTAAGTTTCAGGGGGCACCTCTAAGGTGCCCTCTGGGGTGTATTTTGCAATAAAATGTACACTGGCATCAGTGTGCATTTATTGTGCTGAGAAGTTTGATACCAAACTTCCCAGTTTTCAGTGTAGCCATTATGGTGCTGTGGAGTTCGTGTTTGACAGACTCCCAGACCATATACTCTTATGGCTACCCTGCACTTACAATGTCTAAGGTTTTGTTTAGACACTGTAGGGGTACCATGCTCATGCACTGGTACCCTCACCTATGGTATAGTGCACCCTGCCTTAGGGCTGTAAGGCCTGCTAGAGGGGTGTCTTACCTATACTGCATAGGCAGTGAGAGGCTGGCATGGCACCCTGAGGGGAGTGCCATGTCGACTTACTCGTTTTGTTCACACTAGCACATACAAGCTGGCAAGCAGTGTGTCTGTGCTGAGTGAGAGGTCTCCAGGGTGGCATAAGACATGCTGCAGCCCTTAGAGACATTCCTTGGCATCAGGGCCCTTGGTACTAGAAGTACCAGTTACAAGGGACTTTTCTGGATGCCAGGGTCTGCCAATTGTGGATACAAAAGTACAGGTTAGGGAAAGAACACTGGTGTTGGGGCCTGGTTAGCAGGCCTCAGCACACTTTCAATTGTAAACATAGCATCAGCAAAGGCAAAAAGTCAGGGGGCAACCATGCCAAGGAGGCATTTCCTTACACAACCCCCCCCCAAACGAAAGAGGATGAGACTAACCTTTCCCAAGAGAGTCTTCATTTTCTAAGTGGAAGAACCTGGAAAGGCCATCTGCATTGGCATGGGCAGTCCCAGGTCTGTGTTCCACTATAAAGTCCATTCCCTGTAGGGAGATGGACCACCTCAACAGTTTAGGATTTTCACCTTTCATTTGCATCAGCCATTTGAGAGGTCTGTGGTCAGTTTGAACTAGGAAGTGAGTCCCAAAGAGGTATGGTCTCAGCTTCTTCAGGGACCAAACCACAGCAAAGGCCTCCCTCTCAATGGCACTCCAACGCTGCTCCCTGGGGAGTAACCTCCTGCTAATGAAAGCAACAGGCTGGTCAAGGCCATCATAATTTGTTTGGGACAAAACTGCCCCTATCCCATGTTCAGAGGCATCAGTCTGCACAATGAACTGTTTAGAATAATCTGGAGCTTTTAGAACTGGTGCTGAGCACATTGCTTGTTTCAGGGTGTCAAAGGCCTGTTGGCATTCCACAGTCCAGTTCACTTTCTTGGGCATTTTCTTGGAGGTGAGTTCAGTGAGGGCTGTCACAATGGATCCATATCCCTTCACAAACCTCCTGTAATACCCAGTCAAGCCAAGGAATGCCCTGACTTGAGTCTGGGTTTTTGGAGCTACCCAGTCCAGAATAGTCTGGATCTTGGGTTGGAGTGGCTGAACTTGGCCTCCACCTACAAGGTGGCCCAAGTAAACCACAGTTCCCTGCCCTATCTGGCATTTGGATGCCTTGATAGAGAGGCCTGCAGATTGCAGAGCCTTCAAAACCTTCTTCAGGTGGACCAGGTGATCCTGCCAGGTGGAGCTAAAGACAGCAATATCATCAAGATAAGCTGTGCTAAAGGACTCCAAGCCAGCAAGGACTTGATTCACCAACCTTTGGAAGGTGGCAGGGGCATTCTTTAAACCAAAGGGCATAACAGTAAACTGATAATGCCCATCAGGTGTGGAGAATGCTGTTTTCTGTTTTGCTCCAGGTGCCATTTTTATTTGCCAGTACCCTGCTGTTAAGTCAAAGGTACTTAAGAATTTGGCAGCACCTAATTTGTCTATGAGCTCATCAGCTCTTGGAATTGGATGAGCATCTGTCTTGGTGACAGAATTGAGCCCTCTGTAGTCCACACAAAACCTCATCTCTTTCTTTCCATCTTTGGTGTGAGGTTTGGGGACTAAGACCACTGGGCTAGCCCAGGGGCTGTCAGAGCGCTCAATTACTCCCAACTCCAGCATCTTGTGGACTTCCACCTTGATGCTTTCCTTAACATGGTCAGACTGTCTAAAGATTTTGTTTTTGACAGGCATGCTGTCTCCTGTGTCCACATCATGGGTACACAGGTGTGTCTGACCAGGGGTTAAGGAGAAGAGTTCAGGAAACTGTTGTAGGACTCTCCTACAATCAGCTTGCTGTTGGCCAGAGAGGGTGTCTGAGTAGATCACTCCATCTACTGTGCCATCTTTTGGGTCTGATGACAGAAGATCAGGGAGAGGTTCACTCTCTGCCTCCTGATCCTCATCTGTTACCATCAACAGATTCACATCAGCCCTGTCATGGAAGAGCTTAAGGCGGTTCACATGGATCACCCTCTTGGGGCTCCTGCTTGTGCCCAGGTCCACCAGGTAGGTGACCTGACTCTTCCTTTCTAGCACTGGGTAAGGGCCACTCCATTTGTCCTGGAGTGCCCTGGGAGCCACAGGCTCCAGAACCCAGACTTTCTGCCCTGGTTGGAACTCAACCAGTGCAGCCTTTTGGTCATACCAAAACTTCTGGAGCTGTTGGCTGGCCTCAAGGTTTTTGGTTGCCTTTTCCATGTACTCTGCCATTCTAGAGCGAAGGCCAAGTACATAGTCCACTATGTCCTGTTTAGGCTCATGGAGAGGTCTCTCCCAGCCTTCTTTAACAAGGGCAAGTGGTCCCCTTACAGGATGACCAAACAGAAGTTCAAAGGGTGAGAATCCTACTCCCTTCTGTGGCACCTCTCTGTAAGCGAAAAGCAGACATGGCAAGAGGACATCCCATCTCCTTTTGAGTTTTTCTGGGAGCCCCATGATCATGCCTTTTAATGTCTTGTTGAATCTCTCAACCAAGCCATTAGTTTGAGGATGGTATGGTGTAGTGAATTTATAAGTCACTCCACACTCATTCCACATGTGCTTTAGGTATGCTGACATGAAGTTGGTACCTCTGTCAGACACCACCTCCTTAGGGAAACCCACTCTGGTAAAGATACCAATGAGGGCCTTGGCTACTGCAGGGGCAGTAGTCGACCTAAGGGGAATAGCTTCAGGATACCTGGTAGCATGATCCACTACTACCAGGATATACATATTTCCTGAGGCTGTGGGAGGTTCCAGTGGACCAACTATGTCCACACCCACTCTTTCAAAGGGAACCCCCACCACTGGAAGTGGAATGAGGGGGGCCTTTGGATGTCCACCTGTCTTACCACTGGCTTGACAGGTGGGGCAGGAGAGGCAAAACTCCTTAACCATGTTGGACATATTGGGCCAGTAGAAGTGGTTGACTAACCTCTCCCACGTCTTGGTTTGTCCCAAATGTCCAGCAAGGGGAATGTCATGGGCCAATGTTAGGATGAACTTCCTGAACAGCTGAGGCACTACCACTCTCCTAGTGGCACCAGGTTTGGGGTCTCTGGCCTCAGTGTACAGGAGTCCATCTTCCCAATAGACCCTATGCGTTCCATTTTTCTTGCCTTTGGACTCTTCAGCAGCTTGCTGCCTAAGGCCTTCAAGAGAGGGACAGGTTTCTTGTCCCTTACACAGCTCCTCCCTTGAGGGTCCCCCTGGGCCTAAGAGCTCAACCTGATAAGGTTCAAGCTCCAAAGGCTCAGTTCCCTCAGAGGGCAGAACTTCTTCCTGAGAAGAGAGGTTCCCTTTCTTTTGCTGTGTTGTAGTTGGTTTCCCAACTGACTTTCCTGTTCTCTTGGTAGGCTGGGCCATTCTTCCAGACTCCAGCTCTACTTGTTCACCCTGTGCCTTGCACTGTGCTCTTGTTTTCACACACACCAGTTCAGGGATACCCAGCATTGCTGCATGGGTTTTTAGTTCTACCTCAGCCCATGCTGAGGACTCCAGGTCATTTCCAAGCAGACAGTCCACTGGGATATTTGAGGAGACCACCACCTGTTTCAGGCCATTGACCCCTCCCCATTCTAAAGTAACCATTGCCATGGGATGTACTTTTCTCTGATTGTCAGCGTTGGTGACTGTGTAAGTTTTTCCAGTCAGGTATTGGCCAGGGGAAACCAGTTTCTCTGTCACCATGGTGACACTGGCACCTGTATCCCTCAGGCCCTCTATTCTAGTCCCATTAATTAAGAGTTGCTGTCTGTATTTTTGCATGTTAGGCGGCCAGACAGCTAGTGTGGCTAAATCCACCCCACCCTCAGAAACTAGAGTAGCTTCAGTGTGGACCCTGATTTGCTCTGGGCACACTGTTGATCCCACTTGGAGACTAGCCATACCAGTGTTACCTGGATGGGAGTTTGGAGTGGAACCTTTCTTGGGACAGGCCTTGTCTCCAGTTTGGTGTCCATGCTGTTTACAGCTATGACACCAGGCCTTTTTGGGATCAAAGTTTTTACCCTTGTACCCATTGTTTTGTGAAGAGGCTCTGGGCCCACCCTCCTGTGCAGGTTTTTGGGGGCCTGTAGAAGACTCTTTACTATTTTTAGTTTTGGTTGTCTCATCACCCTTCCCCTGGGGAGTCTTTGTGACCCCTTTCTTTTGGTCACCCCCTGTTGAAGTCTTGGACACCCTTGTCTTGACCCAATGGTCCGCCTTCTTTCCCAATTCTTGGGGAGAAATTGGTCCTAGGTCTACCAGATGCTGATGCAGTTTATCATTGAAACAATTACTCAATAGGTGTTCTTTCACAAATAAATTGTACAGCCCATCATAATTACTTACACCACTACCTTGAATCCAACCATCTAGTGTTTTCACTGAGTAGTCAACAAAGTCAACCCAGGTCTGGCTCGAGGATTTTTGAGCCCCCCTGAACCTAATCCTGTACTCCTCAGTGGAGAATCCAAAGCCCTCAATCAGGGTACCCTTCATGAGGTCATAAGATTCTGCATCTTTTCCAGAGAGTGTGAGGAGTCTATCCCTACACTTTCCAGTGAACATTTCCCAAAGGAGAGCACCCCAGTGAGATCTGTTCACTTTTCTGGTTACACAAGCCCTCTCGAAAGCTGTGAACCATTTGGTGATGTCATCACCATCTTCATATTTTGTCACAATCCCTTTGGGGATTTTTAACATGTCAGGAGAATCTCTGACCCTATTTATATTGCTGCCACCATTGATGGGTCCTAGGCCCATCTCTTGTCTTTCCCTTTCTATGGCTAGGAGCTGTCTCTCTAAAGCCAATCTTTTGGCCATCCTGGCTAACAGGAGGTCATCTTCACTGAGAGCATCCTCAGTGATTTCAGAAATGTGGGACCCTCCTGTGAGGGACTCACTATTTCTGACTAACACAGTTGGAGACAGGACTTGAGGGGTCCTGTTCTCCCTATTTAGGACTGGAGGAGGGACATTGGCCTCCAAGTCACTAATTTCTTCCTCTGTGATGTCATCATCAGAGGGGTTGGCTTTTTCAAACTCTGCCAACAGCTCCTGGAGCTGAATTTTGGTAGGTCTGGAGCCAATGGTTATTTTTTTGATATTACAGAGAGACCTTAGCTCCCTCATCTTAAGATGGAGGTAAGGTGTGGTGTCGAGTTCCACCACCTGCATCTCTGTATCAGACATTATTCTGCTAAGAGTTGGAATACTTTTTTAAGAATCTAAAACTGTTTCTAGAATCTAATTCAAACTTTTAACAAACTTTTAAACTCTAAAAAGACAATGCTAAACAGGGACTTAACACACAAGGCCCTAGCAGGACTTTTAAGAATTTAGAAAAATTTCAAATTGCAAAAATGAATTTCTAATGACAATTTTGGAATTTGTCGTGTGATCAGGTATTGGCTGAGTAGTCCAGCAAATGCAAAGTCTTGTACCCCACCGCTGATCCACCAATGTAGGAAGTTGGCTCTGTATGTGCTATTTCAAAGTAAGGAATAGCATGCACAGAGTCCAAGGGTTCCCCTTAGAGGTAAAATAGTGGTAAAAATAGATAATACTAATGCTCTATTTTGTGGTAGTGTGGTCGAGCAGTAGGCTTATCCAAGGAGTAGTGTTAAGCATTTGTTGTACATACACATAGACAATAAATGAGGTACACACACTCAGAGACAAATCCAGCCAATAGGTTTTTATATAGAAAAATATCTTTTCTTAGTTTATTTTAAGAACCACAGGTTCAAATTCTACATGTAATATCTCATTCGAAAGGTATTGCAGGTAAGTACTTTAGGAACTTCAAATCATCAAAATTGCATGTATACTTTTCAAGTTATTCACAAATAGCTGTTTTAAAAGTGGACACAGTGCAATTTTCACAGTTCCTAGGGGAGGTAAGTATTTGTTAGGTTAACCAGGTAAGTAAGACACTTACAGGGCTTAGTTCTTGGTCCAAGGTAGCCCACCGTTGGGGGTTTAGAGCAACCCCAAAGTCACCACACCAGCAGCTCAGGGCCGGTCAGGTGCAGAGTTCAAAGTGGTGCCCAAAACACATAGGCTAGAATGGAGAGAAGGGGGTGCCCCGGTTCCGGTCTGCTTGCAGGTAAGTACCCGCGTCTTCGGAGGGCAGACCAGGGGGGTTTTGTAGGGCACCGGGGGGGACACAAGCCCACACAGAAATTTCACCCTCAGCAGCGCGGGGGCGGCCGGGTGCAGTGTAAAAACAAGCGTCGGGTTTGTAATGGAAGTCAATGGGAGATCTAGGGATCTCTTCAGCGCTGCAGGCAGGCAAGGGGGGGGTTCCTCGGGGAAACCTCCACTTGGGCAAGGGAGAGGGACTCCTGGGGGTCACTTCTCCAGTGAAAGTCCGGTCCTTCAGGTCCTGGGGGCTGCGGGTGCAGGGTCTCTCCCAGGCGTCGGGACTTAGGATTCAAAGAGTCGCGGTCAGGGGAACCCTAGGGATTCCCTCTGCAGGCGGCGCTGTGGGGGCTCAGGGGGGACAGGTTTTTGTACTCACAGTCTTAGAGTAGTCCTGGGGTCCCTCCTGAGGTGTTGGATCGCCACCAGCCGAGTCGGGGTCGCCGGGTGCAGTGTTGCAAGTCTCACGCTTCTTGCGGGGAGCTTGCAGGGTTCTTTAAAGCTGCTGGAAACAAAGTTGCAGCTTTTCTTGGAGCAGGTCCGCTGTCCTCGGGAGTTTCTTGTCTTTTCGAAGCAGGGGCAGTCCTCAGAGGATGTCGAGGTCGCTGGTCCCTTTGGAAGGCGTCGCTGGAGCAGGATCTTTGGAAGGCAGGAGACAGGCCGGTGAGTTTCTGGAGCCAAGGCAGTTGTCGTCTTCTGGTCTTCCTCTGCAGGGGTTTTCAGCTAGGCAGTCCTTCTTCTTGTAGTTGCAGGAATCTAATTTTCTAGGGTTCAGGGTAGCCCTTAAATACTAAATTTAAGGGCGTGTTTAGGTCTGGGGGGTTAGTAGCCAATGGCTACTAGCCCTGAGGGTGGGTACACCCTCTTTGTGCCTCCTCCCAAGGGGAGGGGGTCACAATCCTAACCCTATTGGGGGAATCCTCCATCTGCAAGATGGAGGATTTCTAAAAGTCAGAGTCACCTCAGCTCAGGACACCTTAGGGGCTGTCCTGACTGGCCAGTGACTCCTCCTTGTTGCTTTCTTTGTTCCCTCCAGCCTTGCCGCCAAAAGTGGGGGCCGTGGCCGGAGGGGGCGGGCAACTCCACTAAGCTGGAGTGCCCTGCTGGGCTGTGACAAAGGGGTGAGCCTTTGAGGCTCACCGCCAGGTGTCACAGCTCCTGCCTGGGGGAGGTGTTAGCATCTCCACCCAGTGCAGGCTTTGTTACTGGCCTCAGAGTGACAAAGGCACTCTCCCCATGGGGCCAGCAACATGTCTCTGGTGTGGCAGGCTGCTGGAACTAGTCAGCCTACACAGACAGTCGGTTAAGTTTCAGGGGGCACCTCTAAGGTGCCCTCTGGGGTGTATTTTGCAATAAAATGTACACTGGCATCAGTGTGCATTTATTGTGCTGAGAAGTTTGATACCAAACTTCCCAGTTTTCAGTGTAGCCATTATGGTGCTGTGGAGATCGTGTTTGACAGACTCCCAGACCATATACTCTTATGGCTACCCTGCACTTACAATGTCTAAGGTTTTGTTTAGACACTGTAGGGGTACCATGCTCATGCACTGGTACCCTCACCTATGGTATAGTGCACCCTGCCTTAGGGCTGTAAGGCCTGCTAGAGGGGTGTCTTACCTATACTGCATAGGCAGTGAGAGGCTGGCATGGCACCCTGAGGGGAGTGCCATGTCGACTTACTAGTTTTGTTCACACTAGCACATACAAGCTGGCAAGCAGTGTGTCTGTGCTGAGTGAGAGGTCTCCAGGGTGGCATAAGACATGCTGCAGCCCTTAGAGACCTTCCTTGGCATCAGGGCCCTTGGTACTAGAAGTACCAGTTACAAGGGACTTTTCTGGATGCCAGGGTCTGCCAATTGTGGATACAAAAGTACAGGTTAGGGAAAGAACACTGGTGTTGGGGCCTGGTTAGCAGGCCTCAGCACACTTTCAATTGTAAACATAGCATCAGCAAAGTCAAAAAGTCAGGGGGCAACCATGCCAAGGAGGCATTTCCTTACACAACCCCCCCCAAACGAAAGAGGATGAGACTAACCTTTCCCAAGAGAGTCTTCATTTTCTAAGTGGAAGAACCTGGAAAGGCCATCTGCATTGGCATGGGCAGTCCCAGGTCTGTGTTCCACTATAAAGTCCATTCCCTGTAGGGAGATGGACCACCTCAACAGTTTAGGATTTTCACCTTTCATTTGCATCAGCCATTTGAGAGGTCTGTGGTCAGTTTGAACTAGGAAGTGAGTCCCAAAGAGGTATGGTCTCAGCTTCTTCAGGGACCAAACCACAGCAAAGGCCTCCCTCTCAATGGCACTCCAACGCTGCTCCCTGGGGAGTAACCTCCTGCTAATGAAAGCAACAGGCTGGTCAAGGCCATCATCATTTGTTTGGGACAAAACTGCCCCTATCCCATGTTCAGAGGCATCAGTCTGCACAATGAACTGTTTAGAATAATCTGGAGCTTTTAGAACTGGTGCTGAGCACATTGCTTGTTTCAGGGTGTCAAAGGCCTGTTGGCATTCCACAGTCCAGTTCACTTTCTTGGGCATTTTCTTGGAGGTGAGTTCAGTGAGGGCTGTCACAATGGATCCATATCCCTTCACAAACCTCCTGTAATACCCAGTCAAGCCAAGGAATGCCCTGACTTGAGTCTGGGTTTTTGGAGCTACCCAGTCCAGAATAGTCTGGATCTTGGGTTGGAGTGGCTGAACTTGGCCTCCACCTACAAGGTGGCCCAAGTAAACCACAGTTCCCTGCCCTATCTGGCATTTGGATGCCTTGATAGAGAGGCCTGCAGATTGCAGAGCCTTCAAAACCTTCTTCAGGTGGACCAGGTGATCCTGCCAGGTGGAGCTAAAGACAGCAATATCATCAAGATAAGCTGTGCTAAAGGACTCCAAGCCAGCAAGGACTTGATTCACCAACCTTTGGAAGGTGGCAGGGGCATTCTTTAAACCAAAGGGCATAACAGTAAACTGATAATGCCCATCAGGTGTGGAGAATGCTGTTTTCTGTTTTGCTCCAGGTGCCATTTTTATTTGCCAGTACCCTGCTGTTAAGTCAAAGGTACTTAAGAATTTGGCAGCACCTAATTTGTCTATGAGCTCATCAGCTCTTGGAATTGGATGAGCATCTGTCTTGGTGACAGAATTGAGCCCTCTGTAGTCCACACAAAACCTCATCTCTTTCTTTCCATCTTTGGTGTGAGGTTTGGGGACTAAGACCACTGGGCTAGCCCAGGGGCTGTCAGAGCGCTCAATTACTCCCAACTCCAGCATCTTGTGGACTTCCACCTTGATGCTTTCCTTAACATGGTCAGACTGTCTAAAGATTTTGTTTTTGACAGGCATGCTGTCTCCTGTGTCCACATCATGGGTACACAGGTGTGTCTGACCAGGGGTTAAGGAGAAGAGTTCAGGAAACTGTTGTAGGACTCTCCTACAATCAGCTTGCTGTTGGCCAGAGAGGGTGTCTGAGTAGATCACTCCATCTACTGTGCCATCTTTTGGGTCTGATGACAGAAGATCAGGGAGAGGTTCACTCTCTGCCTCCTGATCCTCATCTGTTACCATCAACAGATTCACATCAGCCCTGTCATGGAAGAGCTTAAGGCGGTTCACATGGATCACCCTCTTGGGGCTCCTGCTTGTGCCCAGGTCCACCAGGTAGGTGACCTGACTCTTCCTTTCTAGCACTGGGTAAGGGCCACTCCATTTGTCCTGGAGTGCCCTGGGAGCCACAGGCTCCAGAACCCAGACTTTCTGCCCTGGTTGGAACTCAACCAGTGCAGCCTTTTGGTCATACCAAAACTTCTGGAGCTGTTGGCTGGCCTCAAGGTTTTTGGTTGCCTTTTCCATGTACTCTGCCATTCTAGAGCGAAGGCCAAGTACATAGTCCACTATGTCCTGTTTAGGCTCATGGAGAGGTCTCTCCCAGCCTTCTTTAACAAGGGCAAGTGGTCCCCTTACAGGATGACCAAACAGAAGTTCAAAGGGTGAGAATCCTACTCCCTTCTGTGGCACCTCTCTGTAAGCGAAAAGCAGACATGGCAAGAGGACATCCCATCTCCTTTTGAGTTTTTCTGGGAGCCCCATGATCATGCCTTTTAATGTCTTGTTGAATCTCTCAACCAAGCCATTAGTTTGAGGATGGTATGGTGTAGTGAATTTATAAGTCACTCCACACTCATTCCACATGTGCTTTAGGTATGCTGACATGAAGTTGGTACCTCTGTCAGACACCACCTCCTTAGGGAAACCCACTCTGGTAAAGATACCAATGAGGGCCTTGGCTACTGCAGGGGCAGTAGTCGACCTAAGGGGAATAGCTTCAGGATACCTGGTAGCATGATCCACTACTACCAGGATATACATATTTCCTGAGGCTGTGGGAGGTTCCAGTGGACCAACTATGTCCACACCCACTCTTTCAAAGGGAACCCCCACCACTGGAAGTGGAATGAGGGGGGCCTTTGGATGTCCACCTGTCTTACCACTGGCTTGACAGGTGGGGCAGGAGAGGCAAAACTCCTTAACCATGTTGGACATATTGGGCCAGTAGAAGTGGTTGACTAACCTCTCCCATGTCTTGGTTTGTCCCAAATGTCCAGCAAGGGGAATGTCATGGGCCAATGTTAGGATGAACTTCCTGAACAGCTGAGGCACTACCACTCTCCTAGTGGCACCAGGTTTGGGGTCTCTGGCCTCAGTGTACAGGAGTCCATCTTCCCAATAGACCCTATGCGTTCCATTTTTCTTGCCTTTGGACTCTTCAGCAGCTTGCTGCCTAAGGCCTTCAAGAGAGGGACAGGTTTCTTGTCCCTTACACAGCTCCTCCCTTGAGGGTCCCCCTGGGCCTAAGAGCTCAACCTGATAAGGTTCAAGCTCCAAAGGCTCAGTTCCCTCAGAGGGCAGAACTTCTTCCTGAGAAGAGAGGTTCCCTTTCTTTTGCTGTGTTGTAGTTGGTTTCCCAACTGACTTTCCTGTTCTCTTGGTAGGCTGGGCCATTCTTCCAGACTCCAGCTCTACTTGTTCACCCTGTGCCTTGCACTGTGCTCTTGTTTTCACACACACCAGTTCAGGGATACCCAGCATTGCTGCATGGGTTTTTAGTTCTACCTCAGCCCATGCTGAGGACTCCAGGTCATTTCCAAGCAGACAGTCCACTGGGATATTTGAGGAGACCACCACCTGTTTCAGGCCATTGACCCCTCCCCATTCTAAAGTAACCATTGCCATGGGATGTACTTTTCTCTGATTGTCAGCGTTGGTGACTGTGTAAGTTTTTCCAGTCAGGTATTGGCCAGGGGAAACCAGTTTCTCTGTCACCATGGTGACACTGGCACCTGTATCCCTCAGGCCCTCTATTCTAGTCCCATTAATTAAGAGTTGCTGTCTGTATTTTTGCATGTTAGGCGGCCAGACAGCTAGTGTGGCTAAATCCACCCCACCCTCAGAAACTAGAGTAGCTTCAGTGTGGACCCTGATTTGCTCTGGGCACACTGTTGATCCCACTTGGAGACTAGCCATACCAGTGTTACCTGGATGGGAGTTTGGAGTGGAACCTTTCTTGGGACAGGCCTTGTCTCCAGTTTGGTGTCCATGCTGTTTACAGCTATGACACCAGGCCTTTTTGGGATCAAAGTTTTTACCCTTGTACCCATTGTTTTGTGAAGAGGCTCTGGGCCCACCCTCCTGTGCAGGTTTTTGGGGGCCTGTAGAAGACTCTTTACTATTTTTAGTTTTGGTTGTCTCATCACCCTTCCCCTGGGGAGTCTTTGTGACCCCTTTCTTTTGGTCACCCCCTGTTGAAGTCTTGGACACCCTTGTCTTGACCCAATGGTCCGCCTTCTTTCCCAATTCTTGGGGAGAAATTGGTCCTAGGTCTACCAGATGCTGATGCAGTTTATCATTGAAACAATTACTCAATAGGTGTTCTTTCACAAATAAATTGTACAGCCCATCATAATTACTTACACCACTACCTTGAATCCAACCATCTAGTGTTTTCACTGAGTAGTCAACAAAGTCAACCCAGGTCTGGCTCGAGTATTTTTGAGCCCCCCTGAACCTAATCCTGTACTCCTCAGTGGAGAATCCAAAGCCCTCAATCAGGGTACCCTTCATGAGGTCATAAGATTCTGCATCTTTTCCAGAGAGTGTGAGGAGTCTATCCCTACACTTTCCAGTGAACATTTCCCAAAGGAGAGCACCCCAGTGAGATCTGTTCACTTTTCTGGTTACACAAGCCCTCTCGAAAGCTGTGAACCATTTGGTGATGTCATCACCATCTTCATATTTTGTCACAATCCCTTTGGGGATTTTTAACATGTCAGGAGAATCTCTGACCCTATTTATATTGCTGCCACCATTGATGGGTCCTAGGCCCATCTCTTGTCTTTCCCTTTCTATGGCTAGGAGCTGTCTCTCTAAAGCCAATCTTTTGGCCATCCTGGCTAACAGGAGGTCATCTTCACTGAGAGCATCCTCAGTGATTTCAGAAATGTGGGACCCTCCTGTGAGGGACTCACTATTTCTGACTAACACAGTTGGAGACAGGACTTGAGGGGTCCTGTTCTCCCTATTTAGGACTGGAGGAGGGACATTGGCCTCCAAGTCACTAATTTCTTCCTCTGTGATGTCATCATCAGAGGGGTTGGCTTTTTCAAACTCTGCCAACAGCTCCTGGAGCTGAATTTTGGTAGGTCTGGAGCCAATGGTTATTTTTTTGATATTACAGAGAGACCTTAGCTCCCTCATCTTAAGATGGAGGTAAGGTGTGGTGTCGAGTTCCACCACCTGCATCTCTGTATCAGACATTATTCTGCTAAGAGTTGGAATACTTTTTTAAGAATCTAAAACTGTTTCTAGAATCTAATTCAAACTTTTAACAAACTTTTAAACTCTAAAAAGACAATGCTAAACAGGGACTTAACACACAAGGCCCTAGCAGGACTTTTAAGAATTTAGAAAAATTTCAAATTGCAAAAATGAATTTCTAATGACAATTTTGGAATTTGTCGTGTGATCAGGTATTGGCTGAGTAGTCCAGCAAATGCAAAGTCTTGTACCCCACCGCTGATCCACCAATGTAGGAAGTTGGCTCTGTATGTGCTATTTCAAAGTAAGGAATAGCATGCACAGAGTCCAAGGGTTCCCCTTAGAGGTAAAATAGTGGTAAAAATAGATAATACTAATGCTCTATTTTGTGGTAGTGTGGTCGAGCAGTAGGCTTATCCAAGGAGTAGTGTTAAGCATTTGTTGTACATACACATAGACAATAAATGAGGTACACACACTCAGAGACAAATCCAGCCAATAGGTTTTTATATAGAAAAATATCTTTTCTTAGTTTATTTTAAGAACCACAGGTTCAAATTCTACATGTAATATCTCATTCGAAAGGTATTGCAGGTAAGTACTTTAGGAACTTCAAATCATCAAAATTGCATGTATACTTTTCAAGTTATTCACAAATAGCTGTTTTAAAAGTGGACACAGTGCAATTTTCACAGTTCCTAGGGGAGGTAAGTATTTGTTAGGTTAACCAGGTAAGTAAGACACTTACAGGGCTTAGTTCTTGGTCCAAGGTAGCCCACCGTTGGGGGTTTAGAGCAACCCCAAAGTCACCACACCAGCAGCTCAGGGCCGGTCAGGTGCAGAGTTCAAAGTGGTGCCCAAAACACATAGGCTAGAATGGAGAGAAGGGGGTGCCCCGGTTCCGGTCTGCTTGCAGGTAAGTACCCGCGTCTTCGGAGGGCAGACCAGGGGGGTTTTGTAGGGCACCGGGGGGGACACAAGCCCACACAGAAATTTCACCCTCAGCAGCGCGGGGGCGGCCGGGTGCAGTGTAAAAACAAGCGTCGGGTTTGTAATGGAAGTCAATGGGAGATCTAGGGATCTCTTCAGCGCTGCAGGCAGGCAAGGGGGGGGTTCCTCGGGGAAACCTCCACTTGGGCAAGGGAGAGGGACTCCTGGGGGTCACTTCTCCAGTGAAAGTCCGGTCCTTCAGGTCCTGGGGGCTGCGGGTGCAGGGTCTCTCCCAGGCGTCGGGACTTAGGATTCAAAGAGTCGCGGTCAGGGGAACCCTAGGGATTCCCTCTGCAGGCGGCGCTGTGGGGGCTCAGGGGGGACAGGTTTTTGTACTCACAGTCTTAGAGTAGTCCTGGGGTCCCTCCTGAGGTGTTGGATCGCCACCAGCCGAGTCGGGGTCGCCGGGTGCAGTGTTGCAAGTCTCACGCTTCTTGCGGGGAGCTTGCAGGGTTCTTTAAAGCTGCTGGAAACAAAGTTGCAGCTTTTCTTGGAGCAGGTCCGCTGTCCTCGGGAGTTTCTTGTCTTTTCGAAGCAGGGGCAGTCCTCAGAGGATGTCGAGGTCGCTGGTCCCTTTGGAAGGCGTCGCTGGAGCAGGATCTTTGGAAGGCAGGAGACAGGCCGGTGAGTTTCTGGAGCCAAGGCAGTTGTCGTCTTCTGGTCTTCCTCTGCAGGGGTTTTCAGCTAGGCAGTCCTTCTTCTTGTAGTTGCAGGAATCTAATTTTCTAGGGTTCAGGGTAGCCCTTAAATACTAAATTTAAGGGCGTGTTTAGGTCTGGGGGGTTAGTAGCCAATGGCTACTAGCCCTGAGGGTGGGTACACCCTCTTTGTGCCTCCTCCCAAGGGGAGGGGGTCACAATCCTAACCCTATTGGGGGAATCCTCCATCTGCAAGATGGAGGATTTCTAAAAGTCAGAGTCACCTCAGCTCAGGACACCTTAGGGGCTGTCCTGACTGGCCAGTGACTCCTCCTTGTTGCTTTCTTTGTTCCCTCCAGCCTTGCCGCCAAAAGTGGGGGCCGTGGCCGGAGGGGGCGGGCAACTCCACTAAGCTGGAGTGCCCTGCTGGGCTGTGACAAAGGGGTGAGCCTTTGAGGCTCACCGCCAGGTGTCACAGCTCCTGCCTGGGGGAGGTGTTAGCATCTCCACCCAGTGCAGGCTTTGTTACTGGCCTCAGAGTGACAAAGGCACTCTCCCCATGGGGCCAGCAACATGTCTCTGGTGTGGCAGGCTGCTGGAACTAGTCAGCCTACACAGACAGTCGGTTAAGTTTCAGGGGGCACCTCTAAGGTGCCCTCTGGGGTGTATTTTGCAATAAAATGTACACTGGCATCAGTGTGCATTTATTGTGCTGAGAAGTTTGATACCAAACTTCCCAGTTTTCAGTGTAGCCATTATGGTGCTGTGGAGATCGTGTTTGACAGACTCCCAGACCATATACTCTTATGGCTACCCTGCACTTACAATGTCTAAGGTTTTGTTTAGACACTGTAGGGGTACCATGCTCATGCACTGGTACCCTCACCTATGGTATAGTGCACCCTGCCTTAGGGCTGTAAGGCCTGCTAGAGGGGTGTCTTACCTATACTGCATAGGCAGTGAGAGGCTGGCATGGCACCCTGAGGGGAGTGCCATGTCGACTTACTAGTTTTGTTCACACTAGCACATACAAGCTGGCAAGCAGTGTGTCTGTGCTGAGTGAGAGGTCTCCAGGGTGGCATAAGACATGCTGCAGCCCTTAGAGACCTTCCTTGGCATCAGGGCCCTTGGTACTAGAAGTACCAGTTACAAGGGACTTTTCTGGATGCCAGGGTCTGCCAATTGTGGATACAAAAGTACAGGTTAGGGAAAGAACACTGGTGTTGGGGCCTGGTTAGCAGGCCTCAGCACACTTTCAATTGTAAACATAGCATCAGCAAAGTCAAAAAGTCAGGGGGCAACCATGCCAAGGAGGCATTTCCTTACACAACCCCCCCCAAACGAAAGAGGATGAGACTAACCTTTCCCAAGAGAGTCTTCATTTTCTAAGTGGAAGAACCTGGAAAGGCCATCTGCATTGGCATGGGCAGTCCCAGGTCTGTGTTCCACTATAAAGTCCATTCCCTGTAGGGAGATGGACCACCTCAACAGTTTAGGATTTTCACCTTTCATTTGCATCAGCCATTTGAGAGGTCTGTGGTCAGTTTGAACTAGGAAGTGAGTCCCAAAGAGGTATGGTCTCAGCTTCTTCAGGGACCAAACCACAGCAAAGGCCTCCCTCTCAATGGCACTCCAACGCTGCTCCCTGGGGAGTAACCTCCTGCTAATGAAAGCAACAGGCTGGTCAAGGCCATCATCATTTGTTTGGGACAAAACTGCCCCTATCCCATGTTCAGAGGCATCAGTCTGCACAATGAACTGTTTAGAATAATCTGGAGCTTTTAGAACTGGTGCTGAGCACATTGCTTGTTTCAGGGTGTCAAAGGCCTGTTGGCATTCCACAGTCCAGTTCACTTTCTTGGGCATTTTCTTGGAGGTGAGTTCAGTGAGGGCTGTCACAATGGATCCATATCCCTTCACAAACCTCCTGTAATACCCAGTCAAGCCAAGGAATGCCCTGACTTGAGTCTGGGTTTTTGGAGCTACCCAGTCCAGAATAGTCTGGATCTTGGGTTGGAGTGGCTGAACTTGGCCTCCACCTACAAGGTGGCCCAAGTAAACCACAGTTCCCTGCCCTATCTGGCATTTGGATGCCTTGATAGAGAGGCCTGCAGATTGCAGAGCCTTCAAAACCTTCTTCAGGTGGACCAGGTGATCCTGCCAGGTGGAGCTAAAGACAGCAATATCATCAAGATAAGCTGTGCTAAAGGACTCCAAGCCAGCAAGGACTTGATTCACCAACCTTTGGAAGGTGGCAGGGGCATTCTTTAAACCAAAGGGCATAACAGTAAACTGATAATGCCCATCAGGTGTGGAGAATGCTGTTTTCTGTTTTGCTCCAGGTGCCATTTTTATTTGCCAGTACCCTGCTGTTAAGTCAAAGGTACTTAAGAATTTGGCAGCACCTAATTTGTCTATGAGCTCATCAGCTCTTGGAATTGGATGAGCATCTGTCTTGGTGACAGAATTGAGCCCTCTGTAGTCCACACAAAACCTCATCTCTTTCTTTCCATCTTTGGTGTGAGGTTTGGGGACTAAGACCACTGGGCTAGCCCAGGGGCTGTCAGAGCGCTCAATTACTCCCAACTCCAGCATCTTGTGGACTTCCACCTTGATGCTTTCCTTAACATGGTCAGACTGTCTAAAGATTTTGTTTTTGACAGGCATGCTGTCTCCTGTGTCCACATCATGGGTACACAGGTGTGTCTGACCAGGGGTTAAGGAGAAGAGTTCAGGAAACTGTTGTAGGACTCTCCTACAATCAGCTTGCTGTTGGCCAGAGAGGGTGTCTGAGTAGATCACTCCATCTACTGTGCCATCTTTTGGGTCTGATGACAGAAGATCAGGGAGAGGTTCACTCTCTGCCTCCTGATCCTCATCTGTTACCATCAACAGATTCACATCAGCCCTGTCATGGAAGAGCTTAAGGCGGTTCACATGGATCACCCTCTTGGGGCTCCTGCTTGTGCCCAGGTCCACCAGGTAGGTGACCTGACTCTTCCTTTCTAGCACTGGGTAAGGGCCACTCCATTTGTCCTGGAGTGCCCTGGGAGCCACAGGCTCCAGAACCCAGACTTTCTGCCCTGGTTGGAACTCAACCAGTGCAGCCTTTTGGTCATACCAAAACTTCTGGAGCTGTTGGCTGGCCTCAAGGTTTTTGGTTGCCTTTTCCATGTACTCTGCCATTCTAGAGCGAAGGCCAAGTACATAGTCCACTATGTCCTGTTTAGGCTCATGGAGAGGTCTCTCCCAGCCTTCTTTAACAAGGGCAAGTGGTCCCCTTACAGGATGACCAAACAGAAGTTCAAAGGGTGAGAATCCTACTCCCTTCTGTGGCACCTCTCTGTAAGCGAAAAGCAGACATGGCAAGAGGACATCCCATCTCCTTTTGAGTTTTTCTGGGAGCCCCATGATCATGCCTTTTAATGTCTTGTTGAATCTCTCAACCAAGCCATTAGTTTGAGGATGGTATGGTGTAGTGAATTTATAAGTCACTCCACACTCATTCCACATGTGCTTTAGGTATGCTGACATGAAGTTGGTACCTCTGTCAGACACCACCTCCTTAGGGAAACCCACTCTGGTAAAGATACCAATGAGGGCCTTGGCTACTGCAGGGGCAGTAGTCGACCTAAGGGGAATAGCTTCAGGATACCTGGTAGCATGATCCACTACTACCAGGATATACATATTTCCTGAGGCTGTGGGAGGTTCCAGTGGACCAACTATGTCCACACCCACTCTTTCAAAGGGAACCCCCACCACTGGAAGTGGAATGAGGGGGGCCTTTGGATGTCCACCTGTCTTACCACTGGCTTGACAGGTGGGGCAGGAGAGGCAAAACTCCTTAACCATGTTGGACATATTGGGCCAGTAGAAGTGGTTGACTAACCTCTCCCATGTCTTGGTTTGTCCCAAATGTCCAGCAAGGGGAATGTCATGGGCCAATGTTAGGATGAACTTCCTGAACAGCTGAGGCACTACCACTCTCCTAGTGGCACCAGGTTTGGGGTCTCTGGCCTCAGTGTACAGGAGTCCATCTTCCCAATAGACCCTATGCGTTCCATTTTTCTTGCCTTTGGACTCTTCAGCAGCTTGCTGCCTAAGGCCTTCAAGAGAGGGACAGGTTTCTTGTCCCTTACACAGCTCCTCCCTTGAGGGTCCCCCTGGGCCTAAGAGCTCAACCTGATAAGGTTCAAGCTCCAAAGGCTCAGTTCCCTCAGAGGGCAGAACTTCTTCCTGAGAAGAGAGGTTCCCTTTCTTTTGCTGTGTTGTAGTTGGTTTCCCAACTGACTTTCCTGTTCTCTTGGTAGGCTGGGCCATTCTTCCAGACTCCAGCTCTACTTGTTCACCCTGTGCCTTGCACTGTGCTCTTGTTTTCACACACACCAGTTCAGGGATACCCAGCATTGCTGCATGGGTTTTTAGTTCTACCTCAGCCCATGCTGAGGACTCCAGGTCATTTCCAAGCAGACAGTCCACTGGGATATTTGAGGAGACCACCACCTGTTTCAGGCCATTGACCCCTCCCCATTCTAAAGTAACCATTGCCATGGGATGTACTTTTCTCTGATTGTCAGCGTTGGTGACTGTGTAAGTTTTTCCAGTCAGGTATTGGCCAGGGGAAACCAGTTTCTCTGTCACCATGGTGACACTGGCACCTGTATCCCTCAGGCCCTCTATTCTAGTCCCATTAATTAAGAGTTGCTGTCTGTATTTTTGCATGTTAGGCGGCCAGACAGCTAGTGTGGCTAAATCCACCCCACCCTCAGAAACTAGAGTAGCTTCAGTGTGGACCCTGATTTGCTCTGGGCACACTGTTGATCCCACTTGGAGACTAGCCATACCAGTGTTACCTGGATGGGAGTTTGGAGTGGAACCTTTCTTGGGACAGGCCTTGTCTCCAGTTTGGTGTCCATGCTGTTTACAGCTATGACACCAGGCCTTTTTGGGATCAAAGTTTTTACCCTTGTACCCATTGTTTTGTGAAGAGGCTCTGGGCCCACCCTCCTGTGCAGGTTTTTGGGGGCCTGTAGAAGACTCTTTACTATTTTTAGTTTTGGTTGTCTCATCACCCTTCCCCTGGGGAGTCTTTGTGACCCCTTTCTTTTGGTCACCCCCTGTTGAAGTCTTGGACACCCTTGTCTTGACCCAATGGTCCGCCTTCTTTCCCAATTCTTGGGGAGAAATTGGTCCTAGGTCTACCAGATGCTGATGCAGTTTATCATTGAAACAATTACTCAATAGGTGTTCTTTCACAAATAAATTGTACAGCCCATCATAATTACTTACACCACTACCTTGAATCCAACCATCTAGTGTTTTCACTGAGTAGTCAACAAAGTCAACCCAGGTCTGGCTCGAGTATTTTTGAGCCCCCCTGAACCTAATCCTGTACTCCTCAGTGGAGAATCCAAAGCCCTCAATCAGGGTACCCTTCATGAGGTCATAAGATTCTGCATCTTTTCCAGAGAGTGTGAGGAGTCTATCCCTACACTTTCCAGTGAACATTTCCCAAAGGAGAGCACCCCAGTGAGATCTGTTCACTTTTCTGGTTACACAAGCCCTCTCGAAAGCTGTGAACCATTTGGTGATGTCATCACCATCTTCATATTTTGTCACAATCCCTTTGGGGATTTTTAACATGTCAGGAGAATCTCTGACCCTATTTATATTGCTGCCACCATTGATGGGTCCTAGGCCCATCTCTTGTCTTTCCCTTTCTATGGCTAGGAGCTGTCTCTCTAAAGCCAATCTTTTGGCCATCCTGGCTAACAGGAGGTCATCTTCACTGAGAGCATCCTCAGTGATTTCAGAAATGTGGGACCCTCCTGTGAGGGACTCACTATTTCTGACTAACACAGTTGGAGACAGGACTTGAGGGGTCCTGTTCTCCCTATTTAGGACTGGAGGAGGGACATTGGCCTCCAAGTCACTAATTTCTTCCTCTGTGATGTCATCATCAGAGGGGTTGGCTTTTTCAAACTCTGCCAACAGCTCCTGGAGCTGAATTTTGGTAGGTCTGGAGCCAATGGTTATTTTTTTGATATTACAGAGAGACCTTAGCTCCCTCATCTTAAGATGGAGGTAAGGTGTGGTGTCGAGTTCCACCACCTGCATCTCTGTATCAGACATTATTCTGCTAAGAGTTGGAATACTTTTTTAAGAATCTAAAACTGTTTCTAGAATCTAATTCAAACTTTTAACAAACTTTTAAACTCTAAAAAGACAATGCTAAACAGGGACTTAACACACAAGGCCCTAGCAGGACTTTTAAGAATTTAGAAAAATTTCAAATTGCAAAAATGAATTTCTAATGACAATTTTGGAATTTGTCGTGTGATCAGGTATTGGCTGAGTAGTCCAGCAAATGCAAAGTCTTGTACCCCACCGCTGATCCACCAATGTAGGAAGTTGGCTCTGTATGTGCTATTTCAAAGTAAGGAATAGCATGCACAGAGTCCAAGGGTTCCCCTTAGAGGTAAAATAGTGGTAAAAATAGATAATACTAATGCTCTATTTTGTGGTAGTGTGGTCGAGCAGTAGGCTTATCCAAGGAGTAGTGTTAAGCATTTGTTGTACATACACATAGACAATAAATGAGGTACACACACTCAGAGACAAATCCAGCCAATAGGTTTTTATATAGAAAAATATCTTTTCTTAGTTTATTTTAAGAACCACAGGTTCAAATTCTACATGTAATATCTCATTCGAAAGGTATTGCAGGTAAGTACTTTAGGAACTTCAAATCATCAAAATTGCATGTATACTTTTCAAGTTATTCACAAATAGCTGTTTTAAAAGTGGACACAGTGCAATTTTCACAGTTCCTAGGGGAGGTAAGTATTTGTTAGGTTAACCAGGTAAGTAAGACACTTACAGGGCTTAGTTCTTGGTCCAAGGTAGCCCACCGTTGGGGGTTTAGAGCAACCCCAAAGTCACCACACCAGCAGCTCAGGGCCGGTCAGGTGCAGAGTTCAAAGTGGTGCCCAAAACACATAGGCTAGAATGGAGAGAAGGGGGTGCCCCGGTTCCGGTCTGCTTGCAGGTAAGTACCCGCGTCTTCGGAGGGCAGACCAGGGGGGTTTTGTAGGGCACCGGGGGGGACACAAGCCCACACAGAAATTTCACCCTCAGCAGCGCGGGGGCGGCCGGGTGCAGTGTAAAAACAAGCGTCGGGTTTGTAATGGAAGTCAATGGGAGATCTAGGGATCTCTTCAGCGCTGCAGGCAGGCAAGGGGGGGGTTCCTCGGGGAAACCTCCACTTGGGCAAGGGAGAGGGACTCCTGGGGGTCACTTCTCCAGTGAAAGTCCGGTCCTTCAGGTCCTGGGGGCTGCGGGTGCAGGGTCTCTCCCAGGCGTCGGGACTTAGGATTCAAAGAGTCGCGGTCAGGGGAAGCCTCGGGATTCCCTCTGCAGGCGGCGCTGTGGGGGCTCAGGGGGGACAGGTTTTTGTACTCACAGTCTTAGAGTAGTCCTGGGGTCCCTCCTGAGGTGTTGGATCGCCACCAGCCGAGTCGGGGTCGCCGGGTGCAGTGTTGCAAGTCTCACGCTTCTTGCGGGGAGCTTGCAGGGTTCTTTAAAGCTGCTGGAAACAAAGTTGCAGCTTTTCTTGGAGCAGGTCCGCTGTCCTCGGGAGTTTCTTGTCTTTTCGAAGCAGGGGCAGTCCTCAGAGGATGTCGAGGTCGCTGGTCCCTTTGGAAGGCGTCGCTGGAGCAGGATCTTTGGAAGGCAGGAGACAGGCCGGTGAGTTTCTGGAGCCAAGGCAGTTGTCGTCTTCTGGTCTTCCTCTGCAGGGGTTTTCAGCTAGGCAGTCCTTCTTCTTGTAGTTGCAGGAATCTAATTTTCTAGGGTTCAGGGTAGCCCTTAAATACTAAATTTAAGGGCGTGTTTAGGTCTGGGGGGTTAGTAGCCAATGGCTACTAGCCCTGAGGGTGGGTACACCCTCTTTGTGCCTCCTCCCAAGGGGAGGGGGTCACAATCCTAACCCTATTGGGGGAATCCTCCATCTGCAAGATGGAGGATTTCTAAAAGTCAGAGTCACCTCAGCTCAGGACACCTTAGGGGCTGTCCTGACTGGCCAGTGACTCCTCCTTGTTGCTTTCTTTGTTCCCTCCAGCCTTGCCGCCAAAAGTGGGGGCCGTGGCCGGAGGGGGCGGGCAACTCCACTAAGCTGGAGTGCCCTGCTGGGCTGTGACAAAGGGGTGAGCCTTTGAGGCTCACCGCCAGGTGTCACAGCTCCTGCCTGGGGGAGGTGTTAGCATCTCCACCCAGTGCAGGCTTTGTTACTGGCCTCAGAGTGACAAAGGCACTCTCCCCATGGGGCCAGCAACATGTCTCTGGTGTGGCAGGCTGCTGGAACTAGTCAGCCTACACAGACAGTCGGTTAAGTTTCAGGGGGCACCTCTAAGGTGCCCTCTGGGGTGTATTTTGCAATAAAATGTACACTGGCATCAGTGTGCATTTATTGTGCTGAGAAGTTTGATACCAAACTTCCCAGTTTTCAGTGTAGCCATTATGGTGCTGTGGAGTTCGTGTTTGACAGACTCCCAGACCATATACTCTTATGGCTACCCTGCACTTACAATGTCTAAGGTTTTGTTTAGACACTGTAGGGGTACCATGCTCATGCACTGGTACCCTCACCTATGGTATAGTGCACCCTGCCTTAGGGCTGTAAAGGCCTGCTAGAGGGGTGTCTTACCTATACTGCATAGGCAGTGAGAGGCTGGCATGGCACCCTGAGGGGAGTGCCATGTCGACTTACTCGTTTTGTTCTCACTAGCACATACAAGCTGGCAAGCAGTGTGTCTGTGCTGAGTGAGAGGTCTCCAGGGTGGCATAAGACATGCTGCAGCCCTTAGAGACCTTCCTTGGCATCAGGGCCCTTGGTACTAGAAGTACCAGTTACAAGGGACTTATCTGGATGCCAGGGTCTGCCAATTGTGGATACAAAAGTACAGGTTAGGGAAAGAACACTGGTGTTGGGGCCTGGTTAGCAGGCCTCAGCACACTTTCAATTGTAAACATAGCATCAGCAAAGGCAAAAAGTCAGGGGGCAACCATGCCAAGGAGGCATTTCCTTACAGATGGGGTGATGATGGAGGAAAGTCCAGGGTATTGTTCCAGTCTGTTTGTAGCACATGTGCATTGTCCAAGGGGTCATAGGAAGGGGAGAAATGGCAGTTCAAGGTGGACAGGGTGACAATCAAGAGAGTCTCATTTCCTGGTGAGGGTCTTGGCAAGTGTCTCTGGCTTCTGTCTGGATCGCAGGAAACGTTTGCGGGGTGGTTCACCCTGTGCAGGGAGAGGGGTGCTGGTGGCCTATGAGTCCTGTGACAGGGCCTCCTGGCCACTAGCGGCAGCGGAGGTGGAAGGCTTTTCATATGTCAAGCTAGTGGCAGGGGCCCGCTGGTGTGAGACTGCCTTCCTCATAAAGTTGGCCATGTCTGCCAGCACCCCTGCTATGGAGATCAGGATGTTGTTGATAGCCTGCAAGTCCTCCCTGATTCCCTGGTACTGTCCCTCTATCAGCCGCCAGTTCTTTTGCACGTTGTCCAGGATCTGGCCCATAGTGTCCTGGGAATGTTGATAGGCTCCCAGGATCACAGCGAGTTCCTCGTGGAGAGTCAGTCTCCTGGTCCTGTCCTCCCCCTGGCGCACAGCAGTCCTCCCTGTGTCACTGGTGGCCTGTGCCTCTGTCCCCTGAACCGTGTGCCTACTGCCACTGACCCCAGGTCCCTGATAGTCTTGTGTGCGAGGTGTGGCCTGGGGTCCCTGTAGAGGTGGACACACTGCTGATTGGCGTGTCCTGGGGACAGAGGTGTGGGTACTCTGGGTGGGTGCTGTAGTGTTGGTTCCTGATGGGGGAGGCTCTGTGGTGGTGTGTGACTGGGCCTGGGTAACCGGGTGTCCAGTGGTCCCTGACGGGCCAGGTAGATTATCCAGGTCCTGAAGACCAGAGTTGCTGTCATCACTGTGGGCCTTTTCAGTTGGGGGACTGGATAGTGCTGGCACCTTCTCTCTGGTGACATTGGCTGTGGTACCTGTGGGGATGTAAATCATGTGTTATGGTTTATGTGTCTGACATATCGTACACCTGTGGCTTCCCCTCTATGGTTGGATTTGCCCTGCCAGCTTTCACTTGTGTATGATAGTGTATGGTGGGATTGTTAGTTCTCTATGCTGTGCATGATTTTGTGAAGAGTGTCCATGCAGGGCTGTGAGGGGTGTCTATGCATTGGTACAGCATGCAGGGCTTTCATTGGGATGAGTGAGATGTGATGGTGGGGTGTGTGGGATGAAGTGGAGTGATGGGAGTGAGGGTGAGGGTATGTGATGGCATGCGGGTAGAGGGTGTCAGAGTCACCAGATCCTCGGGGTCTGTGCACGTTCCCAACACTTCCACCACAAGACAGCTCCAATACTCTGATTAGATTTGTCACAGAGTCTAAGAGAGTCCAAGTGGGGAAAAGGGGATTAGGAAGGGAACAGCTGGGAAGGAGACCTGTAGGAAGCAAAAGGTTAAAACACACAACATCAAAATTACATCTCATTAAATCAGTACTATGCTATGACTCTAAGCATCGTCATTCTGAAAACATGAACAACCTTAGAATAGTCTTAAAATGACTAGGCTTTTAGATGAATGAATACCTGTGAGAGAAGCAAGAGAAGTTAGATAAAACTTTCAGATAAAAGTACTTTCTTTAGCATGAGAATCAGGAAACTATCTGAGTAATTTCTGAACCACCATATGAATCTTATTTTAAGAATACATATCAGGAACACACAGCATTACATCTAGAACTCTGGTCTTTTTGTGTTCTCTCAAAACATTGGAAAGTGAATTGCGCACATTGCAGGTTTTTATATAAGTATTAAACACCATAGAAGGATTGTGCACCATGAATAACACAATGTAGATTCAAGGAATAAATCACGCGACTTGTCAACTTGAATACTACCAAGGAAATGCCTTAGAATGGTAGCGCACAGTAAATAACATTAATTAAGCACGAGGAAAGAATCGCGCGTCTTGCCAATTCGAGTGCCACCATGTAACTGCCAAAAAATGGTAGCGCACTATGAATAACATGAATTAAACACGAGGAAGGAATCGCGCGTCTTGCCGATTCAAATGCCACTATGTAACTGCCAAGGAATGGTAGCGCACAATGAAAATCAAAGGTTAAGTCACTAGGAAGCGAATCGCGCGTCTTGCAGATTCGAACGCCACCATGAAACTGCCAAGAAATGGTAGCATACAATGAATATCATGAATTAACCACAAGGAAAGAATTGCGTGTGTTGCCGATTCAAATGCCACCATGAAACTGCCAAGGAAATGGTAGCATACAATGAATATCAAGAATTACACACAAGGAAAGAATCGCGCGTGTGGCCGATTCAAATGCCACCATGAAACTGCCAAGGAAATGGTAGCGTACTATGAACATCAAGGGTTAAACCACTAGGAAACTAATCGCGCGTCTTGCCAATTTGAAGGCCACCATGTAACTGTAAAGGAATGGTAGCGTACTATGAACATCAAGGGTTAAACCACTAGGAAATGAATTGCGCTTCTTGCCGATTCGAAGGCCACCATGTAACTGTCAAGAAATGGTAGCGTACAATGAATATCATGAATTAACCACAAGGAAAGAATCGCACGTCTTGCCGATTTGAATGCCACCATGAAACTGCCATGGAAATGGTAGCGTACAATAAATATCATGAATTACACACAAGGAAAGAATTGCGCGTGTTGCCGATTCGAATGCCACCATGAAACTGCCAAGGAAATGGTAGCGTACAATGAATATCAAAAATTTCACACAAGGAAAGAATTGCGCGTGTTGCCGATTCGAATGCCACCATGAAACTGCCAAGGAAATGGTAGCGTACAATGAATATCAAGAATTACACACAAGGAAAGAATTGCGTGTGTTGCCGATTCGAATGCCACCATGAAACTGCCAAGGAAATGGTAGCGTACTATGAAAATCAAGGGTTAAACCACTAGGAAACGAATCGCTTGTCTTGCCAATTCGAAGGCCACCATGTAACTGTCAAGGAATGGTAGAGTACTAGGAACATCAAGGGTTAAACCACTAGGAAACGAATCGTGCGTCTTGCCGATTCGAAGGCCACCATGTAACTGTCAAGGAATGGTAGTGCACAATGAATATCATGAATTAATCACAAGGAAAGAATTGCGCGTTTTGCCGATTCGAATGCGAGCATGCAAATGCCATGAAAAGTCCAAAACGCACAATTACACGGGCAAGAGGAAATTGTTTGACATGAAGAATTAGGCCCAAGAATTTGAGCGTCTTCGATTACGGGGTAGGGGACCAGCCCAACCTCCGTCTTACCGCCTTGACTAAGGATCACCACTGTAGTATGAAGCGCAGAGGCCTGCAAAGGTCAAGATAAGCCACTGGAACAGGAGCTCAGGAAGTTGCTGCTGCTCTGCAACGGGACCTCTGAATAGTGAGCACGTGGAGCTGGGCTAGCTCCCTTTTATGGAGTCTTGGCCCAGCCCACAACCACACCCAGGCATGCTGCAGGGAAAGCTTCTAGAAGGCCCTGGAAAGGGACCACACCCTGACTCACTCTGAAAGCCTGCAGCAATACATTACAAATGAACAGTATTTATAAGCACCTTAAGAATGAATCTTCTGGATTGAATTCTGCAATGCAAAAGGTTAAACAATAACATATCAGTACAATGCATAAATTACATTATCTTGAGAGTGTTGGGTTTTTGCATTCTAGTCGCCCGTAGAGCGCGCACTGTCCTGGTGTTGACAGAGGGTTGATAATAGTAGAGAGTTGACTTACCAGAGTCCAGTCCTCCTCCGACTCCGGCTGGGCCCTCAGGGTGCAGTATTGCCAAGACTTGCTCCTCCCATGTTTTGAGTTGTAGGGGAGGAGGGGGCCCACCGCCACTCCTCTGTATAGGGAGCTGGTGTCTTGCTGCTATGGAACGTACCTTCCCCTGTAGGTTGTTCCACCTCTTCCTGATGTCATCCCTAGTTCTGGGGTGCTGTCCCATGGCGTTGACCCTGTCCACGATTCTCCGCCATAGCTCCATCTTCCTGGAAATTGATATCTGCTGCAACTATGCTCCAAATAGCTATGGCTCTACCCTGACGATTTCCTCCACCATGACCCGTAGCACCTCCTCTGTGAAACAGGGTTGTCTTTGTGGTGCCATGGGTGTTCTGTGAGGTGTGTTGGTGAGGGTGTGTTGGGTAATGTGCTGGGGTGTGTGATGTGGAGTACGTGAGTGGTATATAGGTGTGAGTAATGTGTGGCTCTAGTTGTGTCAGTGGTCTTGGTGTCAGTCTGGTGGCACTTATTGGTATTCATAAAGGGTTGTAGGTAATGTGTGTGTCTGTTTTATAGTGGTGTGGGTGTGTGGGTGTCGTGTGTGTATGGGTGTCAGGTGTGTGTTGTTTGAATTGTTCAGCGTGGTGGTATTTTGTTTGTGGGTGTCCATTTTGAATGCAGCGGTATGTACCCCCAATGTTTTACCGCCGTTGAATGTCCACTGTGGTGATTCGTGGGTCATAATGTAGTGGGCGTTGTTCTGTTGGCATAACAGTGTGGGTTTTGATACCGGCACTTTATCACTGACCTTTGGTCTGGCGAATTTTGGCTGTGACTGAATTCTGTCAGATTGGTGTGTTTGTGTCATAATATGGTGAACCGATTTCCGCCGCCGCAGCGGTAAGTTGGCACCTGTCAGCGTGGCGGTAAGTGGGATTTACCGCCAGTGTCATAATGAGGGCCATAGACTTTTGGTAATGTTTTGGGATTTTCCATTAATATCCAGAAGTCTCAGGCCCTCAACCTCTTGGTACCCTTGGCGTGGATATCCCTCCACGCACGCCACTATCTGATACAATGGGAGTCCATCTCTATTTCGTATCTGGGATACATGGGAGTCATCATCCCTTAATTATCAGACACTTTTTCAGCAAGTCCAACGCGACCTGGCACAATGAAAGCTTTATCCTACCTCCTGGCTAAGACAGATAGCAACACTAAACATGACGGTGCTATAGAGAATAATATTCCTCTTTCAAGCCCTGCTGCTCCCGTTCCTACAGAGTGAATTCCATCACTTTGTGTGGGTGCGGATGCGGATGCGGCCCTGGATGAGTTGGGCATTTAACTTCCGGTCCCCGGCACAAAGGGGATTGGGAATCCACTATGTCGTGGAGTGGTCCAGGGACGAATCTGAAAAAATGTGGTTGTTTATGAATTGAGCAATTGCAGGTACCTCCCTATGGAAGGTCCTATTCCTACCTCACCCACAGAGACCGTGGGGCTTGTACTTTCCTCCAGTCCAGTCACAAGCACAATACTAAAAGTGTGGGACCAGGTGGCAAAACCGAAAGCTCTCTCTACATTTCCCTTCCCGCTTACACCGATAGTTGGCAGTGCAACCTTCGCACCTGGCTTGCACTACACCACATTTTGACACTGGCTGAATGCAGGGTGTCACTCAATCGGACACTTTTTTGATGAGGAAGTCCCAATACCATTTGAGCGACTTCGGGTGGACTATGTACTCCCAGAGACGGAAAGAATGCGGTACCTACAGATCTGGCAAAGGGTGATCCAGCCATCAGTGTGGGAGATGGCTCTGAGACACCTCACTGGCTTCAAAAAATGGATCCTGATGAAAAATACAGACAACGGTCTTATCACTGACCTGCATGGTGTCCTACAAAACACCAACACACTACCTAAGACTCTGGGGCAAAAAAAATGGGAAATGTAAGTCGGAAGGTCACTCTTGACTAAGGATTGAGAAGCGGTGTATTACATGGCACGACACACAGCACGGAACATGGTTAGCATAGAGACGGCAACTACAATTGTGACATATTGTTTTTTTACCTTGGTACGACTACCCACAGCTCAGAGTGCTAGAGTCTAGGCGGATCCCCTGAGTCATTGACGCAAGCTTGCACCATACTGGGAGTGTTAGACGACATTTGTTGGGATTGTAACTCTTCTGCATGTCTCTGGAAAGCTTGCTTCCCATGCCGTATGGTGATCTACAGGTAGGTCACTTAAAAGTTACTGTATGGTTTCTGGACCCATACCTCAGTGAACATGACAAACATGTATGTCCACTGAGGATCTCTCTCTTTAAATGGACTGAGACCTTGGAGCTTAGCTGAGCTCTGAGGTCGAAGGGGGCATGCATAGTACACCTCCTATTTCACACAGAGTGGCTCTGCCCTCTCTACCAAGGTGGTGGTAGACTGACAGTGGTGACAGCAATAAATCTATAGTCAGGGATACATGTATCCTTGTACCCGTGGTGGTGGGGGCTACTAGCCACCCTCCTGATCAAGTCTGTGCAGTCTTTTTTGCCAGTGGTCCTGTTGCCTTTGTCTACCTGGGATGTGTGTTTGAGAGCCAGTAGGTTTCCTAGGGGAGAATGGTGAGGTGAGCCATAGTGTTTTAATGTGATCTGAGCTGTTCTGCTTGACATTCCAGCTCCCCTGTGGCCCTCCTTATTACTTGGAGAAGCTTGGTGGGCTGGGGTAGACACTTGCTCTTATCTGTGTTTAGCTTCCCTAACTCTGCTAGGAGGGATGATGGTCAGTGACTCTTGGTCTGGAGTTAATTAAAACTCCTGTCGGGAGAATAGCCTGGGCTGATACTAAGAGCCTGTCCTGAAGCCCAGTAACTCATCCTATACATGTCTTATACATGCTGTGAGCACAACACAGATAGGCCTCATGGTTGGAGGGGCACCCAGAATTCAAAAGTATTAGACCCTCTGAATGGATCAGCCTATCAATCAGAGATGATAAAAGTCTGTCCTGAGTGGTCAATAGTTGTTCCACAGTGGTCTTCGGTTCTAACAAGTGTCTACAGAAGCCAGCTGTGGGCCCGTGGTGTAAAGGCAAGGAAGCTTACCGTGTCTGAACTTGAGAGTTTTCTCGATGATGGATGGATTCTGCTATGAAGGAATTTGCCAGCTGTGAAAAAGCAAAAAGGATCAATCAGCAGCCTGAAAGCAGAGGCAGAGGATCAGCTATTGGTGAGACATCAGCTTGTAAGACAAGGAAATTGCAAACATCTGCCCAAGATAAGGAAGCTTGCAGCACATCAACAGAGACAAAGGGAAATGGGAAACTTGATTCCACCAATCCTTTGAAGGGAGATAACTTTGCCCAGGCCCCTACCCTATACCTTTGCAGCCTGTGATTCTTACAGTTACATTCTGTCGCTGGGGAGGAGAGTCCTGTGGTAGAGGCCCCCTACCTTTCTGTTTGTGGTACATGGGGGTACCAGGGTGTACTGGCACACTGGCCAGCTAATAACTTCCTACAGCTAGCCAGTGGCTACTGGTCTAGTGGGACTCCAGACCTGTGATCAGATCACTGATACCACCAGAGCTGTGTCCTTGCTAAGGAAGGGAGGGCACCTCTGTTCTTTAGGTAGTGGGTTCTGGGGCTGATCTGTAACGTTTGACTTCACATCATATGCTGAAACTACACCATTGCCATACAAGGATTGGTATCACAGCTCTAGCAAATGAGAGCAACCCTGCGCATCATAGTCTGTAATATGCAATGCTAATTGTGTGTCTACATGCTGTCTGTGTTTGTATAGTGCTTAGTGTCTAGGTGCTATAATACTGTTTATGGTCAGAACTCTGGCCCACAGGATTGTAGATATGTCTGGTTTTAACTGTTTATCCTAGTTTCATGAGTAGAATATTTCTCTTCTGTGTATTAAAGTAAATTTCTCTTTAAAAAGTAAAGCGCTGACTGGACATTGATCTTATTAGCTCGTAGTACAGTGCACCCTGTATTCTGAATGTCTAAACCCAGCTCCCCTCATTGAGTAAGCCTTGGACTGCACTGTCTCGCTACCTTGAGAGAGCAAGTGCTGGAGAGGGGTGCTTGGTTAACCAGTTTTGGGTCCACTAGTACCGAGATCCCAGGACACCAGTGGGGGATTCTCCAATTGATGCAATTGGAGCAGGGTAGCCCCTGAGTGCCCTGGTCCCCAGGAAACTGGGTCTTACAACATTGATGCCCACCTAGACACACAGCCTCCCCGATTCCACACCTATGTCCTTCTGCGACTTCCCAATGCCTTTACCTACCCACTTAAATCCCAAAGGGGACGACAGATTGGTGTGCCACTAGGTGCAACTGTTCAAAATATTCTTCCCTACTGGGGTACTGATACTCTCCTTACCCACTGAGGGTGGCTCCAACATCTGTGGCATGTGCTGGGCAAGGAGAAGCTCACCCTGGTGCTATGTGCTCAGGGAGAGTCCTTTAGTGAACTTTGGCATCCATACCTGGCTCTCCTTTCCAGGGAATTCTGGGAGCTGACCTGCACTAAATTCTTATGGCTCGTGAGGTTGACAGAGGCCCCAACACTGACACTACAGTAGAGTACACGGGAAACATTGAGGGCTTCGTATAAATAAATCTTGTGTACTGTCTATGAATGCTGGTTCTATGTGCTCCTGGGAGCGGGGGAGATGGTGTTATTTGATATATCTCTTGAGCAGTTCCTGAGGTGCTGGTTTACCTCCTTTGTTAGGTTGTGTATTTGCCAATCAATGATCATTGCTTCTATGGATATGCTGATGATGAAAAGAACTGAACCATAAAAATGCCTCAAGCCTGCCATTGCAGAGGTTGTGTATGCAGTTTTAAACTGCCATTCCGACCTGGCAAAATGAACCTTTTGCCAAGCTCAAACCTTCCCTTTTAATAAGTATACATCACCCCTAGAGTAGACCCAGGACAACCTGGAAGGAAGGGTGCAATGTATTAAAAAAGCAGGACATATACTTGCTTGACCCCTGCTTTGATGTGCTGACCTGTTGCCCTTTTACCTGGGCAAAAAGGACTGGACCCTCATCTATCTTGAACCCAGAGTGACTCCAAGGGCTAGTTGACAGGCCTCCTGATCTGAAGTCTCAGGGACATATTAGACTTCCATCAATCCTGCTTCTGCACCTGGACGTTGCCATCTGTGAGTCTACCCTGCCAAGTGGTACTACCCCAGACCTGGACCCTAGGAAGTGGGCCTGATGTGCTTACCAGTGGAACAGACACATCCCCAGGGCATCCCTGAGCCGAACCGACACATTGTACTGCTGTGTGGATTGGACCGGTTGCAATAGAGTTGCATCGACGCCACATCCTGCATCTTGGCCTTCAAAACAGCCACTGCGTGATGCTTCACCAGAGCAGATCCTCGCACATCTCATAGACTGCCGCCTCAACGATGACACCGAACATCCGCATCGCAGCTTCAATGTTTTTCAGAATCAACACATCACCTCAACTGTGCATTGCATCCCTGACACCACCCTTTGCATCGCAAGTCTTGTCAATGGGATCCTTGACACCTATGCAACAGGACTGTTACAAGATCGATGCCAATGATCACTCAGTACTCATCACCTCTATATGTAAGTGGTTTTATTGATGGTATAATACAGTTTGAAGGTGAGTGGATTTTATATGTTGTATCTGTGTTCTCCGTGACTGGCCTTCTGGCTGTCTTTAGGAACTTCGTCTTCTTCTTTCCTTCTCTTCTAGGTCCCTCGGGAAGCACATATGGAAAGAAGAAGAATACACCTGGTAAGTGTTTTGGGTTTTTCCTTTCCTATCTCTTCCTGCCGCTTTCTTTCCCTGAGTCACACTTTGTTCATTCTTGGTCTTTGTGCCTCCTTTCTTTTCCTGTGATTGTCTGTGCTCTACCTCTGTTTTCTTTCTCCCTTCCCTGGAGAGGAGTTTTTGTGCTCTCTTCTCTGTCCTTCCTTTCCCTTTCGGCTTCGCTATTTCGTGGTCTTATTGACTGACGGTTGTTCTAGTTTCTTTGTTACTGTTTCTTATACTTTTTTCTTTTCTTTTATATGTACACGCAATGTCACCTTGCTTTCCTATGTCTCTTTTCCTGTTTTCTCTCTTTCCTGTGTTTCCGTCTTGTGTGCTTTTTCACCTTCTCTCTGGTCCTTTACTCTCTCTCCTCGTGTACCCTCCCTCGTGCAATATCAGTGTATCCATGCCCTTCACCCCTTTTCTGTACGTTTCCTCCCGTTTCCCCGAATCCCTACGCTCGAAAACCCCACGCACCTGCATCTGCCACGCTTCTCCTGAAGCGTGTCTGGCACTCACATCCTGCTTCCTTCCCGGAGGTTGTCTCCTTCGTCCCTGGACGGTATCACCGGCTTCTCTTGGCAGTATCCGGCTGATGGTGCAGTCTCCTCCGTCCTGCTCGTGTAGCCGCTGGATACGGCTCTGGATTCCCAGTCGTCCTCGCCTTCCGTCTTCTCTCTGTCGGCCGTCTTCCTCTCCTCTTCGACACTCCCGGATGCCAACCACCCAGGAATACTCGGCGGTCCCTTTAAACATCTGGGTTCCCGCCGGGACAGCACTGGGAGGTTGTGATTGGAGAAAGCAGAAGGCATATCCAGTTCACTAGAGGCAGCGACAGAACAAGTCGGTGCGATGTGTGGGTCGGTCCAATCCGGCCCGTCACAAGGACCTCGCGCTACAGCCTTGCTGCATCTCAGAACCGAATAACTGTTTCAGCTGGACTGTGCATCTTTGAGACGGATCCACGCAACACTCCGCAAACCAGGATTAAAGGAACTTTTGTTTGCTGGCCTAACTGGGTCCCTGTTGCCAGGCCGTGCTCCATCAAGGTCAGCTGGAACTTGTGACTTTGTCCCAGTCTGGCGCGACCAGGTATCACTGGTTGGCCTTTATGCTTTGAGGAGCTGGTCTACAGTTTATTCTTTAAAAATACATAACTCAAATTTTTGTAGTTTTGGTCTTGTTTTATTTATGTAATTTTGCCCTATTTTTCTAATTTGCTATGGGATCTGTTTGTGTAGTATTTTTACTGTTTTGTTGTTTGAAGTGTTGCAGAAATGCTTTACACACTGCCTCTAAGTTAAGCCTGACTGCTCTGTGCCAAGCTACCAGGGGGTTGAGCACAGGTTAATTTGAGGTTTGCTTGTGCCCTACCCTGACAAGGATTGTGGTTGCTGCTTGACTAGGGCACACACACCAGTCAACCTATATCCCAATATCTTTCGCAGAGGATTCGTGAGGTGAGTTTTCCAAACCACTTTTTAGTGCCTGAAAACAATCAACTCCCCAGAGTCTGTTCTTGGTTTCTAGCTCCAGGAACTTTGTGAGTCAAAGCTCTCTCTATACCATGGCTCCTTCAACTCCTGTATTCCTATCCGCCTTTTGCTCTAAACATTTGACTTCTGAAGATACAAGAAGAAGTGGCTGAGCTGGTAGTAATCGTTCTACTTTGGTCATGGTTCCCTCTACTTCAAACTATGGCTGTGTCTCCTGCTGGATGATTCCACTACCTCCTTTACGTCTTTGAACATCAACAGGTCTTCCTCTGCAGCAGTTGTCACTATCAGTCTGGAAGTTAAAAAGTTGGGGTTATAAACCGGAGGGATTACAGTGAATTTAGTAGAGAATAGACAGAATTAGAGACAACCATCTACTTTGAGAGCCCACTCTAAGCATTTGGAAGAATTTTCAGTACTGGTGTGCTATGAAATCTTTGTCGCCAATTGAATGTAGCATTTATTCTGTTCTTCAATTTTTGTATGAAGAGGTTAGAAAGACCTTGGGAGTAACTACTCTCAAAGCTCAGTGGTTAGCAATTAGAGCTTTTCTTGAGCCTTGGGCTGGATTCGGGAATGTTTGACACCTTGTTTTCTGATTATTAAAAGCAGTTTCTATTGCTGACCCTTGTACATCCTTCTTTACCACTGAGGGTTTTGCGTCTAATTCTTAAATGTCTTAAGCCTTGTCCTTTTGAGCATTTGAGTTCAGTGGAATCGAAATTCCTAACTATTTTTGTGGTCTTTTTTTAGCAGCAATCACATCAGTGAGAATAACAGGTGAGATTGTGGTGTTGTTGTGTAGATCCTTTCTTAGAAATTTGTAACAGTATATTATTATTTTGAAACTGGACCTTTAATCCTCTGTGTAGGAAGCTGGCCTGGTGTTTGGTGGGTACCTAAGGTACTTAAACCTTATACCAGGTCCAGGTATCCCCTTTTAGTGTCGTGCAGGCACTGTCTTGAAGCCAGGCTCTATAGAGGTAGCTGTGGATGAGCAGCCAAGGCTTTTCTAGGAGACATGCAAAGCTCATGCAGTACCACTGTAGGTTATGCTTTGCAGGAAGGAGTGCTGGGGGCTGGAGCTACACGTTGCCTAAACATCCCTTGCAGTAGATGCTAACAAGCATTGGAAGCTGCAAGAGATGCGGTGCACTGGGGTACTGTTCTACGTGAGAAAGCACAGGCTTACCTTCACTCAAGTTGGACAGCTAGCAGAGAGGACCAAGAGGACTACTCCGGACCACCACCCGTGATGCAGGATCCACGCAGCTCAAGATGAGGAGAGATCCACACAGCTGTCCGTCGCTTGTTGTAGTTGCCTGCAGTTGCAGGGGAGTAACTCCTTCACTTCAAGGGAGATTCCTTCTTCTACTTGTGCAGGCTGAAGAGTTGCAGTCTTCGGGGATGCATGGCCCGTAAAATGTTGCAAAGCTAGCAGCAGACATGGAAACAAAGTTGCAGAAGAGGCCTCTTTGTTGTAGCAGCATCTGTCGGTTCCTAGAGGATCCAGTTGCGGTTCCAGTGGACAAAAGTCGAAGTGGAGGTTGCAGATTAATCCTGCTGCAATATTGCAAACCGATTCTGAGGACCCGCCCAAGAGAGAGACCCTGAATAGCCCTGAAAGGGGGATTAGTCACCTAACCAGGAAAGCAACTATCAGGAGGGGGCTCTGACGTCACCTGCCTGGCCTGGCCACCCAGAGTTCCCTGTCAACCTTGGGAACAAGATGGCAGAACCCAGGGACCCTATGGAGGAGCTTTGGGCACCATCCCTGGTGTCATGATGGACAGGGGAGTGGTCACTCCCCCATTCCAATGTCCAGTTTCGCGCCAGAGCAGGGACTGGGGGTCCCTGAACCAGTGTGGACTGGTTTATGCATGGAGGGTGCCAAATGTGTTCTTCAAAGCAAACCAGTGGCTTGGGGAGACTACTGCTCCCAAGCCAGTCACACGGATTTCCAAAGGGAGAGGGTGTTACCTTCCTCTCATAAAGGAAATCCTTTGTTCTGCTTTCCTGGGCTTGATCAGATCAAGCAGCAGGAGGGCAGAACTCTGTCTGAGGGGTGGCAGCAGCTGGGCTGCTCGGAAAACCCTGTAAGACTGGTGATGGCAATGCTGAAGGTCCTCTAAGGAGCCCGCAGAGTGCATGGAATCATACTTCCAATACTTGCAACAGTATTGGGGTAAGATTCCAAGATGTTTGATACCAAACATGCCCAGGTTTGGAGTTACCATTATGTAGCTGGATATAGGTAGTGCCCTAGGTCCAGTACAGGTGTAAAATGGTGTCCCGGCACTCACAAAGTTCATGAAAATGGATCTGGAGTTTGTGGGGCACCTCTGCTAGTGCAGGGTGCCCTCACATACAAGTACTTTGATCCTGCCCTCTGGGCTGGGAGGGCCTACCAGTGAGGTTGACTTACAGTGACCTGGTACGGTGTTCTGTAGCGAAAAGGGGTGCATACCCCTGTTTCACACAGACAGCAATGGCAGACCTGCAGAATCCTTTGCATGGGCTCCCTTTGGTCAGTAGAATAATTGCTGCAGCCCATAGGGATCCCCTGAAACCCAAATGCCCTGGGTACTTAGGTACCATATACTGCGGACTTACATGGGGGGGCCAGTATGCCAATTGTGGGAAGAAAAAGGTACAATTTGCAGGAACGAGCAAAACTACTAGGCTCCTGGTTAAGCAGGATCCCAGTAAACAGCCAAACACACTGACAACAAAGAGAAAATGGGGCAACCATTCCAAGAAAGAGGGTACTTCACTACACTCGGGTAGCTTCTCGTTACACAGAAATCAGGAAATTATGATTCTGAAATGTTCCTATCTTCTTTTTGTAAGATGCACAGAGATTACACATTGTGTGTGTGAAAAGAATAGTATTCAGTTACTTAAAAGTCTAAGTATTTGTAACACATGGAGGTTCAGGTCAATGAAGGAAAGCTTCAGTGATACTGATGTGATCTTTTTGGCCAAATAGTGCTATAGCTTATTCCGTATCTGACACTCATGTTGCACTGAATATTTTGGGGTGGTTGTAGCGTGTTAGATTGAGGTCCTGGGAGTATTCCTCAAAGAGATTTGTTGGGTGGTAATTGGATGTATTGTAATATTTGTGTTAGATCCTGTTGAACTCAGTGATGGGGTGAGAGATGAAATTCCTTTGGATTAATTGTGATGAATTCTATTTTGTGTTTAATAGACTGGATTATTTATTACTGCCGTAATTAAACTTTAAATGTTGATTACTGCACTAAATACATTTTGCTGGGCATTGATCGGTGGTTTTGTGATAAATGTACTATTTGTTTCTAATAGTACTAAAGTCTGGTGGTGCCAATCAAAAGTAATGACCGGGATGAGGACGAGGCATATAGGGATAATGTATCGGTTACTTATTGGTAATGCAGATTACTAGTAAAAAACAAGGCATTTCTGGCCCTGAAGGTGCTATGTTCTGCCAGGCGGGCGTCGTTATTTGGGATGACATCATAAGTGATGTGACAAACAGGTCGGTGAGGATCTCGTATAAATCTCAACTTCGTCACTTCCTTATTCTTTTGGACTTGGAAGAGGGGAGTTACTTAATGCATTTGTTTCATATAAACAAACCAAGGCAACGTCAGCTCGGGGCACGATTCCCGCAGCTTATCTCTCAATAGTTACGATTATCAGGGCACCTCGTAAAAGCCTATTCCAGTTTAACTGTGACCCCTGTACTATTGATCAGAAGTACCTGCAGAACGATATTTACAATATCAGACAATATCTAGAAAGGAAACCATTGACGCTGGACGGGCAAGGAAACCCTGCTCAGTTTTATTTTTTCGTTTCTGCGGAAATCCTCTGGTTATCAGTTCTGGGAGGGGGAGCAGCGGGTGATGTTATTCTGGACGCTTTTGTGTTCCTACCCTTGACTACTGGCTCCGCCCTCGCCTCCTCGGTGTCTGTCAGCTGCTGTCTGGGGCAGGGAGGCTCATCTGGGGAAAGGAAACCGAAAGACATGTACAGTCAGCGAGAACAGGGACCGGCCGGCCAACCCCTGCCCGGGGTTTAAAGCCCAACCAGGCGGGGCGAGGCTTCAGAGACCGGGGAGAGCTGAGGGCGAGCGGCTCGCCGAGCAGAGGCGGCTACCGGAGGCGAGGAGCCCCAGGGAGAGGTGAGGAAATGTACAGAGCACCGGAGGAGGGGAGGGGGCAGACTCTGAGTCACCGCCGACAATACCCCTCACACCCGGCGCCGTGAGCCCCCAGGAGCGCGTCCGCCAGAGCAAGAGGGCTCGGGAGGAGAGGAGCCATTGAGGGCACCCACCCAGCCATCGGAGGGAGGAGGGAGCTCTTTGTGCATCCGGTGAGGGCTCACCACTTCAGAGGAGGCGGCCGAGCAGGGTGATAACAACAGAGCAGGTGGAGAGAGAGCACAGGCAGAATTACAGGGCAGAGATGGGGAGACCAGGTAACAGGACAGAGAAAGCGAAGATACAAAATGAATAGGCAGACGAGGGAAGATCAGAGGTGGAAAAACAGGACAGCAAAAGGCGGCAGAGAAGAGGCGAAACGAAAGGGTAGGATGAGGGATAAGCAGAGATAAGCAGGGCATAAAAACTGGACAGGGAGAAAGACTATGCAGAACAACAAGGCAGGGGGTAAAGATGAGGCGGAACAACTGAGCACGGTGAGAGAAAGAGAGGCGCAGCAGAATTCCCCCGGTGTGCCAACGACCGCTAATCCCAACCTGGTGCCACCCTCCTGTTACTCGAACCCTGGTCTCCTACTCATCGGCTCTTTCCCACCGCCTGTGTTCTCACTGAGCGTTCCCTGTCCTAGGCTCACCAGTTATTGTATCGCTGGTTCTGTCTCTCACTCCCTCACCATTCCTTCTCTGTTCCCATGTCCCGCCTGTTATTTTATGTCTGCCCTCCCTCACACTAACCTACTAATATGCATCGTCTGTATCCGGAGCCTCAGGTCTCTATCCCCCACCCCGTTATTTTACCCCCGATCTCCCTCACCTGCCTTGTTTTTCCTCTGCTCTTTTTCGCCTGTCCTGTCTCTGCCCTCTCTTTTTCACCTGTCTATTCGACATTTTCTCTTCCCTCGCTGTTTTGCTATTTATGCTACTCCCTCCCTCTGTGTTATTGTCCAGATAGATAGATAACCTCGCAAATACCCAGACCATGTCATGGAAATAGGGCAGGAGGCGGGGAGAACAGGCGGCTTCTCTTAAATGGATGAAAACGGTTCACAGTGTTTGAATGACGCAGGAAGATAGCGCCTGGGGTTACCCGATAAGTTATGTGTGCTCTAGCAGACACATGGCTATCTCTTTATCTCCTAGTCTGTCCGTCTGGGGTTGCCAAGGCATTTATTCTCAGTGATCTGAACGGTGTGAGCGACCGGAAGTCCACGCTTAATGCTGTTAACACTGTGTTGTGCTTTGCATTTTTCTAGCCGGAGGCAAACTAGGCAACGAGAAAGAGGTGGTGTGCTTCTGCAATTTACATCCGGGTAGCTGTTGGTTCACTGTGATTAAGACACCATTTTAATTTTGAGGGAAGCCTTGACTGCGTTGGCCTGCTTTTGACTTGTTCAATTCATTTCCTTACGCCGGACTACCTCCTGTGTGAGAAAAAGAAGAGAGAAATACTAGTCCTGTCAGTGCGGCACCTGCACACTCCCTGTTGAGAAGGAAGCAGCTGTCACGTCCACTAACTGTGATGTCTCTTCGTGGTTCCAGCTTTGAAATATTCTTCACTTGTGGAGAGCTCTCCCCACTAGACCGTGAAGACTCTGGAGATTGCCGAGTGTAGGTCACAGGTTTGATTATGAAGTGTTTCCTGGGCAGTCAGGTTACTGAGCAGTATCCTGTGTGGGCACTTTTGTTTACCACTGACAACCTAGGGCCACAGTAATAATCCACTCTGATTGTTGAATCTGAACGTTTGGGGATTGGCCAAAAGGTAATATCTGTTGCCAGCAAATGCTTTACCGTGGAAACAAGAAAAACAATTAATTTAAAAGGTCAGTCAGCAGTTCAGTTAATAAGCTATATACGGAAACACTAGGTGTTATCAACTTCTGCAGCCAGTATAAGGGCAGAGATGTTTTCATATTGCCATAGTGCACGCTGCTAGCTTTCGGGTAGCATGGGTCTAGTTATCTTGTGAATATTGGTTTTGTTCAACCAGGGGATCTAAGGAAGCACTCTAACATCTACTTCATAGTGTGAGCCAAACTCTCACAAAAGTGTCGCAAAGTGGGTTAAGTATATGGATGTGAGTACTCTGGACTTGACTTTGGTATTTGATATCACCCAGTTACCAAAAAGTGTAAGGAAAATGGTACTTGCCCTGTAAACATCTATTATTAGTGTATGATGATGTAGATTGACATGCTTAGCATTCTCCTCCATCTAGTGTTGAGGTTAGACATTTTCTAGTGGTTTTTGCTCTAATAAATCTCGAGTGTACACTGCCATGGGCACCAACTCCATGTAAGATTGTTTTTCACACAGTGGATGAGAGCATGTATAGTGTGAATGTAAATAGGTTGTGTCAAGCTCATTGTGAAGTGAACTAGAGAAAGCAAGATATCTACAAATGCTAATGATATCTGGGAAGGAAGCTGGGTGCAAATGAATCTGTAGTATTACACACTACAAACGGATGCTCACAGTGTAAGTAGCATTTTCTGTTTGTAGCATTGTGGCTGTAGATAACATGCTTAGCATACACTGTAAAGCATGTGCAAAGGACCTGGGGGTGACGTTCCACTCCTGTACTGCAAAATCATTGTCCGCCCCATAGATATGCTTCACCATGAGATGAGTGTTGTTAGTAATGCCCAATACCAAATCCCCAAGGGTAAGCGAGAGACCAGCAGTGGGGGGTGTGCTGCCCCGCTTCTGGTAGTGGTACATGGCATTCCTGTCTATCTTGATGAGGAGCACTTTGCCCCAAAAGATTTGTTAGCTGACTCTCAACGCTAAGTGAATGGCTAGAAGTTCCAAGTAGTTGACGTGCAACCCTGTTGTTGTAAGGACTACTTTCCCCTGACAGTCATGTTATTGGGATGCCCCCCCAGCCTGTGAGAGAGGCATCTGTAGTAATATTCACTGGTCTGCAAAAAGGCTGCCTAGCAAAAAGTTGTTCTACCATTGTAGAGAGCATTGTGTTTTGGCCTGTACCAGCAATAGATCTTCACATTGATCCTCTGCTTGAGACCATTGAGCCGCTTAGCACTCTCAGGGTGGGGCGGGGGAATGGGTGAGAGCATGTATGGTGTGAATGTAAATAAGGTGTGTCACTCTCAATGTGTAGTGAACTAGTGAAAGCAAGAGTTCTGCAAATGGTACAGGCCTCTGGGGAGGAAGTTGGGTGCATATGAATTGGTAGCATTACATGCTACAGTCGGATGCTATAGGGCTACCTGGTGCTGTAAAGGAAAGAGGAGCTCCGAACAGGCTGCAAAGAAATTCTCCCAGTGGATCACAGAATGCACCAACACATTCATCCCGTCAAGCCTGCAAAACCCAAAGTACCATCCAGAAGAGCCAGCTGGATCCTCCAGACACAACTGCCGGCAACTAGAAAGGAAGTGGCATACTAGCGATTAGACAGAAGACCAGACCACCTTCAAAACAGCACTCAACCAGTACCACCGCCTCCTGAGAGAAACAGAACGCTGTAACAGACCACATAGAAGCCAGCACAAACCAGAGGAAGGAGCTCTTCACCACTGTGAAGGAATTCTCCAACCTCGCAGCCACTGGGAACTACATCACCCCCTCCCATGAACTTTGTGGCACCATGGTGGACTTCTTCCACAAAAGATCTCAGCCATTTACGAGAAATTCAAAACCCAACCCCGTAGCCGACAACATCAACCTAAACACACCCTCAGAGACAAACCGTGAGCAACTGCTCACCCATTGGGACCCTCCCACAACTCCAGCCACAATCTCCATCATGAACTCCATACACTCAGGAGCACCCACGGATACATGTCCCAACCACATCTTCAACTTCGGTAGCAAGATTATTGACGACGAGCTCAAGAAAGCCCTGAATGCCTCCATCACCATGGTCTCCTTCCCTGAAGATTGGAAACACGCTGAAATCACACCCTTCCATTTGGAAACCATCCGCTGATCCAGCAGATCCGAAAAACTACTGCCCCATCTCCCTGCTCCCCTTTACAGCAAAGGTTCTTGAAAAGACAATCAGCGAGCAACTCACCAAACACTTGGAACACTACAGCCTCCTGGACCCCTCTCAATATGGATTCCGAGCCGACCACAGCATGGCGGCGGCTGTGATCGCAGCCACTGACAGCATCAAGGCCCTCCCAGACTGCAGCGAAACATCAGCACTCCTTCATTAGGATCTGTCAGCTGCCGTCAACACCATCTCCCACCACATCTTGATCAACAGATGGAAGTCCTCATCTTTGGGAACAAGATCTCGCAATGGAACGACACTTGGTGGCCTGCTGCACTCTGCCCTTTCCCCACCCCGACAGACCATGTCCGCAACTTTGGCATCCTCTTGGACAGGTATGTATGCACAAACAGGTAAACACAGTCTCGTCTGCTCACTTCCACACCCTGTGCATGCTGCGTAAGATCTTTAGGTGGCTCCCAGTTAACACAAGAAGGATCGCCACTCAAACTCTTGACACCAGCAGTTTGGACTATGTTAACACTCTATGTAGGAATCACTGCACGCCTCCTGTAGAGACTACAGACAATACAAAACTCAGCTGCAAGACTCATCCTTGACCTGCCCGGATGGACTCACATTACCCCACACCCCAAGAAGCTACACTGGCTTTTTGATCCAGAAGAGATACCAATTCATGATGCTGACCCACGCATACAAAGCCTTGCACAATGAAGGACTATCATACATTAACAAATGACTGAACTTCTACCAATCGACCAGACACCTGCAATCTGCCTCTTTTTTTCATGTAGATATCCTCTGGATCTGCCGATCCAACAGTGGAGATGCTCCATCTCTCACCTGGCAGCCAAAGCCTGGAATGACCTTCCCCAGCACCTCAGGATCCCCACATCACTCCAGGAATTCAGAAAAAGCACTGGACACATTGCTGTTTGAATGCGCAGAGCACCATGAAGCAGCAAGCGACTCCAGAGCCTTCAGACCCTCAAGGGTGATTTGAGCACTTTATAATTCCTGACTGATTGAGATCATCTGGTGACTGGTGGAAAAGCACTGGCAGAGGTGTGCATGGGTGTTGTAGTGGAGGTGTGCTGTTTGGCAGTGACCTTGTCCTTGTGTCTCTGCTGTCCTGGCTCGAGGGAGGCCTGGAAGAAGGTTTCCTCTCGAAGGCCAGTTTTCTTTTTCGAGAAAGAGGTTACTAAGGCGGCGGTGGAGGTGATTTGGCAGTTATTTTGCCTGTGACTGGGTGGATGAACAGGTGCTTTTGTCTGGTGTCCACTTCCTGTTGTAGTCTCTCAACCATCGAGGCATCAATGTCCTAGTGTCTAGGTGTCTACCAAGGTTTAGCAGTCGACTTCGCCCTTGATGTTTGCAGTGAACTAGGTTTTGGTTCGGATGGGGGCCCAATACACCTGTGCCGATGGAGCTTTTGATGTTGTCTTCAGATTGGATTGATTATGTTGGTGTGCTTGGAGCATCTAGGGCTCGACTTATGAAGGGTGTTTGCCCTTTGTGGGAGGCTTGCCTGGTTTTGGAGCCTTGTGCTATTTGAAGCCTGAAGGCAGCAGTGACCCTTGGCTTTCCTTTTCTCAGGATCTGTGCTCGGGGTTCTTCCTGGCTCCCTTGGAAGTAGTAGTGCTCTACCTCAGTATGTGACTTCTTTGGTGGCCCTGACTTGGTGATATGGACCTCATGGTCTTAAGGTATACTCCCAACCCTGGATGTGGTCTTCATGTGTTGGACAGTCTTTGGTGCAAGTTTGATGTCCTCCATGTACTGGTCATGGGACTCACCTTATGCCACTGTCTCTGGACTGGGTGTCAGTTGCATGTCCAGGAGCCCAGATGAGTTGGCCTCTTTCTGTTCTTTTGTGCTGAAGGGATCTTCTGGGTTGAGGGGTTCTTTGCTGCCAAAAGCATCCGGGGTATCTGAGGTGTCCCTCACCTGTGCCTTTGATATTGGAGGGTCTTGTTGGATTGGAAGCGGAGGCACAATGGGTCAAAGTTGTTGCTGGGAGTCAGGCAAAGATTGCACACCTTGGGATGGTCGCCCAGGGATATTTCGAGAGTCACCAAGGGTAGTTCTGAAAGGGTGTCTGTTCCATCATCCACACACACACTCTCTCTACACCCAACATGGTGTGAGCCATTGATAATCCGAGGTGACAGCAGTGGTCGTCTGTGCTGCCATGAGTTTTCACGTGTTGGGGAGATGAAGGCACTGAAGCTCGGTCAGATCCAGTGCAATGGGATCAAAGAGTGGCAGAATGGCCCTGACGAAAAACATGTGCAAAACCCAACAAAGTCTATTCCGACTTTGCACATCTGAACCTGATGGCAGAAAAAAACAACCTAATATGGAGTCCGTCCCCATGCACAATGTAGACCAAGAGAAGTCAAGCCACATCTTGTGACAGGACAGATTTCTTCAAGCAAAACAAATTGCAAAAGTCTGAGCCTACATCTACATGCTTTGAAGTAAAATTTGTCACCCCAAAACAAGCACAGTGGCAACACGTCACTCACTCCATGGTCAAGGCAGAATAGCAGAACAAACCAGATGGTTTGGTTTAATCTAAAGGCTCCAGAAGGAGTTTTATCTCCTTGTTGCCGGCTAGAGTTTGTCAACACTGAGTCCCACTCAGACCTGTTCTGTCTGGTGCTATGTGTATTGGCTTGCCTTAAGAATGAGCTGGATGTGCTCCTGTTCTAACAGGAAATAGAGAATAGGTGAGGTTCGCTTGAAGCAGGGGAGACTTACACTGGACCAAGGGAATGGGCACCAGGTACACAAATGTTGGTGCATGGATTGGAAGGGCACACATGTGGTACTGACTATCCCCTGTGCTTGAATGATTGTCAAACTAACAAGAGAAAGAACAGGGCTTTGTAGGTACGGTACAATGTCAGGGAAGCTCAGCTTCACAAAGCCTTGTAAAAACATTGCCTGACCTCCATCAAACTGAGACTGTGGCCCATACCATAATCATTTCCTTTCTAGCTTTTGGAAATGTAGTTTTCCAGGAGCTCAGCCTCATCAATGTAGTTTTCTATCCAATGGCACAGATGATCTCATCAACAAAAAATGTAATTCACATGACTCTGACATTGAAGAAACTTTGGCTTCCCATTTAAATCAGCCCATAATTCAAAATTGTGGACCTGATTCACAAAGGTAACTTAGACTTTGGAGTAAGTGTACTACTTTTCAGTATTTACAAACTGCAATTTTGTTGTAAATTAAACTTTTATAGTAAATCCAGCACTACACATGGCCAACACTGGTACTGCAACCCTCTCCCATAGAAAAAATGGAGGTAGAGAACTACTACAAAAGTGTGACTTGCTTCAAAAGTGTACGTTTCTATAAAAGTTTGTGAATATGGCCCCATATGTCTTGATCACAGTGCCATTTGTCTCAAGACCCGTCCCTACCCTGTGACACTTCTCATCATCTTGAGTGATGAGAGAGATCTTAGAAGAAAGAATTTACTCCCCTTCCAGACACTGACCATGAACATTTCCTTCCTTCTGCCCTCAGAATTAAACTGGACTTGCGCACATTCAGTTAATTACGCAAAGAACATCTGTACCAGTTAAAGTTAATCTAAATCTAAGACAATGCTAGGTGTTTCCTTCTCTCCCTTTGCTTTAGTACTACTACTACATTGTTACACTCTTTAGATGCCTATCTTGCACTATATTGTTTCTGATTATTTTCTCTCTCAATCAGTCATTGTATTTGTAAAGCGCAGCACTATCACCTCTAAAGGTATCTGGGCACTGAGGGTGCTGTGTATCAGTCGAAAAGCCACCTCTTGAGTCTCCTTCTGAAGTCTGTCTGGAATGGAGGTGGAGGGTAGGTTGTTCCACGACTTGGCTGCTGTGCAGGAGAAGGAGCGGCCTCCACTGCGCCTGCAATCGATGCATGTGTGTGTGTGTAAGGTTTAGTGAGGGGGAGCGTAGTTGTCTTGCTGTAACGTAGAAGCTCAGTCAATGGTTTATGTAGGACAGCCCTAGGTTGTAGAGAGTCTTGTATGCAAGTGTGAGGTTTTTGAATTGGCATCTCTTTTGGACGGGGAACAGTGGAGGTTCCTGAGGTGTGCGGTGATGCTTGGGGACATTGAGGATGAGTCTGGCTGTGGTGTTTTCTAGAGTCTTTTAAGTCTCTGAGAGGACACTCCGGCATAGAGAGTGTCACCATAGTTGAGGCGACTGGTGAACAGGGCGTGCGTGACTGTCTTTCTGGTGTCGTTAGGGATCCATTTGAAGATTCAACGAAGCATACAGAGGAAGTAGAAGCAGGAGGAGGCAACTGAGTTTACTTGTTGATTCATGGATACTTGGCAGTCGAGGATGATGCACATGTTTTGTGCATGGTCTGATGGAGAGGGTGTTGGTCCAAGGTCTGCTGGCCGACAGCTGTGGTCCCATAAGGAGGTGTTCTTCCTGAAGATCATGTTTAGTTTGAGGCAGCTGTTTTTCAACTATGTTGCTACGTTGGTCATGGCATTGCATAAGTTGGCTGTGGCGTTGTGGAGGTCTTCTTTGAGTGAGAGGATCAGTTGAGTGTTGTCAGCATAGGAGACTCTATTAAGTAAATATGATCTGACGATGTCTTCGAGGGGGGTCATGTAGATATTGAACAGGGTTGAGCTGAGGGAGGATCCTTGGGGTACGCCACAGTTGATGTTCTTGGGTTTAGAAGTAAAGGGAGGAAGGCAGATGCTATGCTTGCGGCCTGAGAGGAAAGAGGTGACCCACTTAAGGGCATTTTGTTTATTCCTATGTTGTGGAGTCTGTTCAGGAGAGTGTGGTGGGAGACTGTCTCGTACATTGCGGAGAGGCCAAGAAGGATTAGAGCTGCTGACTCCTTAATCGAGGAGCGTCCTTATGTCGTCCGTGGTGGTGATCAATGGAGTCTCCAAGCTGTTTTTGACCCAGAATCCTGATTGTGAGGTGTTGAGAAGGTGTTTTCATTCAAGGTAGTCGGTGAGCTGTGGGTTGATAGCTCTCTCGAGCACTTTGGGTGGGAATGGGAGCAGGGAGATCCATCTGTAATTTTTGAGGTTGCTGTAGTCGACAGCGGGTTTCTTTAGGAGGGGTCCAACCTCTGCCTGCTTCCATTAGTCCGGGAAGGTTGCCATGGAGATGGAGGTGTTGAAGATGGCGGTTAGTTCCATGCTAATAGTGTTGGCTCTGAGGTTAAAAAGTCATTGGGGCAGGGGTTGGTGGGTGCCCCGGAGGGAATGAATGACATGATGGCTGTGGTGGTCTGTGTGGTAATCGGGGACCAGGAGGTTATGTTCGCTGCTTTGAGAGATGTTGTCTAGGCTGGAGGTGGAGGGATGGGGGTCGAAATTGTTGTATATGCAGGCATGGCTCCTATGTTAGTGTGGGGGGGGTGTTACCCCCCAACCCCCTCGCCAGCAGCAGCCGCTGCAAATCACCTTTAACAAATGAAACAATAATAAACCATGGTTATTATCAATTCGTTTGTTAAAGGGTAGGGCCATTGGGGATGACGACAATGAAGGGAGTGCACTGTGCACTCCCCTCAGTGCGCATGTGTGTTTGGCTGGCCACCTCAGGCCGGCCAAACATACATGCTCAGTAGACTCTCTCCAGCCCAGCAACAGTTGCCGCACTGGAGAAAGCAGGTACAGGCTCTCAGTCTGCCTGGGCGCACCCTTACTGGGTGCTCCCAGGCAATTGGCTGCAGGGCAGGTTTGGAGCCTGTGCCTGTAGTGCAGCAATGGAGCAGTGTGGCGGCGGCAGGAGTGAAGCAGGTAAGCTATTAAAAATTGTGTTTATTAATTTGCTCCCCGCGCCGTCTTGCCTCCAACAAAGTCCCTCAAGCTGCTCCTGGGTATATAGTGGTGATTTTGCTGTGGAAGTAGTCTGAGAGGGTGTGGAAGAGTTCCGGGGATGGGTGGATAGTGATCTCTGTTGCTATCAGGTAAGAGAATTCTTTGATGATTCTGAGGTGTTCTTTTTGTGCGGCTGGCTGTGGTGACGATGCGGGCAGTGATTGCTGCTCTTTGTGCTGCCTTAATGTGGTGGTGGTAGTTGTTGGGGGCTTACTTGTAGGCAGGTCTGTTGGAGGAGTCCTTGGTCATATGTAATTGTTTCTTGAGCCAGTGGTAGTCACGTTTGGAGTTTCTGAGCTCTGGAGTGTACCATCTCATGTTGTTGGTTTTAGCTAGTTTCAGCTGGGCGACTCTGTCTGCCGATTTGGTGATCCAGGTGGTGAAATTTTGGATGGCCTAGTTGAGGTCGAGGTCTACCGTGGGCTCGGGTTGTGTGGTGCCTAGGGCCTGTGCCCATAGGGTCTGGGTTACTTGCCCCAGCTCTAATGGGGGGTACTTGGAGGTGGTGTGCTGGGAATTAGAGATGATAAAGTGGACGATGACCTGGTCGGTCCAGGTGAGTTGAGTCACATGGGTGAAATTGATTCTGTCACTAGAAGTGGAGATGACGTCCAGTGTGTGTCCAGCTTTGTGTGTGGGTTTGGTGACCAGTTGGGTGAGGCTGAGGTTATCTGAGGGAATTGGAGTTGGTGTTGTTGGGGGTGGTTAAGGTAGAAATTGAGATTGCTGAGTACGACATAATGGAGGGAATCAATGGCGATGGGGGGAAATGAGGTTGGTGATGGTGTTGCAGAAGGCTTGGAGTATTCTCGGAGGTCTGTGTACAAGGGTGCCTTGCATCATGGTGTTAGAATCGGTCTGGAGTCAGCAGTTGAGGTGCTCCACCAGGGGCATTGGGACGTCGTCTGTGATGGTGCATTGGATGGTTTCCTTGAAGATGATGGTGATACCCCGCCATGTTTGTTGTTACGGTCTCAGTGTATCATCTTGTAGCCATTAGGGGTGTTTGTGGTGATGACTGAGTTTGCGGAGGGTGTTAGCCATGTTTCGGTGTCAAAGGCGACGTTCCATGCGGGTGGTGATGGTGTCCCAGATTTCTGTGGCGTGTTTGCATAAGGAGCAGGCTTTCAGCAGGATGCATTGGAGCAGTGCTTGACTGTTCATAGTCTTCTGTGAGGGTACAGTGGGGGCGTTAGTATGCGCAGTTGGGCCTGTGTTGCAGGCCACAATAGTGTAGGCAGGTGAAGGGTCCTTTGGCTGAGCGTGGGGAAGCTGTGAAGCAGCTGTTGATGGGGTGTCTGACGTTCAGGGCCTGGAGCTCCTTGGTGGTGTAGTGGTGGGGGGTGGGCGGTCCAGGGGTCCTGATACTTGGCGGCGTCCAGGGGTGGAAGGGCACAGAATGGCTTGCCTTTAGCGCGCCTTCACTGCGCTGGGAGTTGTGCCCTCATTATATGTCCAGGGATGAGGGAGGGTCCGATGCGGTAGGGCAGGAGCAGCAGTGGCGCGGGCAGATGCAACCAGGCTCAGGAATATGGGTGGAGCTGTTGCAGTCAGGCTCAGGAATGCAGGAGGAGTTGTCAGTGGCAGGCAGGAGGGCCGTGGAGCGGCTGGGGAGCTGTGACAGGCCAATTGGGTCTTCTAAGGTGCGCTTCACATCTTTGTGGATATAGTTATGCTGTAGAAAATCATAACTAAAATAAAATTACTTTGGTTTCAACAGTAACTCACTAACGAGGGCTCTCCTTAAGTACAGTGCCAGAGAGGTACAAAGGGCATTGTCTGGAGCACTTTGGTATTACAGAAGGTCCACAGATAGTCCTGTGATTTCAAACTGCTGGTCCAGCTTTTACTGAAGCACTATACCCAGTGGAGGTTCAGGTTTGTATCTTAGGCAGTGCATTTTATTTTTGTAATATAGTATGTAGTCTGAGTTTATGCCTTGCACAGCCATCTGGCACACATCAGGTCTTTCCTTGTGTTGTCTTTCCAGGTGTTTGTTCTCTGCGTCTCTGACACCTGTGTTTGCACTTGTGTGTCTGTGGCTCCTTTATCTGCATTTTCTCTGTCTAATCTTCCCCATATTTGTAGCTCCAAAATTCCTGTCATTCTGTGTCTGTCTCTTTCTGCTTGGTTCTCTCCATCTCTTTATTTCCCCATGTCGTTTTGGTCCCTATATCTGCCCTGATCTTTTTGCCTCCTTTTATTCGAATATCCCCTATCTATTCATGTTTCCGGTATCCAGGTCTTGGTATGCTCTTCTAAATTTAAATTGTTGCATGTAAAACGTGGCAAATTTGGCAACATTCAGGAACATTAATATTATTCCTCCTATTTATCAGATTTTTATTAGAGATGAAATATGGAATGCCTATTCTTCTACATGCACCACACGTCCCGACCACATTATCAAACTTTAAACATTCTAGAACCTAAACAAGGGTGGAAACGATTAGAGGTTACAGCAGACTCTCCAGGGCAAGGACAGCATATGCCATGCAACAGAAAGTCCCCTAGGCATGTCTCTCTCTTGAAAAGTATGTGGGCAGGTGGGTAATAGTGAAACAGAGTATGCAGTATTATATATGGTGCAGTAGGACCCAACTTTCATCTCACCCTTATTTGATAGGTGATTGTGCAGGGGCTGTTTGATTGAGCCTTGCATCTTAGTCCACATTTTCCACTATATATGAGCTTGGGGTTGTGGGTGTACCAAATAACACAAAAAGGACAAGAGAGTATTTTAGTACAAACTTCAGAAGACAGAGAAAATAACAACAATGAATCTGGGTATAACAGCTAAAACTGGGTTGAATGTTGAAAAAAATTCACTACAAATCGATGCTTCTGACAAAAGAAAAAGTAAGATTTTTTTTTAGGATGAGAACCCTCACCCACCTTGAGGGGGCTTGTTTTATCATATGGTTCCTCCTCACAACCCAACAAATTGCAACAACACCTAAAATAGGAGGAGCTCTTGGATGTTCAGCTACCCTGTAAGAGCCTAAGATGTTGGTAAGCTAAGTCAAGTACAAGAGTGTGGCGTAGCCAAGAATACATCTGTCAGACCCTCAAACATTATTCTGGTGCTCCAGGGTCTGGCACCTACATTGCTATCCATAGCCCTGCTACTCCCACATTATCTGCTTGGTGTGAGAGTAAGGCTGGCATCACTCTTGTCCAAATTGGTAAAGTAGTGAGTAACAGACCCCTCCATCTCCCGGCTACCACCATCTGTGTTATTTGAAGAGCAGGCTACCGACCATAAAGTCACTGCAAAGTGCTGAATGACATCGGGAGAGTGACAAGTGAAGCCATTGAGAGGAAAGTAGAGTACAAAATAGAGGGAATCAGATAGGATCGTTTTAAATGGGATTTTACCTCAAGAATGCTAGTATCTCACCAGAGAGTGACAGTTCAATGTGGGTTGTTAGTCTTTCCACCAAGTAGCTGATAGTAATCAGGACGGGTATTGCAGGTAATGGGGTGGGCTGGGGTGAGCGGTAGAGAGAATTAAAGCACCTGTGATTTTCATTTGTAGGTTCAGATTTCTTGCATTGCCACCGATCCTGACCTCATTGGACCTTTTTATGTCTTACATTTGACCCTGCGAAAATTCCTTCATTGTCCCCTTACGGTCCTCACTATTTTATTTTTGTGCGTTTCTGCCAACAGCTGAGACAAACAAAGTTCCGAAAATGGATGGTAACCACCCCAACAGACGGCCTTGGCAGGGCCCGCAACATCCCCCAAATGGTCACAGGAGAGGTGAGAAATAAATGCTATATTGTACTGCTATTGCGGGAAAGGGCAGATTCAGCAGAAGATATATTTTCTGAGGCTGGCAGAAAGCAAGTATGGGGATGTTGTGTTTCTTTTTAAATCAGTAATTTATATACACTATTTTCAATTAATAATAACACCGGTGTGATCCAAGACGTTGGCAAAACAAGCACTGGCAAAGTCAGTTTATTTGGTTTGCACATTCATCTCCGACTAAAGGATTAAAAGGAAGCTTACTGCAGTGAAAAATAAAAAAGATAGTTTTTCTATACAATGCATCTCTGAGATAAAATGTTTAATTTAGTGTACTGTTGAGTTGTAAATAGTCCCTTGTCCATTGCAGGGCTTCCCACACGGGACAGGCTGATACACCAAACAGGCAATATCATATGGTGAGACAGATATGCTCCTCTGGGTGGAACCAAACCCGCTCTCTGTATATTGTAAAGAATTAGTAACTGTAGGTTACGCAAGCAGCCACATTGTCAAACCAGTACTAAAAAATAAAGACGTTCTTCATGACTTATGTAACATGCAGTCATGAAATGGGCTCACTTTTATGTTTTTTTTTTTGCTGCGATGAACAACATCTACCGTATCTTCTTCTGATGTAAGCACTGTAGCCATTTGTAATGTAGGGCATTCTCTGAGATCGTTTAGCAAACTTATTTCGATATTCAGTGGTAGAGACAGCAGGGCTTATGAGGCTATAGTGAGAAAAGTAGCCAAAAGTCCAAAAAGAAAAAATAAGTTATACCATCTTGGCTCCATGTGCCATTATACATCATTTAGTCTTTGATTCCATTTGTCAACTCAATGGATCAGAATAATTGACAAGTACAATCGCTTTTTTAAGCAGTTTCAGGGAAGACTAATATGCTCTTCAACTTTCTAAACTGATTTAATTGGGACTTGGCTAAATTTCAAACTTTCTAACACAGATCTTGATTTGAATGAGGCAATTAAGACTTTAATTAGTTTGCAAGCAGCGGAAATAGGAATTTAAGGTCCTATTCACATTTATGAGTATGCAAAGCTTTACTGCAGGAGCATTTTTTTATGTACTCTTACGTACCTTTGTGAATTGGCCCCGAAAAGTCCTGCTTTGTATTGGTAAAAGTACAAAGAGGGCACATTCCTTTCCAGTTGTACCAAGTGAGTATGAATATTTCTTGAATTTGCCCATTTTATCCTGAATTTGGATGTCTTGGGACTAATTTACAATCACATGAAAGAGTAAATAGAGGAGTAATACTTTAAAAGCTCCAGAGAGCCTTTGCAAATATGCCCCTATATTTCAAGAAGAATCTTGAATGTTTTTTTTTTATTTTTCAGTTCCTGGGGATCGTCCGGATGGTGGTCCACCACGGAGAGGGAACCGAGGAGGATTTCGACCGAGAGGAAACCCGGCCGGTGCAGACCAACTACAAAGACACCCACCTGGGGCAGACCGACTACGAGGATACCCACCTGGAGCAGACCAGTTAAGAGGAAACCATCCTATGGGCCCTCCTAGAGGACACCCTTGGCCCCAGTTTGACCCTTTAGTTGGTCCTTTACAGGGTGATGATGGACATAACCCTTTAGGGAGGGGCCCTCAGCCTGCTAGGAGAAACCATTGTGGCCAAGGCCATAACCGAGGACGAGGGCATAGGAATGGACCTGAAAATGAGGGAAGGAGAGAGCAATATGAGAACCATAATGGTGGCAGAGAGCGAAGAGTTCATCCACAAGGGAATCCTTGCTTCCAGGATGCAGCACAAGGTCACGAGCAACCTCAGCAGGTGAGGAGGCTGGGCTATAAAGCAGTGGAAGAACTCCTTGATAAAGATCCCTCTGAAGTGGTCATCACACTTGCATCACACTCTGGGTTGAAGGAGTTGCTCTCCATGCAAACCATAAAACCTGATTTCCTGGAGCTCATCTGTCAGGTGCTGTGCAAGGCTTGTAGCTCCAAACTAGACCGTCAGAGCATTCAGCACCTGCTAGGCATTTTAAAGGATTCAAACTTCCTCAAGATGTGCCTTCCCCAATATATTGTTGGCATGATGACCGAGTATTTACCTGCTCGGCGCCACCAATATCCAGTGCATATTGGGAACATAGTTTCCCTCCTACAGGAACTGGTGAGTGTCTTCCCAGCAAGTTCTGTTCAGGAAACATCCATGCTTGTTTCTATCCTACCAACATCAATGAATATCCTGAGGGCATCTGGGGTAGATATTGGCGAAAAGGTGGAGAAGAGCGTGGAAAAAATTCGAGCCAATATTCAGCATCTACAGCAGAAGAGGCGAGAAGGAACACTTCGTGTTGACACCTACACCATGCTAGATTCAGAGGACAATGGCCAGGACAGTTACCGCACAGTTACCATTTACCCCACATACAATGAAATTCACAAGAATGACAGGCCGTTCCTTCGTCCCAACATGCTCTGTGGGAGATATGAAAGCACTTCCATCTACCTGGATACACACTTCCGCCTCCTGAGGGAGGACTTTGTTAGACCCCTTAGAGAAGGCATCATGGAGCTTCTTGAGAGCTATGAAGACCAGGGCTTGCGAAAGAGGCGCTTTGATGACATTAGGATCTACTTTGATACACGAATCATTACTCCCATGTGCTCCTATTCCGGCATTGTCTACAAGGTGCAGTTCAACACACAGCCCCTGAAGTTTGTTAGGTGGCAGAACTCCAAACGCCTTATATATGGCTCTTTAGTTTGCATGTCCAAGGACAACTTTGAAACATTCTTATTAGCAACTGTTTCTAACCGTGACTCAGAAGACCTGCAGCATGGAATTGTGCAGCTGCGCTTTGAAAAGAGTCAGGAACTATTGGCAGATATCCAGCCCTCTGACTCTTACCTCATGGTGGAGACCACAGCTTACTTCGAGGCCTATCGGCATGTCCTAGAAGGGCTGCAGGAGATCCAGGAGGAGGATGTGCCCTTCCAGAAATATATTGTAGAGTGCAATACAGATGTGGCACCACCCAGATATTTGCGAATGGGTGGCACTTATGATCTTACATCTTTGCTTGAGAGTGGCTCTGGGGCAGACAAGGCCCACGTAGATCCTCTGTGTTTGCACAGGAGTCGCACCATTGACATTCTTCACCCTGGAGACTGGCCTTCAAAAGAAGCTCTGCACTTGGATGATTCCCAGATGAAGGCACTACAACTTGCTCTTACCAAGGAGTTAGCCGTTATCCAGGGCCCCCCAGGGACAGGTGAGCTGAAGAGTACAAAACAATCCCTTCCTTATGCACTCAGATCTGACCCTTTTCTCTTAGAATTTAGCAATGTCTTGAGATGTCACCATTACCCAACTAACAGCATATTACCTGGTCATATTTCCTTCATTCAAACCAAAACATACAGCGTCCACCTACTCCTAAGGTACATAGAACTGTATCATTGATATTTCAGGTTCTTAAAGACTCCTCTTTATACATATGCAGCAAAATAGTCCACCATGGTTCGTGGCCATGCAGAACCTTATATTTGACTGTCGAGCAGAATGCCCCAAAGTTCCAAGACTTCATTTTCCACATTGGGGGCTTGCCAGTTCTCTGTGGCATCTAATTGAAATGACTGCCACACCGTACACCTTGCTGGGCCCTTGTGACCCTCGTGTGGGGTGAAAATGAAGATTGAGCTGCTGGTCACAGTCCTTCAAAAGCCACCAGCGCACTATAGTTTCTATGAGCTGCTTGAAGTTTTGATAGCACCAATTAATTAATAATCCTGAGGCAACATTATAGCAGCAGAATAAATAGGAGTTCAAGTGTTTGTGGGGGAGAAACATTAGGCCTTTTTACAAAATCTAGTGTGCACTCCATGGTAGAAAGGATGTGGAAATGGTTGGCATGGCGATGGGGGACAAAAGTGAGCGACTGACAGTATTGAGATCTTGGAATGCAAAATATTTGGGCAGCAGTCTCAAGAGCTATGGCATCTGAAAATTCAATACAATACTGATAGAGTGTATTGAAAAAACAAATACTTGAAAGAATAAACATAAAGCACCATGATTGATCTTTATGTTTCGTAGCATGGTGCTATGCACTCTTGCGAGCCTTTTGTTTTGTCAAAATCATTAGATTATTTAACTTAAAAATAAAATTGTGGCCTGGTGCCACACGTTTATGGTCGTAAAAAATCAAATTGTTACCAAAAGTACGGTGAGCATGCTGCATCAGTTTACTTTTCCTGCCATGCATTATGTTTCACCTGATCTGCAGAACACTTGTGTGGTATTGTTTTCACGAAAAGACGCTAGTAAATAAGCCTTCCGTTTTCACAGTGTTCATAGGTTTCGAGAGAGACTGAAACTCCAGAGATTTTGAGCTCTGAAAAGCTAAAAGGCAGACAGTAGTGAAGATACAGGGCCAGGGAGGTAAGAGAGTGTGGATGGTACAGACCGACACTATCTCCATTAATTAGTGTACTATTGTTAAGTTGAACAGTTTTCTGTACAAGTTAAAACCTTACTGGAACAAATGAGTACTTTATGTGAAATTGGGCAGATAAGTGCACCTTAAGTTGTTTCTATGTTAGCGAACAATCTCAATGCCAACAAAATCTAACATGATTTCAGCTGTCAGTAAAGCGGTTTCTATTGAAGCACCCTCTGTTGCTTTGAATGGACCATTGGGTCAAAATTCACAAACGTTTAGGTCACCTAGGTGGTGCGCAGAAATTGTAAATCCTACATTATGTTTCACAGGAATTGGACTGGTGATAGTTATTGTAAAGAAATGGCTCCCTGTTGCAGTTACCCCCCACTTTTTGCCTGATACTGATGCTGACTTGACTGAGAAGTGTGCTGGGACCCTGCTAACCAGGCCCCAGCACCAGTGTTCTTTCACCTAAAATGTACCATTGACTCCACAATTGGCACAACCCTGGCACCTAGGTAAGTCCCTTGTAACTGGTACCCCTGGTACCAAGGGCCCTGATGCCAGGGAAGGTCTGTAAGGGCTGCAGCATGTCTTATGCCACCCTAGGGACCCCTCACTCAACACAGACACACTGCTTGCCAGCTTGTGTGTGCTGGTGGGGAGAAAATGACTAAGTCGACATGGCACTCCCCTCAGGGTGCCATGCCAACCTCACACTGCTTGTGGCATAGGTAAGTCACCCCTCTAGCAGGCCTTACAGCCCTAAGGCAGGGTGCACTATACCACAGGTGAGGGCATATGTGCATGAGCACTATGCCCCTACAGTGTCTAAGCAAAACCTTAGACATTGTAAGTGCAGGGTAGCCATAAGAGTATATGGGCTGGGAGTCTGTCAAAAACGAACTCCACAGCTCCATAATGGCTACACTGAATACTGGGAAGTTTGGTATCAAACTTCTCAGAATAATAAACCCACACTGATGCCAGTGTTGGATTTATTAAAAAATGCACACAGAGGGCATCTTAGAGATGCACCCTGTATTTTACCCAATTGTTCAGTGCAGGACTGACTGGTCTGTGCCAGCCTGCTGCTGAGACGAGTTTCTGACCTCATGCGGTGAGAGCCTTTGTGCTCTCTGAGGACAGAAACAAAGCCTGCTCTGGGTGGAGGTGCTTCACACCTCCCCCCTGCAGGAACTGTAACACCTAGCAGTGAGCTTCAAAGGCTCAAGCTTCGTGTTACAATGCCCCAGGGCACTCCAGCTAGTGGAGATGCCCGCCCCCTGGACCCAGCCCCCACTTTTGGCGGCAAGTCCAGGAGAGATAATGAGAAAAACAAGGAGGGGTCACTGGCCAGTCAGGACAGCCCCTAAGGTGTCCTGAGCTGAGGTGACTCTAACTTTTAGAAATCCTCCATCTTGCAGATGGAGGATTCCCCCAATAGGATTAGGGATGTGACCCCCACCCCTTGGGAGGAGGCACAAAGAGGGTGTACTCACCCTCAGGGCTAGTAGCCATTGGCTACTAACCCCCCAGACCTAAACACGCCCTTAAATTTAGTATTTAAGGGCTCTCCCTGAACCTAGAAACTAGATTCCTGCAACTACAAGAAGAAGGACTGCAAAGCTGAAAACCCCTGCAGAGGAAGACCAGAAGACACCAACTGCCTTGGCCCCAGAACTCACCGGCCTGTCTCCTGCCTTCCAAAGAACCCTGCTCCAGCGACGCTTTCCAAGGGACCAGCGACCTCTGAATCCTCTGAGGACTGCCCCGCTTCGAAGAAGACAAGAAACTCCCGAGGACAGCGGCACTGCTCCAAAAGAACTGCAACTTTGTTACAAGGAGCAGATTTAAAGACCCCTGCAACTCCCCGCAAGAAGCGTGAGACTTGCAACACTGCACCCGGCGACCCCGACTCGACTGGTGGAGAACAACCAACTCAGGGAGGACCCTCCGGCGACTCTACGACTGTGAGTAACCAAAGTTGTCCCCCCTGAGCCCCCACAGCGACGCCTGCAGAGGGAATCCCCAGGCTCCCCCTGACCGCGACTGCCTGAACTCCATTTCCCGACGCCTGGAAAAGACCCTGCACCCGCAGCCCCCAGCGCCTAAAGAAACTGAACTTCTGTGCAGGAGTGACCCCCAGGAGGCCCTCTCCCTTGCCTAGGTGGCGGCTACCCCGAGGAGCCCCCCCTTGCCTGCCTGCACCGCTGAAGAGACCTCTTGGTCTCCCATTGAAAACTGAAGGAAACCCGATGCTTGTTCCCACACTGCACCCGGCCGCCCCCGCGCTGCTGAGGGTGTACTTTCTGTGCTAACTTGTGTCCCCCCCGGTGCCCTACAAAACCCCCCTGGTCTGCCCTCCGAAGACGCGGGTACTTACCTGCAGGCAGACTGGAACCGGGGCACCCCCTTCTCTCCATTGAAGCCTATGTGTTTTTGGCACCTCTTTGACCTTTGCACCTGACCGGCCCTGAGCTGCTGGTGTGATAACTTTGGGGTTGCTCTGAACCCCCAACGGTGGGCTACCTTGGACCAAAAACTGAAACTTGTAAGTGTCTTACTTACCTGTTAAAACTAACAATAACTTACCTCCCCAGGAACTGTGAAAATTGCACTGTGTCCACTTTTAAAACAGCTTATTGTGTTTTATGACAAAAGTATACATGCTAATGTAATGATTCAAAGTTCCTAGAGTACTTACCTGCAATACCTTTCAAATGAGTTATTACATGTAAAATTTGAACCTGCGGTTCTTAAAATAAACTAAGAAAATATATTTTTCTATAACAAAACCTATTGGCTGGATTTGTCTCTGAGTGTGTGTACCTCATTTATTGTCTGTGTGTATGTACAACAAATGCTTACCATACTCCTTGGATAAGCCTACTGCTCGACCACACTACCACAAAATAGAGCATTAGTATTATCTCTTTTTACCACTATTTTACCTCTAAGGGGAACCCTTGGACTCTGTGCATGCTATTCCTTACTTTGAAATAGCACATACAGAGCCAACTTCCTACAGTTATGTAACATGCCTGTAGAAATGTGGCATGTAGATCTACAGCTGGGGCCCAAATATGTATGTTCTTGCATAAGTAAGCTGTTTTTTTTACTTGGTGAAGGAGAAGATGCCAGTGTACAGGTTTGTGGCTCATTAATTTACACAGTTTTCTACCTAACTGAAAATAATTTTCACTCATTTTGGTACTCTTTGATTGTGGTAGATTTTCTCCGGAACCACTTAGATTGTTTTTGATCCACAAAACATTGAACTTGTGCTTCAGACATAGGACTAGCCATATGGGAGCGGATTTCTGATTTAACTACGTGAGAATGTGTGGTATCTGAGAGATCAGTGTCGATTTCTGTACGTTTCCGATGGCTATCTGTAAGTGCTAAAGAGGTCTGCATTTTCTGAAGTTCGTAGGGCAGAAAGTATAACAGCTCACAACTTTGTGGCTGTCATGGGTTTTACTTAGCTGAGAATACTAATTATTGGCTTTTGTTTGTGGTGTTATCTGGCAAGGTTCTGCACATTACCATTTCCACTGAAGATTTGGAGTGCCTACTATGGAGTTTTTGTTGCCATGGGAGAAAATGGCCAGCCAGCTACTTCCCATCCCTAGGCAAATGCATGGATGTGCCATGTTAAAGGGCCAGCACTGACTCTGTGTTGACTAATCATTTCAACATCCACATTACATCCATCTGTCACATTGTGTGTAGCAGGAGCAAGTGCCATTATGCAAGTCAACCACTGCAAACATGTTCGTTCCATCCACAATGCAATTTTCTGCAGTGGATTGTCTAAAAATACTTGAAGCACAGGATAATGCAGACCAAGCAGGGACCCTGGACGTGCCCTTTAAAGGGGAGTGGAGCAGCACAACTTCTTTTGGAGTTATTTTAAGAGGAACCACTTTTTGTTTCAAAACATGAAATCCAATTTCTCAACCTTTTCACCAGGGCTCTTACCCTTTCACCTTGACGTTAGTTATAATAACTTCCTTTTTCCGAACAATACACTATCCCGGAAAGTACCTGAGAAACTAAAGTTATAAATAGGAAAAGAAACTCAAGGCCCAGTGTCAATGGCCGCCTATGGGGTGATTTCCAGTGTGCTTAATCTAGAAAACGAAACTACGTCTACAGTTAGTGAACTGTTCAGACGGTATGTGGCAGTAGCATAATACCAAAATAAAGGTGACTGTTATGATTACATGATTAATGTTATTATTTGTAGAGTGCCAGAATACTCCAAACACTGGATTCATGGTGTTGGAGCCAAAACAAAAAAATGCAAGTGCTGTTTCCTGTCTCCAAAATTCACAGTCATTAATAACTTTACAGAACTCTAAAGATTTTAGATATGTCTTAATTCCACTGGTCGTGCATTGACAGCTTGCCTCCTGAATAACTGAGGGAACGCCGGTGCACACTTGCCATCTTGATCAGGAGGATGTTCAGGAGAAATTGACCCTCCAAGTTTAATGGTCGAGCATAATGCTGAAAGATATTATGGCATTCAGATGATGCCACTGTCCAAGAGTCAAATGGAGTAAGCACTTGTGCTGCTTTGCCACATAATTAGATTTTCACATGTGCAGTACAGATCATGTTGCAAAAATGTGCGTCCCTTGTAATCTATTGCTTCTGTAATCTGGGAAACCCAGATAGAAACTGTTAAGCGATAACATGCATGTCTTAGTTACAAGAAAAAACTACCATTGCAGGCTGTGCTAAGGAAGATATGGTAAGATTTACATAATGAGCCTGAGAAGATGAAAACACGCACTCAACACTACATTGATCTGCACCACAAAGGAGAACACTTTCTAAGCAGAACACTTGTTTTCCTTGTCCCCCTCTCTCCCTTTCTTTCTCTCTCCCTCTTTCTTTCTCTCTTTCTCTCATCTTTCTGTCTGTTTCTCGCTCTCACTCTCCACCACCCTCCATCAGTACAGACTGAAATAACAGTGCCCCAGTTGTCCATATAATGGTACTGAGGACAGTTTCGGTGATGGGTTGACACCATAAAGTTTTGGGTCTTGTGGTGAAAATGTGTTAGAACGTGTTGATGTTTTGACAGTATGATAGAGCCTCTGATAACATGATATTGTTTAGAGCCTGGGTGACCTGTAGTAGAGCACACAGCTATTATGGTACAGCCTGTGAGGATACATTGATATTGCTGTAGAGCCAACTATTATGGAGTTACATTGATTCAGTTATGTGGTCATATCGTGTTAGAGAATGTGTTATACCATGGGTGATGTAGTCACAATAACGTGCTCAAAGGGCCAGTATTACTATTGTCATATTCATGGGGTACCCATCTCTAGCTGACTCCCTTGCAACGGTCTTTCTTCCACACGAACCAGACCTTTTGCAGTGTTGTCCATGATACCATTGTCATTTGCCTCTCTGTTTCCACCAGGTAAAACTTATGTTGGACTGAAGATCGCACAGGCACTTCTCACGAATGACCATGTGTGGCAGATTAACCATCGAACATTTCCGGTGCTTGTCGTGTGCTACACGAACCATGCCTTGGACCAGTTTCTCGAAGGTAAAATGCTTGAGTTTGTGAGTCTATGAAGGGGAAGAGATAATTTTGAGGAGGAACTCACCCATAGAGGGCGATTGTCACCCACAAAAGATATGTGTTGCACAAGGGTAAATTTAGGTTCTGGAATTTTTACCCCTAAAAATATTGTGAGTTGGCTGCACTGTCCACTGGGGGTTAGCAAGTATGCTCAGGAGAGTAATACAGTAGGTAAACCCCTATGCCCATTCAATCCTTGACAATTCTGCAGAGAATTCATACAGGAGAGCCATATTTTATTTCATTTTGATGGTGGACTGTGGGAATAGTAATGAAGAAGGTGAATTGCTGCATTTAATTGCTTTTAACCATGACAAATATTTCTGTATCTTCTAGGAATCCACTCGTTTTTGGCCAAGGGCATTGTGCGTGTTGGCGGGCGAAGCAACAGCGAGATCCTTAAAAAGTTCACCCTGAGGGAGCTGAGAAGCTGCAGAGATTTCCGCCGGAACCTGCCACAGCACTTGCGCAGAGCTTTCATGGATGTAGGTTTTCAAAGATGCATGCTTTGCTCTGTAATCTAGTATTTAGCCTGGAGAAAAATGACCTAGTTTTCAGTATCATTTATTATTTCTTTCTGTAACCCACTTCCATTTCCCCAGGCTCTGTTCTTAAATCCTACTTATCTGTTCCTTGTTAATTTTTTCTTCCTTCTTATTTCACACCAACTTTGCCATGTTCTATTTTATTTTTATTTATTTTTTTAGTTTCTTTGGGCCATATGTACGAACATATTTTCCCATTGACACAGAATGGGAAAAACCCTTTGCTACATCTGGCCCTTTGTTCTTTCCTTTCCTTTTCACTCACTCTTTTGTGCTTTTGTTCTTTCTCTTTATGTCCCTTCCTTCCCTTGTCTCTGTCTCCTGGGCACTTATTTCCCCCCCTTATTCTTCTTGTTACTTTCCTTTGCTTTTCACCTCCCTCCTTATGTGCTTTACCACTTTCCTTTTACTCTTGCCTCTGATTTCATACCACTTTCAATCACACAGTACCACCAGGGTTCCTTTGATGTTTATACTCCTATTCCATTATCCTCGTAAAATAAAAAATAAATATGCATACACCAACAACAAAGCAGACAGTGCCGGTTACAAGCTCTATCAGCCTGACAGTTAATTACAAGCTTCCTTTTAGGTTAGGGGATATTGAGGGGCATAACCTTTATTGACTAAAAGCGTGTTGTCACTAACCCTCACAACAATGAAATAATATTGACACCCAGTAAAAACCGAAACACAGATCAACATTAAACAATCTTTCAGGTATAGTACAAGTGAACTTCACCCCAGGAGTGTAACCCATAAACTAATAAGTGCTTCATTATGGGCATCTAATGTTACAAAAAAATAATGTCCATAATAAAACCTGAAAACTATTTTCTTATTACACGTAGGCTCATACTTTCCAAAGGAACAGGAACCCTGCTATTGCCACCCCGTTCTTTGCTGCTTTGCCTTTCTATTCACAAAGATGCACAATGTGTGTCTTGAGCCCAACAATGGATGTTGTGACTCACATACACTACTGTACGTTTACATTTTCATTCTTCTCCCTCGCAAAACCCCCCATTTTGTGAAGCATAGGCTTTCCAATGAGCGATCTTTGATTGCTCTTTGCTTGTGTCCTTCAAATCACTTATTCTACCATCCCTGAAAACATCAATTTTTAAAAGTAAAGTCCACAAATAACGGTGTGTTTTGGCCACCGAGCAACTTTTTGACCCTTATATGTTCTCTATGTCAGATTTATGAAGCTCCTTGACCGTATAAAACTGTAAATGGTGCGTGCCATGATTCATATGAACACTTTTCCTGGACAAGGGCTATTGCATGTAATCGGCTGAGTGTAGCCCGGTGTGCTGTCCACTTGATGCTACATTTTATGACCGGTGTCTGCACGGGGTTGTTAGAGAGGACACAGTATTCAGGAATTCAAAATGTAATCTGTACGCTTCTCTATACATTGGGAGGCATTTCCATGCTGTTCCCCGGTGTGACGACATCAACGGCAGCCAGTGCCTCTTGTGATATCATTGTATTTGTAGTATTTTGCTATTAAAACCACAGGAAACACCAAGAAGGGAGCCAAACATGCTTCAGCCCGTCTTTGTCTCCTCCTTTTCATTAAATCAAACATTTGAATGTAAATCATGGTGAAGGACACAGTTACTCTACTTGTTATGAGAAAGAAGAAATGCCATTAGGTCGATGCCATATGGTTACTGCGGATCTGACATGTGCTACCTTTTCATCACCTGTCTTTTCACAGAATTATATTTTCCCTGTTCCTGTCCTCCTTTATTTTACTGACTTGTGGAACCCTTCTCAGACTATGCTAATAGACCTATTCAGCTTTTTGTCTGTCTGCATTGACACAACCAACTATGTATCATAAGCATTATATCTTGTAGCTCCCTTTGACTTTTGTCGCCTGTTATAAGAGTGCTGGTCACTTGGGAAAACAAGTCATTACCATAATGTGAACTAGCACCAGTTCTCTTCCATGGTGCAGTGTTTCCTTCCTTGCCCACACTGTGCCCACCAGTCCTTGCAAACATCTGCATTCCATCCCAGGCTTTCTGCTTGGATCTGTACATATTGTTTGAAGGCCAACTCCATATCATTACATTCATTGTTCTGGTCTTGGACCAAGGCCATCTCTTGCCTCGCTGTCAAACTGCAAGTCTTTCTGTGGCTAATTAATCTGCAGAGATGGAGAGGAAGATGTGGCATAGCATTGTAAAGGTCCCTGATGAAAATCTGGTAATGCAGAGGGTACAGCACATGGTAGATGAGCGCAGTGGAACCAACAGGTTCTTGGTAATGCATTTGGAAATGAGATTCCTGCTTGAGTTCTTTGAGATTCTGTAAGGGTCTCTATCTCTTCATGTCACCCGAGCAGATCAGCTCACAGTTGAAGCAATCCGAGCAGAAACTGCTGGAGGGCAGCCAGCACTTGGAGTGCACGATGCTTGGGGTGCTGCATGAGAGGTATCTGGAGAAGCACATTGAGCCAGTTCACTGGGACAGTCTGATTAATGGCTTGGTAAGTGTAAGTCTTCATATTAAAAATATTGCTAGAGATCAATATCATGTTTGCATGCATTAATGCTGCTCAGCTACAATCTGAGCATGCAAAGCTCTTTATACTACACTCCTATCTTGTTCTGACAAGTCGTCGCTATTGACATGCTAGGGTTTTGGTAGAGGAGCATTAACTGTGAGGGATTTATTGATAATGATATACAGATAGTTTCTTAGCTATTACCATATGTCATTAAAGCACTAGCTTTAAGGAATGCTGTTAAAGTTTAGACAGACTGGTAAGGAGGGTTGGGCAGATTATCGGAATGAAAACCCAGGGCAGGCGTAAACCTAGACATAGGACAAAATGTTGCATCGACCATGGTTGCTGAAGGGCTATATTGAAACATATTAAGCACTCCTTCCCCAATCGTGTGATGAGTTCCAGGTAGAGGAAGCCTGATGTAAGGAAATGCCTCCTTTTGCCTTTGCTGATGCTATGTTTTGAATTGAAAGTGTGCTGAGGCCTGCTAACCAGGCCCCAGCACCAGTGTTCTTTCCCTAACCTGTACTTTTGTTTTACACAATTGGCACACCCTGGCATCCAGGTAAGTCCCTTGTAACTGGTACCCCTGGTACCAAGGGCCCTGATGCCAGGGAAGGTCTCTAAGGGCTGCAGCATATCTTATGCCACCCTGGGGACCCCTCACCCAGCACAGACACACTGCTTGCCAGCTTGTGTGTGCTGGTGAGGACAAAACGAGTAAGTCGACATGGCACTCCCCTCAGGGTGCCATGCCAACCTCACACTGCCTATGCAGTATAGATAAGTCACCCCTCTAGCAGGCCTTACAGCCCTAAGGCAGGGTGCACTGTACCATAGGTGAGGGCACCAGTGCACGAGCACTGTGCCCCTACAGTGTCTAAGCCAAACCTTAGACATTGTAAGTGCAGGGAAGCCATAAGAGTATATGGTCTGGGAGTCTGTCAAACACGAACTCCACAGCACCATAATGGCTACACTGAAAACTGGGAAGTTTGGTATCAAACTTCTCAGCACAATAAATGCACACTGATGCCAGTCTACATTTTATTATGAAATACACCCCAGAGGGCACCTTAGAGGTGCCCCCTGAAACCTTAACCAACTACCTGTGTAGGCTGGCTGGTTTTAGCAGCCTGCCACACTCGAGACATGTTGCTGGCCACATGGGGAGAGTGCCTTTGTCACTCTGTGGCCAGTAACAAAGCCTGCACTGGGTGGAGATGCTATCACCTCCTCCAGGCAGGAGCTGTATCACCTGGCGGTGAGCCTCAAAGGCTCACCCCCTTTGTTCCAGCACCACAGGGCACTCCAGCTAGTGGAGTTGCCCGCCCCCTCCGGCCACGGCCCCACTTTTGGCGGCAAGGCCGGAGGAAATAATGAGAATAACAAGGAGGAGTCACTGGCCAGTCAGGACAGCCCTTAAGGTGTCCTGAGCTGAAGTGACTCTAACTTTTAGAAATCATCCATCTTGCAGATGGAGGATTCCCCCAATAGGGATAGGAATGTGCCCCCCTCCCCTTGGGAGGAGGCACAAAGAGGGTGTACCATTGGCTACTAACCCCCCAGACCTAAACACGCCCTTAAATTTAGTATTTAAGGACTCCCCTGAACCTAAGAATTTAGATTCCTGCAACTTAAAGAAGAAGAGGACTGCTGAGCTGAAAAACCCTGTAGAGAAGAAGACACCAACTGCTTTGGCCCCAGCCCTACCGGCCTGTCTCCCTCCTTCAGAAGAAAACTGCTCCAGCGACGCTTTCCCCAGGACCAGCGACCTCTGAA